>NC_134484.1:141171338-141528182 GCF_040206685.1 Ascaphus truei
CGCGGCTCAGCACGCCTCAGCACGCCTGAGTGCTCTATGGCCCGGGCCTTATGAGTCTGGGAAATGTTATAATTTAGGACAGTAGAAGAACACCCAAATGCAGTACTCCAAATTCAACCCACGTTGCAAAGTAACTACAGTATGAGTGCAAGTTTAAAATAATATTATTTAAAAAATGTAGGTGGATGCATAGCTCAATAAAAAGAGATGTACACCTGTTTTCAAATAAAAATAAAGACAATAGTGTTCAAACACTTTTATTCTGTTGGACCTTCCTCAAGGAGCCAGAACACTTGTGAAAGCCTTTTAAAATTCCACCTCCTGGTGTTTGTCAAAATGTCTGTTTGTCCTCCCTGCTCACAGCCTAGCCAAAGTTTTGAAGCCATGGGCTAGATCCACAAAGCTCTGTTAAATCGGTGCTCTTATCGTGACGTTATATTAAGCAGGAATGGGCGTTATTTTACCTTAAGTTATCCTTAACATATACTCTGAATGATAATTTTATGCAAAAACAATGTTAGTTCTATACTTCATTAGCATAAGCTTAACATTCCGTTGCTATAGCATAACCTTGTGTTATCTGTCAATTATGTGACGTTAAGTATGTCTTGGCCTTACTCCTGTCCAGACCCTGAAATATGTGTTTAACTCAAGTTGACAAAGAGATGAGAGGAAAATAGCACTGGAAATAATGCTATGTTAGTTAACTCATGCCTAACTGGCGGCATTTCACCAATCCAGACCCTTTAAGAGCCCTAACGTTAACGCACTTTGTGGATATGCGCTGGTATTGTAACACCTAACTTGCATTTCATTTGCACCTCATTGTCAACGCAATGCTCTTCACTAGAAAAAACATGACTTAATGTTGTTATGTTACTGGCCATTGAAGATACATAGTTTGGATGACATCATGTCACATCACTAACAGTAACAAAGCTTTGAGGATTTAAGTACTGGCTCCTGGAAGGTCCCACTGTGGATTAGAACATTTCAATAGTTTATATTTATATACTGTCTCTTTCCATGTTTAGAGTTGGCGCTGCTTTGGCAATTTACAGTGACAAAACTTATTCTGAACACACTACTGAGTGGCATTGTTGTTAAATATGAGAAATCCAGAATGCATTCTACAGTTGAAACTTAAAATTCTACCATACATTTTCTGAAAATGAAGTGCAATGTTTAAACTGATTCCTGATTTTGTGTGTCTTGTTTTTGTTAAGAAACAAACTCTGTGGGCTGCTTTCTCTCAAATTTGTTCCATACCACATCATTTACCATATACATGAAAAAGTTCTTACTTTAGGTTTTTTGTAGCATTTTGGAGTTGATCTCTGAAGTCTTTTGCTTTCATAGATTCAAGCATAGATGTAATTTCTTCTTGGCGATTCAAGAATGTTATATTAGACAGCTGAATATCACTGCCCAGTGTCCCATTTAAACTTCCTGCCACTTCAACAAGTACTGAAAAAGAAATCAGTAATTATGTTAAAAAGTGTCCAAATACTGAAATAATCCTATGTATGTCTATAAATAATAAGTATGCAATCAATTTTAGCAGTAAAAAAATGTGAATAGCCAACATTACCTAAAATTCATGATTATGGGGTAGCTTACTCTTATTTTATGCAGATGCACACCAGCCTAACTTAATGAGTTTAGACTGGGACAACCTCATGGTGAAAATGCCCATCCAGGCTCTCTCTCTTCACAGCATTTAAAGCAGGCCTGCACAACATACGGCCAACTCTCTGTGCGGCCCGCTATGACTCCGGCCTGGCGCCAGTTAATTAAATAAATAAATAAATAAAAAAAAGTTAAAAACAAAAAAAGGTACAAAAAAGTAAAAAAAAAATGGCGGCGATTCCCCTCCCAACCCTCCTCCCCCCCCCCCCCCCCGGGTTTTGCGGTGCGCGAGTCGGCGGCGGTGCGCGGGGGCAGCAGCATGAGGAGGATGCGGCAGACGTGAGTATTTATTTTTTCAATAGCTGGATGCCGGGGGCGGGGCTTTAGAGTAGAAGGGATTGGTTGGAGGTCACAGCATGCCGGGGGCGGGGCTTAGTACTGGGGAGAGGATGTGCTGAGCTAAGGTGTGTGTGTGTTGCTGCTGCAGGGGGGGGGAGTGAAAAACGGGCTGCTGCTTTGTAAAAAACGGGCTGCTGCTTTGTGAAAAACGGGCTGCTGCAGGGGGGGCGTGGGTGTGAAAAACGGGCTGCTGCAGGGGGGAGGGGATGTGAAAAACGGGCTGCTGCAGGGGGTGAAGGTGTGAAAAACGGGCTGCTGCAGGGGTGGGGGGGGGGGGTGTAAAAAATGGGCTGCTGCAGGGGTGGGGGTGTGTGTAAAAAACGGGCTGCTGCAGGGGTGGGGTGTGGTGGTTGTAAAAAATGGGCTGCTGCAGGGGTGGGGGTGTAAAAAGGGCTGCTGGTGGGGGGGGGCAAACGGGCTGCTGTGGGGTGGGGCAAACGGAGTGGTGTGGTGGGGGGAGAAGGGATGGGGTGAAGGGGTGGGGGGAGAAGGGGGAGAGGGAGAGGGGGGAGAGAGAGGAGGCAGAAGGGAGAGGAGGCAGAAGGGGGAGAAGGGAGAGAGAGGGGGGAGAAGGGAGAGAGGGGGGAGAAGGGAGAGAGGGGGGCAGAAGGTAGAGAGGGGGGCAGAAGGTAGAGAGGGGGGCAGAAGGGAGAGAGAGGGGGGAGAAGGGAGAGCGAGAGGGGGGAGAAGGGAGAGCGAGAGGGGGGAGAAGGGAGAGAGAGGGGGAGAAGGGAGAGAGGGGGGGCAGAAGAGAGAGAGGGGGGGAGAAGGGAGAGAGAGGGGGGGAGAAGGGAGAAGAGAGGGGGGGATAAGGGAGAGAGGGGGGCAGAAGGGAGAGAGAGGGGGGAGAAGGGAGAGAGGGGGGCAGAAGGGAGAGAGAGGGGGAGAAGGGAGAGAGAGGGGGGAGAAGGGTGAGAGAGGGGGGAGAAGGGAGAGAGAGGGTGGGTGAAGGGAGAGGGAGGGGGGAGGTATGAAGAGGGGAGATGTAATGTTTTTTTCTGTATCACAATAAGAAAACAGTTAAGTAAAAGTTGCGCGCTAAAAGATATTTTTTCGTGGTAGGTGCGCTATGGGTTTGGGGGGGGGGAGGGGGGCCTGCTCCTTTCATTTGTCCCGGGCCCCATGATTTCTGTTGGCGGCCCTGTGGGTGATGTGAGGTGCAGGGGGGAGAGGATGATGGGTGATGGGTGATGTGAGGTGCAGGGGGGGAGAGGGTGATGGGTGATGGGAGGTGCATGGGGAGGTGATGTGAGGTGCATGGGGGTGATTTGAGGTGCAAGGGGGTGATTTGAGATGCAAGGGGGGTGATTTGAGGTGCAAGGGGGTGATTTGAGGTGCAAGGGGGGTGATTTGAGGTGCAAGGGGGTGATTTGAAGTGCAGGGGGGGTCATTGGAGGTGCAAGGGGGGTGATTTGAGGTGCATGGGGGGTGATTTGAGGAGCATTTGGGGGGTGATTTGAGGTACAAGGGGGGTGATTTGAGGTACAGGGGGGTGATTTGAGGTGAAGTTGGGGTGATTTGAGGTGCAGGGGGGTGATTTGAGGTGCAAGGGGGGTGATTTGAGGTGCATGGGGGAGATTTGAGGTACAAGGGGGGTGATTTGAGGTACAAGGGGGGTGATTTGAGGTGCAAGGGGGTGATTTGAGGTGCAAGGAGGTGATTTGAGGTGCTGGGGGGTCATTGGAGAAGCAGGGGGGGTGATTTGAGGTGCATGGGGGTGATTTGAGGTGTATGGGGGGTGATTTGAGGTGCATGGGGGTGATTTGAGGTAAAGGGTGGGTGATTTGAGGTGCATGGGGGGTGATTTGAGGTGCAAGGGGGGAGAGTGATGTGAGGTGCAAGGGGGAGAGTGATGTGAGGTGCAAGGGGGGAGAGTGATGTGAGGTGCAAGGGGGAGAGTGATGTGAGGTGCAGGGGGGAGAGTGATGTGAGGTGCAAGAGGGGAGAGAGATGTGAGGTGCAGGGGGGTGTGATGTGTTCTGTGCAGGGGGGTGTTGTGTGTGTGGGTGAGGGGGAGAGATGGGGGTATGAGAGATAGATGGGGAGTATCGCAAAGGTTGATAGTGAGGGGTTTTGGGGGAGATATGAGGATGATGATGAAGGGTGCTGGGGGAGATATGAGGATGATGATGAGGGGTGCTGGGGGAGATATGATGATGATGAGGTGCTGGAGGAGAGATGATGATGATGATGATGATGATGATGGTGATGATGATGATGATGATTTTACCCGTGCGGCCCAATTTTTATTTCCTTGGAGCAGTTCGGCCCTTCTCACTTTACGAGTTGTGCAGGCCTGATTTAAACATTGTCCAAACTTTTTAAATAATTTGGTTTCAGCATGTAACATTAGTGAGAACAAGTTACCTCGTATGGTTGCTTGCATTTTGTCAAGAAATCCAATCAGCTCTTGGGACTTATTCAAGGTCATGATGGTGGAACTGTTGACTGCTTCTCCATTTCTTATTACCTGAGTCATCTTGTACGAAAGGAAAACGATGTCAAAAGAGTTCATATTTGTCAGGAATCCTTCCAGTATTACACACCATACAAGAGGGAACATGAGTCAAACAAAAAAGTTGAATTTTAAACATGTGATGGACAAAACCAAGTGTGCGAAATCAGAACCTAGATTTGCATTCCAAAAACAAATCCTTAAGAGGGAGTGGGATTGAGTGAGAGAAGGGGTCAATGAGCAAGAGGCGTAGGGGTAAGTTAGTGAGCAAGAGAGGGAGGGAGGAGAGGAGCGGTGTTAGGCTGCGCTTATAGTGCCGGCGACACAACATCGCCTAAAAACAAAAGCACACATGACAGCCTCTGAACCAATCATTGGCCAGGTCGCCAGCGACGGCGCCGAAAGTTAAATTATAACTTTCGCGGCTGGCGACGGCGACGGGTGACATCACCCGTCGCGTGCACTATAAGTGCGGCTTGAGAGAGAGGGGGAGAGGTGAGTGTGGCAGAGAGAGAGGGGGATAGGTGAGGGTGTAAGAGATTGAGGGGTAGGGGAGGGAGGAAGAGTGGGAGTGAGAGACAGAGTGGGAGGGAAATATATGGACAGAGGGAGAGGATGAGAGTGGGGAGTGTGAGAAGGTAGAGAGAAATAGAGAGGGAAGTGTGAGAAGGGGGAGAGAAAAAGAGGGGGTTGAGAGAGTGAGGTGTGTGAGAGGGGGGATTGCAAGAGAAATATGGGGGGCTCGCAAGGCCGCCGATACGGGGGGCCCCGGTGGAAACCCTAGTCCTGGGCCCCAGGAAAGCTGTGGGCAGCCCTGACCAAATCTGTTAGAAAACGTTATAAACAAAAGAGGAATCCGTACTAAAATAGAACAGATGCACTTTCAGAGAAATAATCTGCTGTTTAATGGGTGTTTACTCACCTGCTGTTGTATCCGGTCCGTCTCTTTCGATATTGTATTGAGCTGTTTAATTGTCTTGTCAAGTGATAGGCTTGTATCGACTCCTGTGGATACCGATCCCTTAAAATAGTTCATAACAGTCCAGTTACAAATCAATCTGAGCCATGATAAATGTAGAAGTAAAAATTATGTTTGTGACCCTAAAGTTAGTATGGGGGAGATGTATCAACGTAAAGAAGGTGCACATAGAAGTTTATTTTGATGCATTGCTTCATTATCTTTTCGCATTTTATTCAAATAAGTGTTTCTTATATTTGACGGAAAATGTTGTGCAGAGAAATCCTCAGACCTGGCAGATTTATTTTTACACAAATACAAATGTGAGGGAGATGCATAGTTTGTTACATCTCATTATAACCTGTGCGTTATGTAACTCCTCCCCAACTCCTAGTATCACTCCCCAAATCACAAGGTGACACAAACTGCACAAAAATTGGGGCAAAGAACATAATACATTGACACAAAGCGGTGCAATATGAAAACTAAGCAATTTGCATCAATTTTGCTAAGATACATCACCCCCATCATCTGCTGTATATGTATACAGGCAGTCCTCGGTTATCCGACGCAATGCGTTACTCAAAATGGCGTCGGATAGCGAAGCGTCGTAAAGCGAAACCCGTTTTCCCATAGGAACACTGTTTAAATCAAACGTTCCGTTCCTGAAGGCATTTTTAATGCTAAAATACACAAAATATTTTACTCAAACAATAAGATTATGCTGCACACACATACATTATGATGTAAATATTATATTTATTGAATCCAGAACTGTATAATAAAACTGTTAGACATGTTTAAAGGCATAAATACACCACTAAACCCTCACACAGACTGATCTGGACGATTTCCCTGACTGCAGCTTTCTGATTTACATAATGTTGCAACTTTGCAAAGCGTCGTAAGAGCGTCGGATAAGCCATTTTGGCGCCGTAAAACCGGCCATAGGGATGCATTGGACAGCGTCGGATAAGCCATTCGTCGTAAAGCGAAGCGTCGTAAAACGAGGACTTACTGTAATTGCTTATTCTACAACCATTTCAGTTAATTGAATATGGAAAATAAAAAACACCTGTATCAGATATGTACTGGCTCACTCAATATTTTAAGATACTTTTCTCCTCTTTGGTCCCAGTTGAATTACTGTTTGAGTTACAGTAGGGGGTGGTTAGATAAATGCATAGATTTCATATATATTTGTTTCAGATGTAAGCAAAGAGTAACTGTCTCAATATTCAGACTCAACAAATATGTAGTGTTTCTATTAAAAACAAACTACAAACATGGCTGCCGTGGTCACCACTGGAAAGCTATGGCATCTCGCCAGAGTAAGACCTGGCCCTGCGGCCATTTTGTGTCTGGAGGGCAAATATGTTGGCAGCAATGCCGGCATTGTGTGAACCCAGGGTTTTCAGGATAATGAGGGACCCCTAATTGCAGTACATTTACAAAAAAAATTATTGTGACATGGACTGCTGCTGTAAAGTACAAAACTTAAAGTTCTTCACAGATTAAATAATAATGTACAGAGCTTTCAAAACTCCTGTGCCTTTTTCATGCACACTGTAATGTTAACTATATTTTCACCTAACAACTCTCATGTTGAACCTTTAAAAAGGTATCCGAACCCACAACAAATCTAAGTGCATATTAAAATGATATTTCCTTTAAGCCTCTGGTAATTCTAGAACATAGGACTCAGAAAAGAGACGATTAAAATGTAGCACAGAGAGCCCAAATGGAAATCCAATTTAAATGGGTTCTGTGCTATCATAAATATCCCAAATTAAATTTCATTTTGGTGCTTCCATCTGGACATTATCACCTGCCGTATGTCTACAAGGTATAATTACGTTTCCTGACAATGTGATCTACAAAGATATCAATTTTTAGGGGGGGTTTAGATTAAAAAAAACAGACTGCAAGAAACATTTATTGCAGTGGCACATGTTTGTCATTAGTGGCAAAAACATTTACCTACAATATAACATGGAGCACAAAGTACCCAACTAATACTGTAAAAAGCAGTGTCATACATTGTGTTAAATTCACTTTATTATTCATAACCAATGCATGCTAAGTAATAATAGTGTGTTTCTTATTCCACCATACAAAAGTATAATAAAAAGCATGTTTAGTGTTCTATAGTGTCTGATTAGAGGTATTTCAAGTGCAAAAACAACACTAAATATTCGATTATTATCTATTGCCTAATGGCACTGAAAAAATAGCAAGTTGACCATTACTTCTTATACTACTCTATGAAGTATCAGGGTAAAATTAATTACTTTGCACAGATACTTTGCTAATCAGCAGTAGGGTCTCCAGCCAAAGAAAGACATGGCTTTATGGCAAAACCAACATTTTCCATTAGGAAGCTGTTAGTAAGAATAAAGTCCAATTGTGCTATAGAATAGATCACAAACTTTATTACTATTATCATGATGTGTTTTGTTTCAATTTCCTGTCTGTAATATCTCAAAAACTATACTGCATACAGTTTAAGCATCTGTGAGTACAAACTTACACACAATAACAACATTCTACAGAAACACCTTGAAAATGTTTATTTAACACTGTGGTATTGTCATCTATGTGTGTGCTCTGGATATTACTGGAAGCCCAAATTGCTCTACAACACATGAATAAACATTGTACCTTTAGGTGCTTTGTGACATTTTCCAGGTGTGAAATGAAACCATAGGGCAATGGGACAATTCCAGTGATGTTAATGGAGAACATGACCTGGTGCAGGGTATCCAAATCATCTAATAGTGGCCCTGTGCAATCATCATCACAAGCTGGGAATAAAACAAAGTGTGCAAATATAATGAGGCCTTCATATATAAAAACACCATTGAACATTTGAACATTAAGCCAGTGCAGTGATGGCAGATCCAAGCGATGCCAGGGTGTGAGAATTATTGTTTTGCCGCCTGTATGGTGAGTGGTGAGGGATCCGATGTGCTTCTTATTATCGCTATTTTCAAAATGTGCCACATGCCGCTGCTGCTTTTGCATGCATGTCTGCGTTGGAAATCCATGATGTTAAATTTAAAACTCTTGTCAATTCAAAGCATGACTACTCAAATTACTTTTATTGCATTCTGGCCATTATTCGGTAAGCAGTGATAGCGTTAATCTGCTACAATCTCACGGAAATCCCCATTAAAATGCCTAATTGGTGCTATTGCAGTGTACAGAATAAGGGCCTACATGCTGAATTTTATTGCAACTACCACATTACCTGCATATTTAGGTTCATTAGGTGCATAAGTCGATTGAAATCAAAATGTTATCATTAAGAAAAGGAATTCACTTACATATGCATTCTTGTTCCAGAAGGATGTGTCTTGGTTCACAAGTGTCGCAAAGACGCCCAGTGGTCCCCTGCTTGCAAATACACTGACCGGTTAGTCGGTCACAGTGATTATTCAATGAACCACTTGGGTTGCAGTCACATTTCTGGCAATCGCCACCAGGTTTACTGGGATTTCCATGATAACCAAGGGAACACCTACATGGGAGAAGAGAATATACTGTATTACCTGCTGCATGGAAGTTATTGTAAGTTACACCCTTGGCAGATTCAAAAACTGGAGTGTTTTACCAACTATAGTTTTTTTACCACAATCAACCGCCCAGATGATTATTCTCGAGTGATCCTTATATTCCAAAGTTATGCAACAATATACGATACAATTCAATAGTAATCACTTAAAGGGGTGCTCCTAGAAGCTATAGATACTAATAAACAAAATACAAACACCTCAAATGGAGGAGGAAAACCTTCACCAAGTTGTTTGTACTTTGTTTACAATTATGGTTTATGCCATCTCCAGAATGTATCTGAGAAAGACATGAAGCTCCAGACAAACAATGCACACAAACCTCATACATTTGTGTCTGGATAAATAAACATACTCAGGGGGTTCTACAACCCTAGTCATTACAAAAGTTTTTCCTGCTCTAAGCAAACAGGAGTTTATTACTCAATAATTGCTGTTAGTGGTAAGTAAAATGAGTTTAGTTATTTAGTTTACTTCTTTGGGTTTCACTTTTTTTTCTACCTCCCTATTTATGCTTGACTTTATTCTATCACACTGTTGGGCTGGTTAGGAGGAGGATTATTTTTTTTTATTTCTGTACACATCATTTAAAATTAGAAAAAAAGGGGCCTTACCTTTCACAGTACTTCCCCTCATATCCAGGCAGGCAGGCATCACAACGGAAATCACTAATTCCTTCCAGCACACAACTTGGGCTAAAACTGAATGTATGGGTAAGAAAATGTAAGTTGCATATGTTGTCTATAGGTAAAATGCCATTATACATGTTACAGGAATTCATTTGTTCTGGACAGTAACTAGTTTAAGTGATGTAATCATTATCATCACTTTAATCTCCAGTAGAAGACCCCAAATAATTATTTTGTAACAAATTGCCTTTACTTTGGCTTTTTTATATGGTTATAGATATCATCGATAAATCATTCACTAGTTTTCTGTTTTGGAATAATTTTACTGTGAAAATATTAACATTATCTGGACTGGCTTCCTTAAAATTTTATTTTCACTAACGGATTATAACTGATCCATTCACTGCAACTACTGAGTCTCTGCCCCTTTACTTCCACCTATCATAGTTAGGGCTTTCAGTATAATTTTGCACCGCTTCTAAGCACATTTGAATGAAATTACTGTTGAAACAGGAATGAAGACGTGCTATCGCTCCATTTTGTTTACAGTATTGGACCAGTGGTGTCCTTTCAGAGCTGAACTGCACTATTCTCTTGAGTTCCCGAAATACTTACTGATGAAGTTACCTGTATTACTTCTTGGTTTGTAAAGGGGATTTACAGTAAATGGCCATCCAATAGGAAGACACAACGATGTTGCAGCTTCCTATTGGTCAGAGATTTGGCAGCCATTTTGTTTGCCCAGAGGGAGATTTAAACCCAGTAACTTCACTGTTAACTATCTCGGAAACTGAGGGGGTCCTTGGAACTGAAGAAAAAAAAACTTAACAAAAGTGGGGTTTGGTTTGTATCCTGTAGAAAAATAAGGGGGTTAAAAAAACAAAACAGTATGAAGCACTGCTCCTTTAATGCACTTCAATATAGACGGATTGGGGCTTTAAAGCATTAGAGGAGCAGACTACATGAGGTTCTTTCCAAGTTCTTAATTATGCTCCATTCTATATTTAATAATAGTAACAGTATAAGAACTTACGTATATAAAAAGGTCTCCACATACTGTACAATGTTAATATTACAGTAACTAATTTCATCAACAAAATAGACACTTTTCACATGATTCAATTTCTGACCAAATTACTTTGTGGTATCTTGTTTAGAGTGGTAAACACACAGATTGTTGCAAGGGAGCTTTTACTAAACATATGGGTTCCTCACAGTGAAAACATATTTCAATTACCGGGGCCTATTCTGCAATGTTGGCTATTTGACAACACAACATGTAACAAAATGTGTGATCTTGCCACATACTATTTGATTTTCTGCTACTGAAAAATGATGTCAGTTGTGGGTTTGTATGTACATGTACATGTGTGCATACATACACACATACAACTATATACATTTACAAACACATATACATATATAGGAAAGAAAAGGAAGGGGTGATCACAGCACTCAATGACTACAAATTATGGTAATACTAACAACTAGGGATATGCCAAAAAAGTAATATTTTAATCCGAAAAGCACAAGAACAAAACTATGTAGCAGTGTCACACTATAGCAGCAAAGGTATACTAAAAGTAAAATGCTCTCTAACTGCAAAACAGGAGAAGGGAGGAAGGAATAAGGGAATAACACATCAGGGAAAAGAAGCGAGAAAAAGGGAAAAACAACAGGGGGGGGCAATGTTTCGGGGTGATGACCCCTTCCTCAGGCCCGTTCCCTAAGTCCAGGAGGACCAAAGGTATTCCACTATGTCCAATTTCCCACTAGCAAACAAAGTACACCTAAACTTAATCACCTAAACTTAATCTACAAGAATAGTAGAAAATAATCTAGGTAAGCACACAGTGCAATGTCCAAATAGAACAACAGAGTCAACAGGAAATGAAAATACTGCACTAGGTATCAGGACGAATCCTACTGCCACAAATCCTTTGATTCTTCTCACGGTCAAGACGCCTGCTACTGCTGAGAAGGAGCTGCTGCAGTAGCAGGCGCCTTGACAGTATAGTGTGTGACACTACTACATAGTTTTGTTCTTATGCTTTTCGGATTCAAATATTTATTTTTTGGCATATCCCTAGTTGTTAGTATTACCATCATTTTTGGTCATTGAGTGCTGGGAACACCCCCTTCCTTTTCTCTCTTTGATTTCTGGGAGCAATTAGGGTCCTCCCCATTCCCTTTTGCACCTCTGACCTTGTTTCCAGTCTTTTAGAGTGCTCTCTATCTCTACATTTGTCTACATATACATATATAGAACAAAAGCACCGCCTTTGAAACAGGGGAGTCTGATCTCAGTGTCAGCTCCTTGTGAACTTGGGCAACTTTATCTGTGCATCATGCACCAAATTAGATTGTAATCTCTACAGAGCATGCACTGATCAAACTCTATGTATAGTAGTGCTGCAAACAGTACTAATCCACACAGAAAAGGGGACTACAAGTCTTTAATGCCCTGGCCCTCAGCATCAGCCTCTTCATGTCCTCCGGTCAGGGCTTTGCTGCCCAGTAATGTTTGAAGTATTTTGGAAAATTAGGTCGCTAAAACAGGGGAAAGTTAGGCAAGTGCAAGAAAGAACAATGAAACAAATTGCCAGAATCACTCTACTCTTTCCTAAATCTGTCTCCGCGTCTCCCCTCCTGAAATCCCTCTCCTGGCTCCCGATCAAATCCCGCATCACACACTCAATTCTCCTCCTCACTTTTAAAGCTTTACACTCTTCTGCCCCTCCTTACATCTCAGCCCTAATTTCTCCTTATGCACCATCCCGACTCTTGCGTTCTTCTCAAGGATGTCTTCTTTCTACCCCCTTTGTATCTAAAGCTCTCTCCTGCCTTAAACCTTTCTCACTTTCTGCCCCGCACCTCTAGAATGCTCTTCCCCTCAATACCCGACTAACACCCTCTTTATCCACCTTTAAGACCCACCTTAAGACACATTTGCTCAAAAAAGCATATGAATAGCACTGGATAATCCTGGACACATGATACATATAGCTTGGCCCCCTGCAGACGCACTTACTAGAATTCCCTCCTACTGTCTCTATACCTTCTCCTACCTACCAATTAGATTGTAAGCTCCTCTGAGCAGGGACTTCTCTTCCTTAATGTTACTCTTATGTCTGAAGCACTTATTCCCATGACCTGTTCTATATATTATTTGTTATTTATATGATTACAACATGTATTACTACTGTGAAGCGCTATGTACATTTATGGCGCTATATAAATAAATGTAATAATAGGGAGTGAAGGGGGGAAGGGATGGTAAGCTCTAGCTACTGTCTGTGATACGGTGCCAGGGGTGAGAGGATCATTGAACGTGCAAAGTACCTGCCTAGACAAGTGAGAGAACCCCTTTTGAACAAGCACTCATATTGGGATTACTACAAAAATGTTAATTAAAAATACCTTTATTAGTGTATATGGGTAAAATAAGTGAAGTACATAAACACTCAACACAATTAAAATACGTATTAAACTTAATGTCTCTAAGTCTGAATCGTAGACTAGTAGAGGTTGGTATTTGAAGGAATATAATGTATCTGGCACCATGTGCAATGAAACAAAAATAAATAAATAGTTTTAATATTGCAGTGTAAAATGGATAGGGTGCCTCAGTGTGATGTGTGTGTTGTAGTTGAAAGGGTCTGGTGTGTGTTACATAAATCAAGGTGTCAATATCACCGCTTTCAAATCACATCTGATTAGTATGTGGTTCACTGACAGTATGTAAAGTGTAATATAGCTAATACATTGCTGGCCAGACCAACATGGTATATGCTGATTGTGGCCTAGTTGGAATCAATTGTCAGAGAGACCACCAAAGGGTTAATGTGTATCCTTCAATGCAACGCTGGATAAATTAAAATGTCAAAGAAAAAGGCTACTGTGTAGCTAGGGGTGGTGAGGCTATATTGTGGGAACTATTAATGTGTAACAATGTTATAGTTGGTTCCCCCTGGTCAGTAATTATTCCAAGGTTATTATAACCTCACATGTGCTCAACCAAATTTATATAGTAAATAGATAATTACATAAAATGAAATGAGTCACTGCTCGTATCCCCTGTGAAGGTGGCAAGTATGTATCTGAATAGGCTTGCTGGTATACAAATAGATAGATATGGCCAATTATAAACGGTTAACTTCAGCTGCCTATAAGACAAAAAGCACTCTATCTCTGCAGACTCATGTGGATGGTATAGGTAAGTGATTGTTTATAGTAGCCGCCCTGTTGGATCAGTCCATATGGATGTTCGAGTTCGGCAGGTTATATTATTATAGACTGATTTATCTCTGTTAACATTTATCTTCTAGGGCGAGTACGCCCTGTCTGCTGGGTAGAGACGATATGATATAATAAAGATGGTGCCCTGCAGCCGCTCGGTAAAGTACCCTCTACAATACAGGGGTGCTGTGGGGGGCTGCTATCTCGGAGCGTTAGATCTCTGCTCACGAGTGGCGACATCTGTTGAGTTTCCGCCCGGCATGGTGTATTCATGAACACCGCTGTGAGTAAAATTGCCGGGTGGAGCTCAGAGTGAAGCTGCGGCTATTGTCCGCGCTCTTAGAACAGACGTCGCCGCACCAGTGCACGTGCTGACGTCACAGAGGACCGCCCACCGACGTACGTTTCGCGTCACACTGACGCTTTCTCAAGGTGGCCCCGCCTCTACGTTTGCCAACAGTTTAAATAGCCAAGCGTTGCTATAGTAACGATCGCACTTGGGTAAGTATATCAATTTAATAAAAACAATGGTTTGTGTTGATGTTTATTGCTGTTTGAACTATTTGTTTAATTATAATGGCTGGCTATGAGTGAAACCATGTTCAAAATAGAACCCTTTTTAACTCAGGTAAGTGAATGGTGATATTACTCTTTAACAGACATGATGATACTGTAAGAGTTCAAACTGGGTAACTCATGCTATCTGTAGAGTGTAGATATATATCACAGGTAAATTGGGACTAGTGACAGCCTACAACTAGCAATGATATAAAAACAAATTTAGATTTTCCTTGTGTTAATGTTTAGTTGTTATATTTATGGGCAGTATAAAGGCTGTGTAGGGCAAATGAAAACTCATATTTCCTATATGCTAAGCCAGAATTCCTTAGATGGTGCCATCATGGATGTATGGTCAACGCTTCCTCGCCAGAGGCTACAGCAAGAATAACTTGAATAAAGCTTACAACAGAGCTAAAAATACTCATAGAGCATCATTACTACATCCCAACCCCAAGCAACGAGAACGTAAAATCATACGCCTGATAGGCACTCACAATAGACAATGGTCTAACATCTTTGAAATTGTGAACAAACACTGGCATGTCCTGTTAGAGGACTCGGATCTGAGGGAGGTGTTACTACCTAGACCTACTATGGTTAGCAGGAGATCAACCAACATCAGAGACCTCCTGGTCCGCAGCCACCTTCAACCTAACACCACTGGCACCTGGTTAGACAAGAGATTACCTGGTAACTATAAATGCCAGGGCTGTCGTGCCTGTCAGTATGGCCATGTCTCAAAAACCTTTGATAATTGGGATGGCAGTCGAACATTTACCATGCGCAACTTTGTGAACTGTAGAACAACCGGAGTGATCTACCAAGCTATTTGCATGTGTGGCAGAAAATATGTGGGGAAAACCAGCAGACAACTAAGACGAAGGGTCTTAGAGCACATTGGGTCAATTCGGAATAAATCTGACACCCCATTGGCCAAACATGTTAACAACACGCATGATGGAGATTACTCCAAGCTACGTTTCAAAGGTATCTGCCAACTCCCCGAAACCATCAGAAGGGGCGATTGGGACCGAGAGTTGCTTAAAAAAGAAGCAAAGTGGATTTACACCCTGGGAACGTTGTATCCCCAGGGCCTGAATGAAGGTTTTATGTTTGCCCCCTTTATAGGATAGGATTAATACACTCTGTGCATCTACTGTATTTATGCATCTATACAGCAAATGCAAGACATATCCATCTGCTAACTTACCTTCACCTCACTATTTCGACAACCCACTGAGCTCATTTTTAGTGACCATCTACTCTAAAATATGTGCTTGTAGTAACCATACATCCATGATGGCACCATCTAAGGAATTCTGGCTTAGCATATAGGAAATATGAGTTTTCATTTGCCCTACACAGCCTTTATACTGCCCATAAATATAACAACTAAACATTAACACAAGGAAAATCTAAATTTGTTTTTATATCATTGCTAGTTGTAGGCTGTCACTAGTCCCAATTTACCTGTGATATATATCTACACTCTACAGATAGCATGAGTTACCCAGTTTGAACTCTTACAGTATCATCATGTCTGTTAAAGAGTAATATCACCATTCACTTACCTGAGTTAAAAAGGGTTCTATTTTGAACATGGTTTCACTCATAGCCAGCCATTATAATTAAACAAATAGTTCAAACAGCAATAAACATCAACACAAACCATTGTTTTTATTAAATTGATATACTTACCCAAGTGCGATCGTTACTATAGCAACGCTTGGCTATTTAAACTGTTGGCAAACGTAGAGGCGGGGCCACCTTGAGAAAGCGTCAGTGTGACGCGAAACGTACGTCGGTGGGCGGTCCTCTGTGACGTCAGCACGTGCACTGGTGCGGCGACGTCTGTTCTAAGAGCGCGGACAATAGCCGCAGCTTCACTCTGAGCTCCACCCGGCAATTTTACTCACAGCGGTGTTCATGAATACACCATGCCGGGCGGAAACTCAACAGATGTCGCCACTCGTGAGCAGAGATCTAACGCTCCGAGATAGCAGCCCCCCACAGCACCCCTGTATTGTAGAGGGTACTTTACCGAGCGGCTGCAGGGCACCATCTTTATTATATCATATCGTCTCTACCCAGCAGACAGGGCGTACTCGCCCTAGAAGATAAATGTTAACAGAGATAAATCAGTCTATAATAATATAACCTGCCGAACTCGAACATCCATATGGACTGATCCAACAGGGCGGCTACTATAAACAATCACTTACCTATACCATCCACATGAGTCTGCAGAGATAGAGTGCTTTTTGTCTTATAGGCAGCTGAAGTTAACCGTTTATAATTGGCCATATCTATCTATTTGTATACCAGCAAGCCTATTCAGATACATACTTGCCACCTTCACAGGGGATACGAGCAGTGACTCATTTCATTTTATGTAATTATCTATTTACTATATAAATTTGGTTGAGCACATGTGAGGTTATAATAACCTTGGAATAATTACTGACCAGGGGGAACCAACTATAACATTGTTACACATTAATAGTTCCCACAATATAGCCTCACCACCCCTAGCTACACAGTAGCCTTTTTCTTTGACATTTTAATTTATCCAGCGTTGCATTGAAGGATACACATTAACCCTTTGGTGGTCTCTCTGACAATTGATTCCAACTAGGCCACAATCAGCATATACCATGTTGGTCTGGCCAGCAATGTATTAGCTATATTACACTTTACATACTGTCAGTGAACCACATACTAATCAGATGTGATTTGAAAGCGGTGATATTGACACCTTGATTTATGTAACACACACCAGACCCTTTCAACTACAACACACACATCACACTGAGGCACCCTATCCATTTTACACTGCAATATTAAAACTATTTATTTATTTTTGTTTCATTGCACATGGTGCCAGATACATTATATTCCTTCAAATACCAACCTCTACTAGTCTACGATTCAGACTTAGAGACATTAAGTTTAATACGTATTTTAATTGTGTTGAGTGTTTATGTACTTCACTTATTTTACCCATATACACTAATAAAGGTATTTTTAATTAACATTTTTGTATTAATCCCAATATGAGTGCTTGTTCAAAAGGGGTTCTCTCACTTGTCTAGTCAGGTACTTTGCACGCTATATAAATAAAGACATACAATACAATTAGGAAGTCCCTTTCATTTACAAATATCTTAGTAAAAAACAAAAACCTTCAAACATAATATATTACCTTTGGGTGTTACCCTTGGGACAAGCACACAGTGAACAATCCGCTATTGACCCAGTTACTCTGCCGTAATAGCCAGGAGCGCATATATGACAACGGTGACCTGCTGTGTGATCTCTGCAGCTCTGGAGTATCAAAGGAGGTGCAGAAATGTAAAAAAAAAATATTAAAACTTGAAAAAGCAAATAGGTTTTTTTGCCACATTTGAAATCATATGCAAGTAAATAAACTGAGAGGTGGCGTAGAGCAGAAGGGAGCTGAAACACAAGGGAACAACTGACCCACATAATAGGAAGGGGAAATAATTATTTTTTCTAAAGATGAACAAACTAAAGAGGAAGATACAAAAGGAAATCAGTAGCAAGGACAAAGACAGGAAACATCAGGCTGGGCAGAGAAAGAAAATGACAGAAATGGGAGATACAGATTTGGAGAAAGACAAGAGGCATTGTAGATAGGGAATTTGTGGAAATACTTAAATTAAGACCACTGTCATCTGAACAAGTAATTCAGGGAAAGCACCATTAAGTCTTTTGTAACAGATTGCAGTAGAATACAGTATGCTTGGGTTAAAGCTGCAGTTCAAGCTGTCATTTAAAAAAAAAATAATAATAATTCAATATGCGCATCAATACAATCTACACACTGACAATGACAAGTGATTAGCTAAGCTGCTGATCAATCCGTTCTCCTGTAATCGAATCGCTGAAATTTGGCTGGGAGTTCACTAAATGCATGTTGGGCACTCTTCTGCTGCACCGACAGACAAAGTTCTGAGGAACATTATGTGACCAGGTACTAGATTCAATTGGTTAACTGCTAAAGAGGGCAGGGCTCAAAAGGTGAAGCTGTTTCAGAAGGGGAAGGGGATGTGACTTTGTATAAATGTAGAGGCAGTTGTAGGAGATAGATAGTCCCCTTACTTTTTCATAGGAGTATGTCACAGCTTCAGAGTCTGTAGTTCACATGTTGCTAGGCAACCACTGAGGCTGTGAGAAGTATGACCGTTAAGATTAAGACAGTTGAGAGGGACAGTTTAGGCAGTTGTCAGTTGAGGGGAGGACAGGCAAGGAGTGAGTTATAAATTCGTGAGATAGGAGTTAGGATTAAGTTAGTAACTTAGAAATTATTAATATAGAAGTTAGTAACTTAGAAGTTAGTGAGTTAGGAGTTAGTAAAATAGTAAGTTAGTGACAGTTGGAACAGTGAGGACCAGGGACTGCTAAAGGAAGACTGTCTGGGAAACCAGCTCCTGGGAGGCACATACAAAACCAAGAGAATAGAAGTAAGCCCATCCTGAGTAATATTCAGGCCGAAGCAGTATTTTGGGATGCAGTGTGCTAGAAGTTAGGAAGCCCAAAAGATTTGTGGTGGACTAGATGCCAAACAGATAAGAAAGCAGTTGAAAGCTGCAGAATTAACTCTGCTCAAGCAAAGAAGGGAAATTGATCCAAACAATTACTGAAAGGGTGGTGCTCACAGGGAATAAATGCACAGTGAGGAAGAGGAATGAAAGAATCCCTTTTGTGCGGCACTAGAAGAAATACACCCTAATTAAAACTTAACTTTATTATAACTGATTAAAATTAATTGTTTGGAGAAACCACATACATAAAACAAACAAACAAATAGTGATTAAAAGGCGGAGAGGTGTGGTAGGGTGTTTAATGGAGGTGTAATTATATATAAATACCTCTCTAGTAATCCTTAATAAACCCTAGAAGGTGGGTGATCTCTATACCAAGATAGGTATAGGCAGTGGTCGACAAATCACCAAAAAATCTACTCGCCGAACAAACAAATCTACTCGCCACCTAGTACCACACGTGTGCTACTTGGGCCAATAGGAGCTCGCCACAATGTTAAATCCACTAGCCCGGGGCGTGCAAATGTATAGGTTTGTCGAACACTGTTTATAGGTATATATATATATCTGGACCCCTATAACCATAGCAATGGAATGAGGTAAAGGCAGGTGAATGTGCTTATCTGCTAGATGAAGGAGTGAGGCTGAATATAATGGTGGCTGAGTTGAAACAGCCACTACACACCTCACTTAGTATATCAATATACACTGTTATAAGCTCTATTACGACCAGTCTATTGTAAGACCAGCCACACTCACTGCCGATATAGAGTAGATCAACCCTGAAGTCTGAGTGCTCTTGCTGTCCACGAACGCAGTCTACGAAGCACTCAGACAGTGTATGGCCCACACCTCACCGATGAGCCGACGTCACGTGACGGTGACGTCAGACGTACCCTACTTAGATGCCAAGGCTGATCAAGAAGTACTTACCTGAATGGGAAGGGGCACTGAGGGAACTTGTCCTGAGAGCATTATACAGGCAACCTGTCTAATGAGGTATTGTGCTACACAAGATAATAATTGATCCTGTGCAAGCCTGGAGCTGGTGTGTGCCTGTCAATAAAATACCTGTGAGTTGCAAAATATCCCTATTTCTTATCTTGTCCTCCAACCCACCAACTACCCTCCATTACAGCCAAGGCCTGAACCTGCCAACGGGAACCCTGAGATCACTGACCAAGAAGCTGACACTCGAATCCCATCGGGAGCAGAGCAGGAATTTGTTCACACATGTACACCCTACCCCCCTCTGCCAGGTTGCTATAGGAACAGAAATGCCTGTTACATTAAAATACATTAAAAATTTCTTTACATTTTTTTTTTTAATGCTACAAGTATTTTCTCATAGTACAGAACGGATTTATTAAAAAAAAATTACACATGTCAGATATTGCTTGAACTGCAGCTTTAATATCCCCCAGACTAGAAAAGAGGAAGAGTAAAATCCAGAACTAAGCAGCCAGCATACATATGGAGCCATTGCTCCCGTTACCGCGTCAGTTTGCATTCATTAACATTTGTTTCAAGGGCGCCACATCAAGTCTAGCGGTAAATTACGCACCAGCTGTGATGCACAGCATTCGTTAACAAGTGCAATAACTTTGTCTCCGTCTGTATGCAGCGTAAGAATGGAAAAGGACTTTAGTTTGTCTTTACATATATTCACTTTTTTTGTAATACAATGTTATTGTCCTCCTCCAACATTGTACTGCACTGTGGAATATGTTGGCGCCATACACATAAAATGTAATCATAATAAACTTTTGGGATTTGTGGTTTCATTACTCTGCTTTAAATTCCATCAGTGTAAAGAAATACATATTTGCTTTGAAGGATGCTAACGTGAGTGGGATTGAGCTTGTGTTAAAAGGTTGCTATACACCCTCTTGAAAGGGGGTTACAACAAAATATGCAGAGCAGGACTTTTCTTCTTCTTCCATATTTTCGTCTTTCATTCTATGTGAACTAGGTCCATTTCATTACCATACCATATCTGAATGTATGTATAGCAACTAAATCCGAAAGATAGAAACATTACCCAGAAAATTCAGAGACTGTTGACTTCCCTTTTGAAAAATAATGTGATATAATAATAATAATAGCATGTTCTTGTATAGTGCTGCTAGTTTTACGCAGCTCTTTACAGAGACATTTTGTAGGCACAGGTCCCTGCCCCATGGAGATAACAATCTATGTTTTTTTTTTTTGTGCCTGAGGCACAGGGAGATAAAGTGACTTGCCCAAGATCACAAGGAGCCGACTCCGGGAATTGAACCAGGCTCCCCGCTTCAAACTCAGTGCCAGTCAGTGTCTTTACTCACTGAGCCACTCCCTCTCCCTTTAAATTAGACCAATCCTTGCAGTTTAAGTTCAACTCGTCCACATGAACAACCGCTGCTTCTTAACAAATCAAACATGATATGTTAGGAATTCACTTGGTGATATTTTAGATATGAATGCAAAATACAAGGCTCCGGTGTAATGACATTCTACATACCATGCATTTTCCAGTCTCTGGATCACATATCTCACTGTGATTGCTGCACTGACAAGGTACACAGGAGGCAATTAGTGGTCGTGGCCCTCGTACGTCGATTTCTGACAGATTCTCTCGGTAGTAGCCAGCGGCACACTCCTAAACGTGAAATGATTTACAATGAAGGAAACAAATATTCAGTGGTTTCTTTCTTCCGCTCTCCCCTGCCCATCCCCACCCCCAGAATCCCACATGAAAGGAGAATTAGCACAAAAGACTTTTTGAATGTGTTGCAGAATACCTGACACGATAGTCCTGCATAGCCGGGGGGGCAATCACATATCTCTATGAGACGAGCAGCTTCTCGACCAGAATGCATATCAGATGCCTCAACCGCAATGTCCATCAATATATTTGAGATTCTATTAATGTTACAATGGATACGTTAGAAAGCAATATAAATCATGATTTTATCATATGACCCTCGGTGAATGAGAATGAGCTGGACATTTTTTTCTAACATGTAGTAGAAATTATTTCAGAGAAGGAGAATCGTGCTAGTATTATTACTGGGAGACCATAACACAACCAATATACTGTTCTGTTTCTCGAGGTCCTCTTGGGAAATAAATATGACCACCAGCAATATGATATGACCTTCTGAATGAGGGGAGCTTCAATTTGCCACCAGCACCCATTTTTGGGGGGCAGCAGGAATGCAGTTGTTTATCAGCAGAGCTGGGGTTCTCCTAGTAATAGGACTAATGTGGTCCTGTTCCAGAGCATCCATGGTTAAAATAACATGTCTGTTGGGGGTAGTATTGGTTTAATCTGAGCCTAGAAATAAGCTTCACACTCTAGCTCTGAAATAGGGAAGCCATTAACATATATTAATCACAAAATAATCTCCTACGAACTTTGCATTTTGCTAACAGAGCAATGTATTAAAGGCCCCTCTAGCAGTGACAAGATCAGTGTGATTAAAGAAATGGCAACTGGAGGAAAGCTGGGTCTTCCAAACTGTTTTAAACAACATAAACATGCTTCTAAATGCAAAAAAATATATCTTGTCTATTCTAAAATGTGACCAACCTTTGAATCACCCATTATATTTGTTAAGATCACTATAATCACCGAAAATGTACACCTATATATTATTAGAAGCGAAAAATAACGCTGCAAATACATGTAAATGACATATTAATGCCAGAAAGTGGAACAGATCTTACACATGAAAAATGTGCATGTGTAATAAAGGTACAGCGTCTTAATACAACATTGTGTGCCATTCGTTACTTTCAAGTGTTACTCCATAAGACACCTTCTGGTGCCATAGACTGTCTCACAGGTGTCTTCCAGCGCCAGAAGGTAACTTACAGAGATCACCGCTCAGACAATATTGCCTTTTATGCTTCCATGGAAATCACAAAAACACATGTACGTTTAGAATATTTAAACTTTGAATGCACTATTCATTTTTATATATAGCATTACCTGCTTTGGTGTAATCCATGGCCATATGATGCTTTTATGAGAATGTAATCTATGTTGCTTAGAACAGACATGAAATCAGACTTTGTTACTGACTGGTCAGACACAGAGTTATAGTATTTCCAGAAGTTCTGCAGAGACAAACAAGCAAAAGGAAATCAATGATAATTTATTAATCTCACTCAAACGTAAAAGGCTCTAGAAGACGTTAAGAACAGCCATAAAAGCAATCGCTACTACATCTTATTAGATAAACAAGAGCCTCTCTCTTTACTTCTTTATTTCCATAATGTTTCAATGTGATTGGATACAAGGACATGTGTGATGATTATTAGGCGGGTGCAGCTATTTTTCACACTCTGTAAATGTATATGTATATATATACAAAAAAAAAGCCAGCCACAGCTGACGTCATTCACGCGGCGGCGCTTCTGGGTCAGTCACGTGTGTTATAACGGCGTTGAGCTGTATATATATATACATACAGCTCAACGCCGTTATAACACACGTGACTGACCCAGAAGCGCCGCCGCGTGAATGACGTCAGCTGTGGCTGGCTTTTTTTCTTCTTCATATCTATTAAATGCTTTATTGCTAATGGACACACATGGAGAGACACACACGGAGAGAGACACACACGGAGAGAGACACACACGGAGAGACACACACACGGAGAGACACACACACGGAGAGAGAAACACACGGAGAGAGACACACACGGAGAGAGACACACACGGAGAGAGACGCACGGAGAGACACGCACGGAGAGACACACACGGAGAGACACACACGGAGAGACACACGGAGAGACACACACGGAGAGACACACACGGAGAGACACACACGGAGAGAGACGCACGGAGAGAGACACACGGAGAGAGACACACGGAGAGACACACACGGAGAGACACACACGGAGAGACACACATGGAGAGAGACACACACGGAGAGACACACACGGAGAGAGACACACGGAGAGAGACACATGGAGAGAGACACACACGGAGAGACACACACGGAGAGAGACGCACGGAGAGACACACACGGAGAGAGACACACACGGAGAGACACACACGGAGAGACACACACGGAGAGACACACACAGAGAGCCACACACGGAGAGACACACACGGAGAGACACACACGGAGAGACACACACGGAGAGACAAACACGGAGAGACACACACGGAGAGACACACACGGAGAGACACACACGGAGAGACACACACGGAGAGACACACACGGAGAGACACACACTGAGAGACACACACTGAGAGACACACACGGAGAGACACACACGGAGAGACACACTCAGAGAGACACACTCAGAGAGACACACACAGAGAGACACACTCAGAGAGACACACACAGAGAGACACAAACAGAGAGACACACACAGAGAGACACACTCAGAGAGACACACACAGAGACACACACAGAGACACACACAGAGACACACACACAGAGACACACACACAGAGACACACACGGAGAAACACACACACCGCGATGGCTGACCCGTGGTGTCGGATCCCTAGCACCCTGAAAAGCTGCTCCGGGTAGTCCTGCATGGGAGTACCGCTGCACTGCCGGGTCAGCTGGGAGAGTTATCCCAGCTCTCCCATTCGGCAGACGCGGAACCCCTGATCGCGGCGGCCATATTTTCCCCCGTGGTCCCTGTTATAACGCTGTCGCATTATGTGGACCCCAAGCACCGTGTTATAACGAGGTTCAGCTGTATATATATTTACAAAATGACCGCGCACATGGGGGGTAAAGAGCCATTCCAGGAGGCAGTCGTGGTGTATGGTAAAGGAGATAAGGGATAGTAAAAATCAGATTGCAAGTGATTTATCTTACTAGAACAACACTAAGTTAGGGCAACAAATTATTTTATTGAATCCAAAATGCACCCAGGCCTGACGTGAAGAAGGTTAAGATTTTGAATATATATATATACACATATACACAGTACATACACAGATATTAATATTAATATTGGGGGTTTTAACTATATACGATATGTATGTAGATATAGCACCATTATTCCTGTTATTTTATAAATTAACATATTACATTACAAAGGACCACACACCAATATTACAATTAAGATGTCAATATAACAAATATAAAGAGCCTGCCAGGGCTGTACCTCTAAGTTAACATTTACCTCTCTCATGTTGACTTGTATCTCACTTCTCACTCCATTTGCAGGAATAGGGATGTCCATAGAGATAACTATTTTTTTGACGTGTCCACCTTTCATTAAGATTTGTGGCTCAAAATCAGAAGAGCCAGAATCAGCCAGGGCATAATAAGTTACAACATATTGCAATATCCCTCCATATGTCAAAAGCTATAACCCGGGAAAAGAATAACAAAAACATTACCATATAATAGAAACTTTGTTTACGGCTCAATATCCTGTTAGACAGCACATAACGCAGAATTAATATATGTTAGCTTTAAAGTTATTTAGGTTGATAGCTGCTAATTTCAGGTTGCAAATAAATCTTCAAAGTATTTGTTTTAATAGCTGTCCATTTTGTATACTCCTTTAATAATGATAAGAAATAATGTGTTTTAATGACAAAAAACTACAAAGTGTTATATTCCACTTACTGAAAGTGCATTAGCAGTTGAATATGCACACAGACTGCTGTGAAGCGCAATGTACATTAATGGTGCTATATAAATAAAGACATACATACATACATACATACATATGTAGCAGAGTCCTTACCTCCAGTGAGGGGGAACTGCTTGCCCGCCACCGGAGCTCCACGCGAGTGAGGAGAGGGGGGGGGGGGTGGCAATTTCAGACTGTCGCGCATGCGCAGTTGTAACCGGAGTGGTGGCCATCTTTAACTGCTTCAAAAGCCCAAGAGACTACAATCCCCAGAATGCTTTGCGGAAATAGCGCGGTGGCAATCTTGGACTGGCTCCGCACAACCTGAAGCGGGGCTACGAGTACCAGAATTCTCAAGGGGGAGGGAAATCACGTGGGCGGATC
The DNA here is from genome assembly GCF_040206685.1 of Ascaphus truei. Taxonomy (NCBI): domain Eukaryota; kingdom Metazoa; phylum Chordata; class Amphibia; order Anura; family Ascaphidae; genus Ascaphus; species Ascaphus truei. The sequence continues at coordinate 141,197,329 of NC_134484.1, forward strand.
CAACCAATGGCATGGACGCATTACAAAGGAGCAGGATATCCTCTGCGGGTGAAATGCCCGCAAGTCAGTCCTGACGGAGGAGGTAAGGGAGAAGGTAGTGTCCAGTGAGCAGTGCTTCCCCTAGAACTTTGCCCCTAGGCTCCAGTTAGGCTCTGAGACAGGCATAGAGGATGTTGCAGGGAAGGCCCCAGATAGGGACTCTCTTCATTGTTATTAGTACTGCGCTGGTGACCGGATGGTCACGCGGCGGCCTGTGGCCTGGGACCAGGTCACAGAATCCAGAGACATTGTGTGAGACCCTCCGGCTGGAGCTCACACTGCGAGGAGGATCAGGACCCTTTAGGAGAAGGGCTTTGTGTTGGTGGCCCCGCTACGTGGGCCCCGCTCCAACCCACCACACCAAGCAGCACCTGAGTATTGGCGTACCCAGGCAGGTACCCAACGTCCACCTACATCTACAGGGGGTAGCACTACCTCACATTTGGGTAGGATTGCTGGGACAGGACACCAGGAGTTATTGGTGCCACAGCACCCTCGGTACATTGGGGGAACCACCACGAGTCACTGGGTTTATACTGTGGGTACCGGTTATTGTATGTTATCTATGTTAGTATGTATGTACAGTAAAGCTTAGTTATATACATTGTGTGGTGTATTAATTATTACTGTGTATTGGTTCCTGTGAGGGGTTATCCCACCAACGCAGGGATCCCTCATAGGTGGAGGCACTGCACGCAAGGAGAAAGAGCTCACCCCAGGCTCCAAAAGGCAGAGGCTTAGGCCTCCTGTGAGCAGACAAGTACAGCAGCACGTATAGTTGCCCGCATAGTTTACTTAGGCATAGGAAAAGGAGGCTACACATACATACATACATACATACATACATACATACATACATACATGAATCACACTGACTATAGAAACAAAATGCTTGTTACATTAGAATACATTAAAAATGTCTTTACAAATTGTTTTAAAAAAAATGCTATAAGTATTTTCTCATAGTACAGAACTGATTCATTTAAAAAAAACCACACATGCAGGATATTGATTGAATTGCAACTTTAATGCTCTATTTCTAATATCACTTCAACAGAAGCACTAGATTCTAGGGTAACAAAAACAATGCAGTCTAGTGAAGTATGATGTATTATTCCTCTTACCTTATCACCCAGGAACTGGTCAGGTAATCGCCAATAAAGTGTTTCGGAATTCAAGCGTTGCTGTACCACTGATGCATCTAGTAACATATCAATGGAATCGAAAAATACCCCATCAGTGGTCCCATTCAGGTTACTCTGGGAAACTACACGGAGCACTGAATGATCTGGAACTAAGGAGATCTTTAAAAAAAAAGGGAAGTTATTATAAATAATATACCATTAAGCAATCGTTTAAGTAACCAATTTAATTTAATTGGAAAGCACAATTAAGTCACTTTCTCACATAAACAGTCCAAAAATATATTTTCTGTTTTACAAATTGCCTTTACCGTTTATTTTTTCCATCCTAATCTTTAGAGATATGAAAACATCTTGAAATGTGCTTCACAAAATGTTTTGTGCAAGCTTTAAAATTTTTGTGTTTTTGTGAATTTTGCACGAAAATGCACATGTTCAGAATTTCACCATAATTTTGACAGAATTTTATCAATGTTGTCAATTGTTACCATTAAATTGAGCAAAAATACAATTTTCTAAAGGACCATGTGACCGTACACCTTGACTTTAAAGCTTTGCAAAAAATATTTGCAAAACTTGTCGATATTTGCAAAATGATTACCAAAGAAAAATAACACATTAGGCCTGGTTCATGAAATTGTGACAATTGCGCACTTCTCTACTAATCATATACTTCCCAGTCTAATCCTCCATTATGTTTCAATTCAAGAGCAAAATTAATGTAAAGCAATTTCTGTGGTGCCTATCAAAGAGATTTTAATATTATTATTAGTTATGAAGTAGTGGTAGGTCATAAGAGTTGGAGCAGGGACACAGCTAGGAGAGGTTGTACAGGTGCAGGGGTCTTTGACCCTCTGCACTAGGCCAGAGATCCCCTAGGCCCCAGTTAGGCCCAACTCATCCTAAGCTTGTGGCTGCTGTAGGGAAGGCCCCTCAGTTAGGGATCCTTCCCCTTTAGTGGTTAGCCAGCTTAGGGCCACAGCAGTTGCATCACAGTATTGTTATTGCAGTCTGGGACTAGGCTACAAGAGAAGGAGCGACCATCGTTGCAGCGGTTACTCCAGAGGGAGACATCCCATCCAGCGGAGGATAACGTTGGATCGGCGGATCCCCTGCTTCTCGTTGTTAGCGCGCTCGGGTGTGGACACACCCGGCAGGTACCTTTCGCCAAACGTGCACCAACACCGGTATATAAGGCGCTGATCACGCCTAGAGGGGTTGGTATCTTTTGGGGACACTTATTGGGTAAAGTGACCAAAGGACACGGTACTGTGGACACGGTGTGGGGGTACACGGTGGTGAGACAACGCCCTGCGCGGCGAGGTTTAGCTGTAACCATTAGTATTGTATTGCATTTATGTGGTTTATGGTTTATGGTTATTACTTACAGTAAAGGTTATTATTGTTATTATTATAATCTGTGGACTGTTATTAATAGTTCCTGCTCGTGGTTCAACCCATACAATTGGGATCCCATGCAGGTGGAGGCGCTGTCACTCAATATATTTGTTAACCCAAGCTCCCAGTAGCGGAGGCTCAGATTCCTTGAGCCGATAGGTACCGCCAGCACTAGTAGACCCTTCACACTAGAGTGAAAGAGGGCTACATATACTAATATCTAAAATATGACATTCTAAAGCAGTGCTTCCCAACTTTTTTTCAGCCGGGTCACCCCTGAATGATTTCTTTAAATCTTGAGACACCCCTGCTCTTCAGGCCTTTCATCCCCTCCTCGCTTACACACATGCACGCCTCCTTTTCACAAGTAGATACCCAACATACTCACCCATTCTCTTATTAAACTCTCCATATTCACTCTCACACATCATACTCACCCTTTAACTCAACACACACTCCCAATTTATCGCCTACTCACCCTCTTTCTTAATCATAAACACTCCCTTCACCCAACTTCTCTTACTTATACCACACACCTTCCACTACTGCACCAAAACAACTAACCTCCCTCTCCTGCCCACACAAGGCCATCACACACACTCCACACACAAAGCCCTCACTCCTTCCCTTTCCTCCCACACCACAAACATGTCAGCTGCTCAGCGGGCACGCCCTGCGCTGTTTGGAGATAAAGAGGCTCCTCTCTTGTTGCACTGGGCTGAGAGAGGAGAGGCAAATCACAGCATCTACGTCTCCAGGCAGTGTGGGATCTGCCCGCTGAGTAGCCACCTGAGTTTGTCCCCTGGGGCCGCAGCACCCTTGGGAGAGAGTCACGGCACACAAGGGTTCCTAGGCATCCTTGCTGAGAAACATTGTTGTAAAGAGTATCAAACACAAACATGCCTCAGATAAGATATATTTTGCGATAGAATGACTAAGATACGTATGGGTATCCATGGATTCATTCTTCTCTTCATGCTTTTTATATTGTCACACCATATGTTAATAAAAGGTGCTGAAAACTATTGTCCCTTAACTAGTCAAAGTGGAAGTGCAATACACTGGGAAATAGCCAGGATTGCAACGCAAGGATTTTTTGGGAGGTGCAATGTACAATTATGGCAATGCTGATTATAAATGGTTATTTTGCTTTCTACCAATTTGACAAATTACCAAACAAATACAAAAAAAAAGGTACAACATGTTTCTGTGACTTACTGGAATGCGGACATAGTTTTCCAACTCGGAACATAGATGTGATACTCCAAAACAGAAACATGAGGAGCAGCCCAATGGATGGTCAGCGCGTAAAGCAAAGGTTCCAGTCTTACATTCATTGCAATGACTTCCAACTACATTGTCCTAAAACAAAACAGACGTCAAGTGTATACAAAATGACATTATTATGAGGCTTTCCTTAGGTCGCTGTACAGGATATTTTCTTTAATTTATCAAGTGGCCAATTTATTGTTCCTCGGTCTTATTGGGCTTTTTAAACTTTATTTAAGTGTTTATTTGTTTTCTAACTCTCTTACAGGCTCACTTTCCTATTTGCACACAAAAAAACAAGAAACACAGCGCACAACGCTCATAGTGCATTAAATGATATCTTTAGTAACCAAAATAAGAAGGTAAGTATTGTGCGTACATAAAACAAAATTTAAACAAGCATTTCAGGGTTATTGTTACCCAAACACCAACGGACGCCTGTGATGGTCTCGTGGCTCTCTCCTTCTCACTCCAATAACCTCGGTGTAGGGCCTGGAAAGTCTCCACTCCAAACGTTGGTGTTTTGGCCTCTCGCCTTAAGGAAAGGCTAATGCAGCTTCAGCAGTCCAGAAAAAGACCTCCGCTTGTATGCGTTGTGCCCGTCACTGCATGAGTCTCGTATGTAACGGAGCAGCGGAGTACACGCGGTTTTTCGTCCTGGTCGAGCACTTCCGGGTCTGTGACGTCACAAGATCGCGAGACTTCGTCGCAAGTCTGCAGGACACCGGATCGGTTCTCTGGGAGTGCTGGGATATAGAGGGTTCGCAAATGTTCTCAATCCAACGCGTTTCGAAACCACAGAGGGTCTCTTCATCAGGGAATAAAGACTAATGAGTCTATTGGCATTTTATATACCCCTCCAGCGTCACTGATTAGTCCCTCAATTAGGGTTTGAGCCAATCGCAACGCAACGGGGAGGAGTCAGAAAGCTCCATGGCAACAGAGAATGCATCCTAACAAAAAAACTAAAATCAACTTTATTTAAACATATAATGACAAACAATTCATAAAAAGATGACTCTAAAATGAAGAAAAAAAGAATTAGTACACACTAATATTTGTAGATGTGTTAGAACATTTAAAGTGATTCAAATAAACACCAACAAAAGTATTTGAAAAGGAAGCACGAGCTAAAAAATCCATAGATACCTTAAAACCATTAAATTAGAATTAATAAAATGTTTATTTATAAAAAAAAAAAATTTTTATAAAATTTTTTACAAATTTTTTAAAATGTGCCAGCTCAGAATATAGATGTTATTTAAAATGCATAACCTAACTATATCACCAGTGTGAGGTAGTCAGTAAAGGGACCATATATCTATATCCTCATTGAGACCTCCCGGATATAATGTGCCCAATTTATATATCCAGAAGGTCTCTTGAAAGGATAAATCCTTAACCCTATCCCCACCCCTTCTGCTCCTAGGGACGTGTTTGATACCCTTAAAGCGCAGGGACATGGGGTCTTTATTGTGATGTAAGGCATAGTGCTTAGAGAGGCTATGAGTTAACAGACCATTTTTTATATTTCGTATGTGTTCTTGTATACGTGTTTTTAATTGGCGTTTAGTGCGCCCTACATAGAACAAGCCACACGGGCATTCAATTAAGTATACAATATGATCCGAATTACAATTAATAAAATCAGATATTTCAAAAATTTCCTCAGTTTTTGGACACACAAAAGTTTTACTATTAGAATGTAAGTGTTTGCACACTGAACATTTTCCACATTTGAAGTTTCCACAGGGTTTTTTAATATTTAACCATCTTTTTTCTCCCACAGGTATAGTTTTTTTTTTAACTCAATTTTTTTATTGGGTACAATCATGTCAAACAGTACATACAAGGGTGTCATGATCCCATGACAATGGTGCTTTCAACAATCTGACAGGGACCCAATAACTTTTTCCATTTTCTTGGGGGTGGTGACTGGATGGGAGGGGGCGGGGAGGAGGGGGAGGGGGGAAGACTCACATGGGAGGGGGGGGAAGGGAGGGGAACCTAGGAGAGGGAGGGGGGGGGGGGTGGGTGGCGCGCTCCTACCTCCGCGACTACCTATGGGTATATTTATTTTGTTAGCCACGGGTCCCAGGTGTTTAGAAATTGGGGTATTTTCTTTTGGAGCAGAGCGGTCAGTTTCTCCATTGACATAACTTCGTTAATTCTGCTAGTGACAGTGGTTCTAGAGGGAGCTCTGGTCTGCTTCCAAGCGGCAGCGATGGAACACCTGGCTGCCGTCAGTATGGCCGTTATAAGTCTGGACATCGGTGGATGGAGATCATCAACAGGTTTGTTCAGCACCAGGGTCACCGGGTCTAGGGGTAGGGTTAGTCCCGTGACCTCTCGTATGAGCCTCTGGATCATGGCCCAAAATTTCTGGATCTCCGGACATGACCACCAAATGTGGGCCATGTCCCCCTTTTGACCACATCCCCTCCAGCACAGATCAACTGCGCCTGGGTAGATCTGGCTCAGCCTAGCGGGGGTCAGGTACCATTGGAATAGAATTTTGTATATATTTTCTTTTATTGTTGTGCAAATTGAGGTTTTAGAGGCTTGCTCCCAGATCTCCTCCCAGTCCTCCGGATCTATTGAGAGGCCCAATTCCTCGGACCATCGTTGCATATATCTATGGTTGGGTGGGCCAGACTGGGGTACTAATCCTTTATATATTTGAGAGATCAGGCCTTTTTGATAGGTTGTTTTGGCGCAGAGGGTTTCAAATCTGGTTAATTTAGGAAATTTGGAAGTTGGTGAGAGGGATAGGAGAAAATGTCTCACTTGCAGATATTTAAATAGGTGGAGGCCCTGTATCTCGTATTTGTCCCTAATCACCTGATAAGTAGCGATCTCATCTTTCCGCAGCAGATCGGCCACCATCCTAATGTTGTGACCCTGAAATTGGTCAAATTGGCTTGGAGAACACCCTGGAGGGAATTTGGGGTTTCCAAAGATGGGGGTGAGCTGTGAGGGGGATGCTACCAGACCGTACTTCCCTCTACATTTAAGCCATACCTCCCACGTGCATCTCATTGCTCCCAGGGCAAACCTTGGTGGTTTATCCCCTCTGCTGCCAGTGGGCCACATTGCCATTTGGAAGGAGAGGGGGTAGGCGTAGTGAGACTCTATCTCTAACCAAGAAGCTAGGGCCGGGTCGCAATTCCAAACTACAGCCTGCTTCAGCTGTGCTGCGATGTAGTATTTTGCAATGTCGGGGACCCCCACACCTCCTCTTTCTCTAGACGAGAGCATCACTGACCGAGGGACTCTGGGCCTTTTGTCATTCCAAATAAATTGGAGAATTAGAGACTGCATGTTTTTAAGCGCTGTTTGTGGGACCGGGATTGGAAGGGTTTGGAAGTTATATAACAGTCTTGGGAGAACGTTCATTTTTACTGCCGTGATTCTCCCAAACCACGATATTTGGTGTTTTTTCCAGATCTCTAGGTCTTTTTTGATCTGGTTAAATAGAGGTGGGTAGTTATATTGGTATAGGGAGCTGTAGGAATTAGAGATTTTAACACCTAAGTATTTAATGTGGGTGGAGCTCCATCGATATTTATAGTTGGCTTGTATAAGGGTCCAGTCCTGGGGGGGGAGGGATAAATTTAGGGCCTCAGACTTGTCCATGTTTACTTTGTAGTCAGATACTTGGCCAAATTGAGTCAGGTGTCGTTGAAGGTTAGGGAGGGAGGTATGGGGGTTCGCGAGGGTCAAGATCACATCGTCTGCAAACAGCGAAATTTTGTGTTCTCTAACTCCAATTTGGATACCTTTTATATTGGGTTCGTCCCTGATCTTGGCTGCTAGGGGCTCTATAGTTAAGGCGAATAATAGAGGGGAGAGTGGGCAGCCCTGTCTAGTCCCATTTCTGATCTTTATTGGATCCGAGAACCCACCTGCCAATTTGACATATGCTGTTGGGTTATGGTAAAGAGCTCTCACTCCTTCCAGGAAAGGTCCTGAGAATCCAAACCTCAGCATGGTCTGGTCTAGGAAGGACCACTTGATCCTGTCGAACGCTTTTTCAGCGTCGAGGCTTAGAATCATTGCTCTGGTCCCAGTGAGATTCACGTGGTCTATTATATCCACTATTTTACGTGTGTTGTCGGAGGCCTGTCTTCCGGACACAAAACCTACTTGATCTACATGTATGAGTCTAGGGAAAATTGGGTTTAGCCTGTTTGCCAGGATCTTACTGTAGATTTTGAGATCGGTATTCAGCAGGGATATAGGCCTATAATTCCCGCAGAGGAGAGGGTCTCTTCCCTCTTTGTGAATAATCGCTAGGTTTGCTGCTGTGATAGTAGAGGGTATCGGCTCTCCTTGTAGGAACGAGTTGTACATTTGGAGGAGGTAGGGGGATAGGATAGGTAAAAACAGTTTATAATAGCTATTAGAAAAGCCATCTGGGCCCGGGGTTTTTGCTATCTTAAGGGATTGTATGGCTTGGGACAGTTCCTCTTGATTTATTGCTTTGTTTAAGCTCTCAGTCTCTTCTGGGGTGAGTGTGGGAAGGCTACACTGCTCTAGGTATTGGGTTATTTTAGTGATATTAACTGGGTCCTGGTCTGGGGGATGGAGGTTATACAGGTCTGAATAAAATTTCGCGAACTCTCGTGTTATCTCCTTCTCTAGATAAGTGACCTGTCCTTTATCCGTCTGAATTTTTGCGATCTGGGCTTTTGCTCTGGCACCCCTTAACTTCGAGGCCAGGAGCTTGTCGGCTTTGTTGCCTTTGTCAAAGTATTTTTGTTTAGACCATCTGAGGGCTTTTTCAACTTCCTCTAGCTGTGTATGTTTGAGGGCAGCTCTGGCTAGAGTTAGTTGCTTTAGTGTCGTCTTGGAGGTTGAGATTTTATGTTGGGCTTCTAACTGGGAGATTTTTTCTGTAAGCTCTTTTTGGAGTTTGAGTTTTTTTTTTTTTTTGTATGAGGCCATAGAAATTAAGTCTCCCCTGATAGTGGCTTTATGCGCCTCCCATAACATAGCTGGGGTTGAAGCAGTGCCTTTGTTATACTTAAAGAAAGATACCAACTTTTGGCGAATTGAGGTCTCGGTGTCGGGGCAATTAAGAAGGGAGTCATTGAGCTTCCATTTATATTGGGCATGTTTGATAAATGGGAGGGATAATAAAAGATCAATGGGTGCGTGGTCGGACCATGTGATCGGCCCGATGTTGGACTGGGAGGAGGCCTGGAAGACGTTACTGGTGCCCAGAAAATAATCGATCCTCGAGTAGGACTGATGAGGGGTGGAGAAGAAAGTGTAGTCCCTCTGGCCCTGGTGCTGAGCCCTCCATATATCGATCAGTGAGTAACTTTCCATAATATCCCGGAATTGCTTAGCCTTTTTCTGGGCCTGAGTACTGCTCTGGGAGAGTGTGTGGTCTGGGCTTGTTTGGCCGGGGCCGGATTTATCATTTTTGTAAGAGGCCACCATATTAAAGTCTCCTCCAATGATCAGAGAAGATAGAGATTGTTGGTCTAGGGTTTCTAGTAGGCTGTTCAGGAATTGAATTTGATTGGAATTAGGGGCGTATACATTGACAATTGTGATCGGGGACCCTGCCAAAGTGCCCTGGAGTATGAGCGAGCGTCCTTCGGGGTCTTGGTGAGATTTTGTCAGTACAAATGGGACCCCAGCCCTAAAGAGGATAGCTACTCCTCTTTTTTTGCTAGGAGATGAGGCGTAGTATGCCTGGGGGAATACATTTTTAAATGTGTTGGGGGGCGTCTGGGTGTTAAAATGCGTTTCCTGTATTAGGACTATATCGCCTCGGGATCTTTTGAGATCTGTGAGGACTAGTTTCCTCTTTTTTACAGAGTTAAGGCCTTTGGCGTTGATTGAAATTAGTTTAATGGAGGCCATTGTTTTTCTTATGGTGTTTTCAGGGCACTAGGCCCTGTGACTCCTATTTTTCCCATGTCAGGAGTTCGGAACCGGGGGGCGACGGATAGACCTGAACCCTCGGTAGAGGGGGTCGCGGAGGGAGGGTTTGCGCTGGGGATAGGGGTAGTAGGGGAGGGACACATATAAGGGGGGGGAAAACTGGGTGGGCCTTGAGTAGGCCTATAAGAGGTAACCTTTGACACTTTCGTGAAAAAGGAGGTGGGGCGGGGTGCCCCTGGGGGGACTTCCGGAGACATGGGCCTGTCTCGGAGCACTGTGTTAGTCCCTAGACCCTCCATTCTGTAAATGGGGGGGACCACTAGTTGGGGGGGTGGGCATGGGTAGTTTCTTTGTTTCTAGTGGTAATTAGGGGCGTACCCTTATCTAGGTTGGTCCTGGTATACTAAGTACCTGAGATGACTCTTTGACCCGCTTACTCTGAGGCTCTGTATGTGTTTACCTGGGTTAAGCATATGTAGTCACTTAGTTCGCTAAATAGCTTATAATAGGGAGGGGGGGAGGGGGGGGGAGCAGGAGGGGTACTAGGGCAGAGGATGGGGGGGGGGTAGGGAGGGGGAGGGGAATCCGCAGGGGATACATATTCACATAACATTTGCAACAGTATCGTACATTTGTATGCCATCCTACTAATATTGAGAGAGAGAGGGGGACCTCTTAATATACTGGCTCCCCTCTAGTTCTGCATTTTGTCGTCTCGTCGCTGACTTCTTGTTTCATATATGGGGGGGAAAAAAAAGGGGGGTGGGGAGGTGCAGAGGAGGGTGGTGGGGGGGTGCAGAGGGGGAGGGGGGGGGGGGAAGGGGGTGGGACGCCTGTTGAGTTCGTATACGTGGGGGGGGTGGAGGAGGGGGGGTATAGGGGGGGGGGGTGGGAAGAAGGAGGGGGAAAGGAGGGGAGGGGGGAGGGGGGTGATAGTAGTAAAAAGAGGGGGGAGTATTTATTATGTGAGAGTTTAGGCGACATTATATCTGTGAGGTTCTTTTGACTGAAAGTCTCAGTCTGAAATCTAATGGGAGAGCGCCCTCACATGGTCAAGTCTGGTATGTATTGTTCCTTTCAATTTTACTGTACCCGGCAGACTCCTAGGCTGGTGCTGGATGCTGTTCATTCTCCTGTGTTCTTTCACCGGCTGGACTTCAGTTTTCGCCCTCCAGGTAGGTAGGGGGGGGACCGGGGTTTCTTCAGCGTCTGTGGTCTCAGAGGGGGAGATGGGGGGGGGGGGGGGGGGGGGTTAGAGCGAGTGCGGGGGGAGAGGAGAAGGGAAGGGGGTGGGGGAGGTGAGGGTAAGGGGGGCAGAGATGTTTGGGGTACTCGATTCTGGTAGGGGATGGAGATTGTCTAGGGCGGTGGAGGGGGGGGGAAGGAGTGTGGGTGGGGGAAATGGGGCGTTCAAATGTTCTCTATGTGTTGTGCATGTGGCTGGGTCTGTGGCGTTGAGGGGGGTGGTGGGGGGGGGCGGTTTAGGCAGGGGGGGTGCACTGAGTATTCGGCTGGAGCGGGATTGGGAGAACAGTGGGGGGAGCATTACGGAGTGTGGGTTGGATGGGAGGGGGGGTCTGGGGAGTGTTCTTTGGGGGTCTGGGACTCCCCGGGGTAAACACTGTGGAGCTGCGTTTAGTAATTTATTTATTTATTTATTTTTTTTTTTGCCGTACTTTACCCTTCTTCCGCTGTGTCCCTAAGAGGGCTCCGTCCCTCCCCTCTGCGTGTCCTGCTCCCCGAGTCTCCTGTTAAGGTAAGTAGGGGACATGGGGGGGGGATGCCTGCTTTTGGACTCGTTGCAGAGGGGGAGGGAGGGGGGGCGGGGCTAGGGAAAGCTTATGGGAAGCTCAGGGGTGAGGTTTTGAATCGGGGTAGTGTTCTGCTGGGGGGGAGAGGGGGGGAGAGAGAGCGGGGGGAGAGAGAGGGGGGGAGAGAGAGAGGGGGGGAGAGAGAGGGGAGGGACGCGAGGGGAGGTGGGACAGGGGTGGGGGTGGGGGAGAAGGGCTAAAGTACATGCATGTGGGCTGGAGCTGTTTGTGGGGAGGTGTGGGGGGGGGGGAGGTTGTTGGGGTGGGGGGGGGGGGCGTGATTCTTTCTGCAGGTATCGTGGAGTTATGTAGGTAGAAGCCTCAGGGGAACAGGTAAAGGGGGAAGCGGCACAGTCCCGAGCTTTCTGGTGATGTCATCTCAGCTGGGCTGGGTGTCAGAGCGGCTTGTCTTGTGCTGTTGTCTTTTCCTCTTTAGGATCCTGATGGGGTCTTGGACGTCTTCTGCTGGGCTAGGCGTTCTGAGGACCTGGAACCGCGTTGATGTGGGGGTAGATTGGCTTCCTCGTCGTCCTCGTCTCGGCCTCGTCTCTGGATGGGTGGTAAGTCCAGGAGTCGCAGGAAACCCGGTGCGTCATCAATGTGGGTGATAGTATGGAGCTTACCCTTAGCAAGAACGCTTAGTTTAAAGGGGAAGCCCCATCTATAGCGCACATTGTGGTTTTGCAGGTGCTGGGTCAGCGGCTTAAGATCTTGTCGACGGAGGATAGTTATTCTGGATAAGTCGTTGTATATTTGAAGCTGCTCGCCTTGGAACGGAATTTGGTTCATTCCTCTGCTTTTGTTTATTATTTTCTCCTTGGTGGTGTATGAGTGGAAGCGAGCGATGACGTCTCTGCGTCTCTTTGGGTCTTCTCGTCGTGGACCGAGGGCTCTGTGGGCTCGGTCTAGCTCCATGTCTTCCTTTTTTAGGTCTGGTACCAGGTGCTGGAAGAGATCCTGAAGGTAAGATGTGAGTGCTTCTGCGGGAACCGACTCAGGGATGTTCCGGAACCTTAAGTTCTGACGTCGGTCCCGGTTCTCTTGGTCCTCTAATCCATCCTTTAGGCGGTTTATCTCCTGGTTAAGTCGGTTAATCTCGTCCTCGGCCGAGGACTGAACCGCTTCTATTTCCTCCACCCTGCTCTCCAGGGAATCTGTTCTTTGGGAGATTTCGGTGATATCCTTTTTCATTTTATTTATAGCACTATTAAAGTCTTGGCTGACATCTTTTCTGAGTTTGGAGAACATTTGGGTCATATAGTCCTCCAAAAAATCTTTAGTGATCAGGTGGCTAGCTGTGATGTTCTCCGGGATCTGCTGCTCGCGGGCGGGAGTGCTTGCCACGCTGGGGTCGGCGCCATCTTGGCTCAGCTCCTCCTGGTCCCCCGGGCGCTTCGACGGCGTGAAATAAGCTGAGACACTCTGCATGGGTCCCTTTTTTTGGTGCTTAGCCATGCTTGAGCTTAGCTCTTAGTGCCCTCTCGTTTTGGTGAGTTTTGTAGTGGTTTTTGTGCTCGTTCTAGCACCTTTTCATGGAGGGGAATAGGGAGCTCCGAATCAGGCTGGCATGTGGTGTGACGTCACCACCGGAAGCCCCACAGGTATAGTTTTAATATTTATGTCACTAGGGGACAGAGCATTCTTTAGATTTTTTGCTCTTCTATATATGAACCTTGGGAACTTAGAGATATGTGTTCCCAAAATTGGGTCATTTGACAGGATTGACCAGTGCTTTTTTACAATCCTCTCTATATGTGAAGTCATAGAATTATAGTTTGTAATAAAAGCAACATTACATTTTTCCTCACTTACAGTTTGTTTCTTTTGATGTTTAGTTTTTGGAACTAGCATTTGATTCCTATCTATTTTTCTCACCCTATCAAGATCATCAGTTATTTTTTTGATGATCTTGATAGGGTGAGAAAAATAGATAGGAATCAAATGCTAGTTCCAAAAACTAAACATCAAAAGAAACAAACTGTAAGTGAGGAAAAATGTAATGTTGCTTTTATTACAAACTATAATTCTATGACTTCACATATAGAGAGGATTGTAAAAAAGCACTGGTCAATCCTGTCAAATGACCCAATTTTGGGAACACATATCTCTAAGTTCCCAAGGTTCATATATAGAAGAGCAAAAAATCTAAAGAATGCTCTGTCCCCTAGTGACATAAATATTAAAACTATACCTGTGGGAGAAAAAAGATGGTTAAATATTAAAAAACCCTGTGGAAACTTCAAATGTGGAAAATGTTCAGTGTGCAAACACTTACATTCTAATAGTAAAACTTTTGTGTGTCCAAAAACTGAGGAAATTTTTGAAATATCTGATTTTATTAATTGTAATTCGGATCATATTGTATACTTAATTGAATGCCCGTGTGGCTTGTTCTATGTAGGGCGCACTAAACGCCAATTAAAAACACGTATACAAGAACACATACGAAATATAAAAAATGGTCTGTTAACTCATAGCCTCTCTAAGCACTATGCCTTACATCACAATAAAGACCCCATGTCCCTGCGCTTTAAGGGTATCAAACACGTCCCTAGGAGCAGAAGGGGTGGGGATAGGGTTAAGGATTTATCCTTTCAAGAGACCTTCTGGATATATAAATTGGGCACATTATATCCGGGAGGTCTCAATGAGGATATAGATATATGGTCCCTTTACTGACTACCTCACACTGGTGATATAGTTAGGTTATGCATTTTAAATAACATCTATATTCTGAGCTGGCACATTTTAAAAAATTTGTAAAAATTTTTATAAAAATTTTTTTTTTTTTTTTATAAATAAACATTTTATTAATTCTAATTTAATGGTTTTAAGGTATCTATGGATTTTTTAGCTCGTGCTTCCTTTTCAAATACTTTTGTTGGTGTTTATTTGAATCACTTTAAATGTTCTAACACATCTACAAATATTAGTGTGTACTAATTCTTTTTTTCTTCATTTTAGAGTCATCTTTTTATGAATTGTTTGTCATTATATGTTTAAATAAAGTTGATTTTAGTTTTTTTGTTAGGATGCATTCTCTGTTGCCATGGAGCTTTCTGACTCCTCCCCGTTGTGTTGCGATTGGCTCAAACCCTAATTGAGGGACTAATCAGTGACGCTGGAGGGGTATATAAAATGCCAATAGACTCATTAGTCTTTATTCCCTGATGAAGAGACCCTCTGTGGTTTCGAAACGCGTTGGATTGAGAACATTTGCGAACCCTCTATATCCCAGCACTCCCAGAGAACCGATCCGGTGTCCTGCAGACTTGCGACGAAGTCTCGCGATCTTGTGACGTCACAGACCCGGAAGTGCTCGACCAGGACGAAAAACCGCGTGTACTCCGCTGCTCCGTTACATACGAGACTCATGCAGTGACGGGCACAACGCATACAAGCGGAGGTCTTTTTCTGGACTGCTGAAGCTGCATTAGCCTTCCCTTAAGGCGAGAGGCCAAAACACCAACGTTTGGAGTGGAGACTTTCCAGGCCCTACACCGAGGTTATTGGAGTGAGAAGGAGAGAGCCACGAGACCATCACAGGCGTCCGTTGGTGTTTGGGTAACAATAACCCTGAAATGCTTGTTTAAATTTTGTTTTATGTACGCACAATACTTACCTTCTTATTTTGGTTACTAAAGATATCATTTAATGCACTATGAGCGTTGTGCGCTGTGTTTCTTGTTTTTTTGTGTGCATTTAGGGGGGACCAGAGCCATCCCTGGTGTCACAGCTGCAGACACTTCATATATTTCATACTATACACAAGGTCACCTATTTAATTGTATCACAAATATCACGTTATTTATACATTGTTGTTGCGCACTTTTCTTTTGTTCACCTTTTTCATCACTTTCCTATTTGCAGGACTATTTTTAGTAGGAGCAATCATCACAGAAAGTAAGTTAGGCA
Source organism: Ascaphus truei (assembly GCF_040206685.1). Lineage (NCBI taxonomy): Eukaryota > Metazoa > Chordata > Amphibia > Anura > Ascaphidae > Ascaphus > Ascaphus truei. The sequence goes on from NC_134484.1 coordinate 141,212,801, forward strand.
TTTTTTTTTTTATTGATTCCAGATAGTAATTCTAAAAACATTAGCAATGTTTTCTCTGCTGCATATTCTTATTTAAAGATGCTTTATTCACTAAATTATTTGTATCTCTAATTTGTATGTATATGTATGTATGTATACTATGTATGTGTTTTGCATATTTGTAGAAATATGAATATGCATATTACTATTATAAACTATCACTCCTACCACAGGCGTACTTACATTTATATATTTCCTTAGCAGTTGAAATACCAAATTAGGCCGAGGTCCACAAAGGATGCCAAGTTTTAGCACGCCTCAGCTCCAATTCATGTGAATGGGAGGAAACGCATTAAAAAAAACTTAGCACCCTTTTGTGGATCTGGGCCTTAGTGAGATACTGTATTTCAGTAGATGGGTGTAGTTCCCCTATATTCCAGCAAGTGGCAATATTTGAACGAATAAAAACAATATACAGTATTTAAAGGAGCAATCCAAGATGTTTTTTGTTGTTTTTTTTTTGTCTTTTTTTTTTTAATATATACAAGATTGAAACAGGGTGTCTTCGGAGCTGAACCCCATTAATTTTATCTCCGGGGACACCCTACTTCCGGAGATACTTACCTCCGAAAGTGGTGCTGTTATATCTGCAGCTTTCAGCTTCCTCGTCACATGGACCAATAGGAAGCTGCAGCTGATGATGTCATGGCTTCCTATTGGTCCGCAGGGCCCGGGAGCTTTGAAAAGCAGACATGTAGTGAACCCTGGAGTGGCTACCGACACCCCCTACGGAGGTTTATACCTCCGGAAGCAGGAGGTTCCCCGAGCTGAAATTAGTGGGGTTCAGCTCCGGAGACCCCCTGCTTCAATTCTGTATTAAAAAGAGAGAGAGGAAAAAAAAACGGGTTGGATTGTCTCTTTAAAATAATGTTTCTAAAAAAAAAAAACTGTCATGAAAATATTGGGGTTTCAACCACGAGATCACATTAAGAAAATGAGCACATGGGTGGCATTGGTTCTGGTCTCCCCGAACATAGCCCCTTCCATTTCTCCCTAACTTAGAAAATCCTATCACTGTATTTGTTTTCTTTCACATGCTCATCTATTAAACAAGAATACTAATTAGGTTGTAATACAGTATGTGAAGTTATAATTTAAAATGAAAGTGTTTATATCACCCACTGCTTTCAAACAATTAACATCATTTCATAAATAAAATTTTACTAAAATGTAGTCTCTTCTGGGGTGTTGATGAATCTGAAACTACTTGCAGTACATTTTATTTAGGTACTGTCAGATAAATAACTATTCAATATGAGTATTATTATATTCCCCTGGTTAATCATATCCTTCACTCACCAGCAATGGGATTTTATTTTATACTTTCATGGAGTGTGCACAATGTTTTTGATACTTGTGCGAATACGATAAATGCATAACAGAAATACGTGAGTTCGAACAGAATGTAAACATCTCGACGTAGAAACTGTTTCAGGAGACCACAAACACATAGAGGTAATTTACCTTACACGCACAGACACCAGTGTCTTCCTCACAGCTGCACACCTTTTGTGCTTCATCACACCACGCAGTCTGTGTTCCGCTGGAATCACAGTCACACGAAATACAGTCGGGGTAGTTTCTGAATCCAAATAAACAAGCATTGCAGGTCTGCCCGCCAAACTCATCTCTGCAAGGACACTGGCCAGTTGACAGGTTACACTGGAGACTGTTTGAACCACCCAGGCTGCAATTGCATTCCTAAAATGAGACAAGTTAGGAATATGAACAGATTATTGCCCACGGCATGATGTTTGTCCTCAGCTCTGTATCAACAGTGTGTCTCTAATTTCAATAGAAACATTGGGATTCACAGATAATAATTTTGGAAGGACTGTAGTTGGAAGCTACATATTTGCACTTTGCAAGCTGAGTCATTTAAATAGAAATCATTTAAATAACAGCGGTGTCGCTGAAGGATCAAAAAAATGCTCTTGCCTTATAACTCCTTGTGTATATGCCTCCATGGTAAGTGTAGTAAACATGAGGCTGTTACTCGTTTCTTTGATACGTCACAAATTAGAATATTGTTGCATTTTGTGGCTGCCACTTTACAACATCACTCAATAACTTAAAAGTTGTATCAGCTGATCATTGATCAACTTTGGAGTATTTTGTCACAAACTTGATGAATAAAGGAAACAAATATTCGGTGCTAGAAGTGTCTGCAACCCTTTTAGAAAATTATATATTGAAATATCCCTCACTGCAACATTAATTGGATTGCCAAAAGAAAGGTGTCCACAAATCAGGATTAGGGCCCTTGAACACAAAGTTCTTACCTTGAAACCTTGTGTTTCAGCTTCTGAAAGTCCTTTAGCCTATATAAGTTATTTGCGACTTTTGAAGCATTATCCGAAAATATATAAAAGGATTGAAGCACTCAAAGTATTTACATATAAAATGTATTAATTAATTTTTAGTAATATGTTCATGCATTTTATATGAATCTAAATATCTGGGAAACTTTGCTATTCCTAGACATAGTTATAGTTGCTGGGTTTGCCACAATGCACTAGCATGTGTTATACAATTCAATCCATGTTAAAGTAGTAATTCCGCATATATTTTTTTTCTACCAATTTTTCTTTTTACGTTGATAAGAAGCAGGGGGTCTCCAGAGTTAAACCACGTTTATTTATGCTCCGAGAACCCCTGATTCCCCAGATACTTACGGGGGAAAGTGCTGCCGGTAGCGTTCCCTAAAGAGAAAACAACATGGAGGTGTAAATTTCCCACATCGCACGTGCCAATAAGAAGCAACAATATCATCCATCTCGCCTTCCCATTGGCACGCGTGACGCAGGCATTTAAACCTCCATTAAGTACCGGTGGCACCTTCTCCGGAAAATATCTCGGGAAGCAGGGGTTCCCCCGGAGCTAAAATAAACACGGTTCAGCTCCGGAGACTCCCTGCTTCCCACTTATATAAAAGTGAGGTCAAGGTGGGACTGCTCTTTTAAACTCGCATTGATAAATGATGAACCCACCACGAGATCCAAAAATACACGTTTACCAAGCAATTTATGTATACAATTCAAATAATGAGGAAAAAAAGGGTACATTTTAATCATTAGCATGTATACAAATAATTACTGAGACTGAAAGCTACTGTCGATTAGTTGGTGAAGAAAGGACATACTACTTGCTAATCGGTTTCAGCTACTTTCAGGACTTTCATATCCTACTTCATACCAAGCATCCAAGTTCAGGATCATGTCCCCAGTAGTTGGCTTCACATGATTCACATTTAGGCCCGCGTGTTTGAGGAGGGCAGATGCACTTGCCAGACTCAGGTTCACAGTTATTCTGAGTGTGCGCACAATCACAAGCTATGGACAAAAACACACATAGGTTGATCTCATCCAAACAAAGCATAACCACTAATATTAGACATGGATTACTACTTCTGGTGGAAAAATAGCTAGTCCTACAATCGTTCATGTTTAGGAATCCATTTATGATAGAACCTATCATTTCCCTTACATCTGTGCCATTCTTTTATTGTTCCCATCATACACAGTGTGACAGGCCATTTCCCCAGTTTAAAAATGCAGCCCACAAAGTCTGTCTGTAGCTGATGAGTTCGGCAGACAGCTGGTTAATTTCAGCTAGAGTCAATTAGCTAGTCTCCCCTGGCTCATTAAGCAGGTTTAAGTGTGCTGCACAAACTGCATGGGGTACCAGACAACGAGACCCTCTTTTCCAGGACGCAGTGGACCCTGCATCCTGCCAGAAGGTACACCCCACGGACACCAACCCAGACCTAGAGACTGATGTAAAGTGCCCCTTGCTTACAGGTACCTCTTTGGACTTTGGGGTCAGAGGTTGGCCAGAAGCCTAGCCTCCCAGCCCTGCAGATAGGGACTGGGAAGTGTGAGTCCGCCCTTACAAAGGGATGGGCCTGTTGTTATTGTTTTGCATGCTTACAAGAAACTGTAATGTTGTGAAGCTACGGGCTAAATAAAAAGCCAATGTTTAATTTCCCCAATCTATGTCTCCATGGCTATACCTCTGCACTCATCTCCTACACACAGGTACATCCATAATCTTTCAGGTAGGCTGGTACATGCAATACAAGTATGTGTATCTAAATTAGGAGTAGTGTAAGACTCCAATGAAGTTCAGATCAGTGTAACTTTGGACTAACCACTTTATCTATCAGTACTTATGAATGTAAGGTCTCTTAAGATGTGATGAATTATAACTATACTGAACCTGCTGTAATAATTCACAAAACACTATGAGGTGTCATTGACATTTAGGGGGGTCTTCATTAAACTGTGACCGTTTCTATAGGGGCACAAGACACTAATAAAAAAAATCCTAACTTTACAAATGTTATTTTTTTTATTTGTGTTCTGTTTTTTCTTTATTCCCAAAACAGAACAGCAATTAATAACTAGGGCTTGTTGAAGTAGAATAATATGAGAATGATTAAATGATCTAAAAAAAAGTTAACCGTTTACCAGTACTGTACTTAATTCTGCTTTCTACTTTTTGTTTAATCCCTTGACTGCCAAATTAGTGTGTGTCAGTCTGATGAGCCACTAACCGCTCAAAAGAATACCTTTTAGGGGAAAGTAACCTAGGCAGAGCGCATAATATAATTACTGTATCAGTGGAAACAAAGAACTTCTTGTAACAATGATTTGAACTTACGTGTACAGCCACCGTCCTGGAATGCATAAAATCCATGAGCACAAATGTCACACTTCACACCAGCCACACCAGGAACGCAGGGGCACTGCCCGACATCATTACAAGCCTCAGAGATGGAGCCTGATTGACTGCAGTTACAGGGAAGGCAGCCAAGCCCAGTGGTCAAGCCATAGTATCCATTCTGTGGGAGCAAAAATGAAGATCATTTAATCGTGATGAGTGATGGAAAAATGACATGTCTGGAAGATTTGTTTTTTAGGATTTCTCTTTGGCATGTACCTGTTACTTATATTTAATATTTCTTATTCATTGACTATAACAGACTGACGGTTTTGTGCTTGTACTTTAGAAGCTTAGGACCTGCTGAACTGAAGTTTCCCCAGTGTTTTCTTTATTCATTTGATTGTAATATAAACAAATGAAATAGACAAACTTCCAGATAGTTGTTTTTTTAAGCTAAATAAAAAAAAATGTATCTCAGGAGCATTACAACTTTTAATTAAATTGTACAGCATAGTTACTGTTTAAATACATATAGTTCAATAATAGCTGACTGCACTGCAGTCTGTTTCTTACCAAGCATTGATCACATCTTTTTCCCGAAACATTTGGTTTGCACTCACACACGCCGGTCTCATGGTGGCAGGTGCCAGAAACTGAGCTATCTGGGTGGCATCTACAGGCTTTCAGACAGAAAACAAGTTAACACAAATAAATATATTTATATATTTACATACATGTATACACTACTTTGATTATTTTGAAGGTTCCACTGTTTAAGTGAATGTATTAAATTACATTTTAAGGTGTAGATCCTCCGAAAATAAACCATTGGCCGAGACATGTTTCAGAAATATGGATGATTGATGCATTTAAAAAAATAATAATAATAATATACCTATCAGATGTCTACAGACGTAGACAACGTTATTGCACCAGTTATCATGCATTAAGACACTAATTTTGTAAGTCTCTGCTTCATTTAATTTAAAATCTCATGACACCAAGTTAAAACTTGCACCAACGGAAGCTCGTTATCATGTGATAATGAGAGCAATAATAATGGTTACATCTGTATTTCAAAATCACTTTTAAAAGTTATTTGTAAACACAAAATCTGAAACTTGCCCCTTGTGTATAATGTGACTATGGGTTATATTAACTATGCGGTGCTATACAATAAGACATCTTCCAGCACGAGAAGACATCTTTGTCTTAATATTTAAACTATTTAAACGATTGAAACTGCAGGGAGGCTATGTATATAAATTAAATAATCTGTCTATAGAAAATGAGGTTATAACTAAACTGAGGTGCATCCTCTTGCACTCTTTGTGCTGACTGTCCTGTAAATTAAATAAAGAATAAGATTAATGTTACACCACCGCTGAGTGGACCCTTTCTGAGTATTTGAGAAATCAGTGTTTTTAGACATGGTTGAATACAATCAGCAAAGAATGCATTATGGATTGATTGGAATTCAGTAAATAAAGAATGTACTAGCTGATGCTTAAGAGCACTGCGATTAACTTAATACATGCATGTATTTTCCTGACAGAAAATGTTTACTGCCTAAGTCTTTCGGATTTAATAAAAATAACACATTATAAAAAGCACAAGAAAAGCAAATAGAACCTAGAGCGAGAGGAAAAATGTATTGTACTGCTAATGCTCAATATATTGAGTACATTTTTTGTATGTGATCCTAATATTAATTACAATCAGCTAATAGGGTTTTGTTACATGCACATTCAATTGAAAACAAAATGTTTTTCAGAAGATCAACAAAGATCTACAAAGACTTGGGCAGGCCCTGTGTACAGCAATACTGATTCTCTCATAATACTGTACCCATCTTTATTTAAAGTACAAGAAGCTAAATAATAATATGTAAATAAAAAATTGTTCATAACAGATGTCAGGAAAAAAAACTGTACATATACTAATAGATGTAAGAGATCATGTTAGAGGGAGTTATGTTAGATTAAGAATTTCATATACGCAATGACAACGGCTTACGGCAGAATGTGAGGCGTAATGGATTTGATCTTGGACCATACAAGTCACAAAAGTTGGAGGTATAATTTTACCATCACCAGGACTACAGGTAAATTCTCTCTTCCTCTTGTATTTTAACTACTAGACAAACCGCACTGCTGCAGTGCTCCCCGCAGGGACAGGCGGATAACCGCACTTTGGTACACGCGCGACGTTGCCTCCGAGGGTTTGTTCTGCTGACATCAGGGAGTTTCTGTCAAGGAAGACCCCCTTTCATACTACTGAGTCTACATCATTGCATTCATTGCTATTCACTGCTGAATTTCAACTGGGAGAATGTGAGCTCCCAATCACGATTCCTGTATAGATTGCTTTATCTGTTTAGGCATATTATACTATTATATATTTTCTTCCCTATATATGGTGATACCTGCGCTCCCCACAAGCTTCTCCCCACTAGACAAATGAGTGTGTTACTACCAGAAGTAATCACAGCTCTGGCTAACCCTAATTATTTTCCGTGGTTCAAATTGCAATGATCTTTTCTCAAATACAAGTAATTGAGTCTGTAGGCCTCATTTTGCTCACTAATGTCAGTAATGTGGGACATTGTGCCTTACGTTCCTTTCCTTTATTCTGTGGCTAGCTGGTGAGTATGAGGGTAGCAATAGCAACAGTGTGAGCAGCACATAGATTGGCATGTCACTTACCAGTACAGTTTTTAGCAAAGACGGCATCCCCGTAGAAGCCATCTGCACATCTCTCACAGTGGCTTCCAGCTGTGTTATCAATACATTTAAGACACTCTCCTGTAACTGCATCACAATGGCCATTTTCAAATGGGTCTACATTGCCATTACAGTCGCAAGGAACACAAGATCCTCCAAGCACAGAAGGGTTTCCATGGTAACCATTTGCACACCTACAGTACAATTTAGTTAGAAAAAAAAGTATTTATCACGGGAATTACAAAAACATTGTGATATATACTCATAACAATGCAACTGCTATTAACAAACTAAAAAGGACACTGTCCGCTACAAAAACAGCTTCTAATAATGTCTTCAAATAAGAAAACACAGAACCATCTAGCTTGCTAGGTACCGTACATTCTCAAAACACACCACACGTGTGGCTATGTGTGTGTATATATGATGATGTTGATATACATATACACAGTATATGTATATCAACATCATAATTATCTTCAGCCCTTATCAATACTACACTGGACTATCTCATGTGGGAATGGTGAGATTCTTTTGAGCCATATACATATGTGTGCATTAGCCCCTCCGGAGTTACTGGACTGTTACACCTTGGACCTCACTTAAACCTTAGTCCCTCTGGTCTCTGTGGTCACATTTGGAACTTTCATCTGCCACTTCTCCAATTATACAGCAGCCTTCACCTTACTGCGTGCCTCATATATGATCAATTCTCCTCACTGGAAATACAGCTTATGATTGGCAACCTTTGTTCTTTATGCATTGTTTTTTACAATTGTTTTTTCTCTCCTTTATATATCATTGATTCAGGGAACTTGCTTGCCCTGGTTTTTAATAAAATTGTCTAATTATTGTACCTATTATGTACATTTGCGCTCTATTTTTTCCTTTGCACACTTGATTATGGATTAGGTTAATCCACACCTCCCACCTTGAGAAAGCGCCAGCCCCTTATGCGCGAAACGTACGTCGGCATGACGTCATCGCGTTGACGTCGTGTAGGAGGAATCACGGGTGAGGTTGTTCCTGAATATAGCTGGTAGGGTGGGCTAAGCTGGGTCTGAATGATGCAGGTATATTGTGCATATGTTAAGTGTACAAGCGTTCGATCGGAGCTGATTTAACAGTGTTATGTGTGTTCCCACTGGATGCTTATTGTGGACTGGGTTGTGACATTTTACCCATGTGAATTAATGTTGACTGGTATACTACCATTCGATACACTGCACCTTATGCTGGTTATATTCTGTTTACTTTAATTGCTGACTTGCATTGAGGTACCTACAGCATACTGTCTATCAGCTCTACCCATACCAGCACTGTATACTGAGACTAGGAATACTATTGCCCTATGCTTATTTATTCTTGTTTCCCAATAGTGTCTCATGTGAACAACCCCAATTAGGGTAGGGGATATACATTTATTATTCTGGATTTACCCTGAATATCCCTGAACCCGTATCCACCCGGTATACAAGTTTTAAGTGTATTTATTAGTTTTGAGTATGTGTTACTGCGTCGTATTTTGTTTAACAATAAAGTATTTATTATTTTCTGCCTATGGGCAGTTTTAGTGGTAATTGTCCTCCCACAGTGTTGGGAGCGGTTACTTAACGGTACCCTCTAGAGCCTAATTAACTGTATTTTGGTTGGGTATTTGAACCCTAAACACACTTTCAGTCTTGCTGTGCAGCTAACTAGGATCTTTTGCAGGAGAATCTCTGTCTCCTTGTATGTTTTTGTCTGTAATCCACACGTAGAGCAGGGCGGGCGGATCCCTGCGTTCCAGGCAACGCTGGGCGGTTCACAGGTATGGGAGAGTCTTGCATTATGCATACCATGTATTGTTTAATTTTGATTATGTGTTGCACCTGTGTGTTATGGGTTTTTGAGGGTATTTATATGTGTTCTAATTCACTCTGTATTCACATCACCTTGAGAAAGGTCCCGCACGTGGACCGAAACGTTGGAAAAGATGTCTTGTTATTACAATATATTCTTTTGAAAACCATTTGGAGTGCTGCCTCTGATATTCGTCTCTACACGGTATCATATTGCCTATTTGTGCTATACAGGATTTGTACCCAACATACTGATTTCCCAGACAGACTGCCTATTGTTCTTTATTTTTTGCTATATATATTTTATAGTCTACCACTTTTTCATCTATACACTTAATTTAATTTATTCACAAATCTTTATCTGAGCGCTGGTTTATTTGTTGTATATGTATATACATGTATCAGCGAGGACTTCTCCTGGCATCTGCAGCTCTCTCCTCTCCCTGCTTCATCAGACTAGGTCCACGTGTGCAGCTGTCAATTTGACTTTCGAGTGCAGAGAAGGGTCATGTGACCCTCCTCTGACCAATAACAGCCCAACAGTGAATACATTTTATATAATACACATGCAGGAATCGAACCCATGATCCTTCATATGCTAGTAGCAATTCTCTAGCTGCTACACCACTGGGTTGGTAGAGAGGAGAGAGCTGCAGAAGCCAGGTAAGTCAATAACGCATTGAATGTTATAAAAAAAAAAAAATCCTTGGAGATGTTTATAAATCAGGAGCCACACTCAGACCGCGTTATAAGCTGGTCCGCATTGTAGTGGATCGCACTATAATGGGGTTTAGCTATATATATATATATATATATATATATATATATATATATATACAGTGTTCGACAAACCTATACATTTGCACGCCCCGGGCGAGTGGATTTAACATCGTGGCGAGCTCCTATTGGCCCAAGCAGCACACGTGTGGTACTAGGTGGCGAGTAGATTTTTTTTGTTCGGCGAGTAGATTTTTTGGTGATTTGTCGACCACTATATATATATATATATATATATATATATATATATATATATAGTGGTCGACAAATCACCAAAAAATCTATATATATATACATATATACATGTGTATATATATATGTGTGTATATATACTGTATATGTATATGTATATCAACATCATCATTATCTCCAGCACTTATCAATTCACTGCTGGATGAAGTCCTCCCCAATGATCTTCTGGGTACTGTGGTTGCAAGCCTCTGTTCTCCACGTTGCTTCAACAACATTTCTGATTTCATCCACCCATCTAACGTTTGATTGTTGTTTTGGTCTTTTAATATCCCTTGGAATTCAGTCATGTAACCTCTTTGTCCAACGATGGTAATTTCTTTTTACAATATATCTGGCCTACTGTACATTTCGAGCAAGCTGAAGCAATTTTTCAGTTCTCGTTGAAATTCACCGTTATCGTTTTTGAGGTTATTAATGTTGATTATTTTTGCCTTCTTTTTAACCAGTGTCTATATAGTAGCCCTGTAGTACCGGAATGCCACTACCAGCATTGAAGAAATGTCATAAATTAAATGATAAAATCAGTACTTTTCAGATGAGACAGATTGGAACTCAGCACCAAGAAAGTAAAAGAAGCACTTACTTTTCACACCGTGAACCAGAATAACCAGGTGGACATTGGTCACAGATCTCATCACCTTCACTTGACAAATGACACGTTGGACTAAAACTGAAATAGGTGATATGAGCAAAGATGTAAATCCCATTTGTAATAAAACAGGAAAACAACAAATACCGTGGCAGATATTTCTGGCACAGAAAGGGCCAACAGAAAAATCAGTTTAGTAATAAAATACTATCTTTCGTGGAATTGAGTGCTCATGGGACTATCTCTGCAGTGGAATTTGCCTTACAGAATGTTTATTGCCGAACAGAATTTACCTGTTTAGCAGACAATGTTAAACATGTAATAAAAAGTGATAACAAATCTAGAATCTCACTTGTTGGAAGAGATGCTCAAAGGACAAGAACATAGTTGGCAATCATGAGGAGTTCCGTGGGAAGGATTTCCAAAGTAACCTGGCAAGCACTGGTCACAGTGAGGACCTATAGTATTGTGTTGACAATCCTAAGGAATACATGTCCACAAATTAGTATCAGAATCTTACTTATTAAGATTTACTCTACTGTATGTAAATAGAGACACTTTAACATTGACTTACAAAACATACACCGTGGATGTCACATTCAGTTGCATGGCCATTGCATTCACAAGGCTGGCAAATACCTCCAAAGAGGGTTCCACTCACTCGGTAGTGTCCAGGGCTACAAGACTGAAACAGAATAATTTTTCAGTTTAACACCTTTAATGATTAATAATACAACATTTTTAGGACCATCAACCTCCCCTCACAAGATGTGAAAAACTTTCAACTTAAAAAAGGCAATTAATGTCATTTCTACCCTGATTCTTTGTGGGTTGTAATACCTTTTAGTGGACAAACATAAGAGATCTTTGTAGTGTACACATAAAGATGAAACCTATGAGTTGGCGAAAAGCCATGTATACTTTAATTTCATCTATGAATAACTATTTTATTTTGCACTAAAAGACATCGCAACCTACAATGAATCTGCATTTCTACACAACCTAAAACAGCGACTAAAACGTCAAACTAACTTCCACCCATACATTAGTCGTCGTTTTGTGTCTAGGATTTAACACAATTAACTTATCAATTACTTAATGTCAGTGAAAAATCTGACAGCTTTTTTCCTTTAGTGGTAGACTCTAGTAAAACACTGCTTAATCACCCAGTGAATTTACTGTTGTATATACAAACTACAGTACAAATATTTAGTCTAGAGCAAAATGAGTGCTCGGCATGTATTTACGTGCTGTAATGTATCTTGTGTAACCCACTGCAATGCTTTGCAGACAAATGTCCCAATGGACAAGTGGACCACTGTACATAACAAAAAATGGTAAATACACAAACCATATATGTCCTTAAGAAGAAAGAAAATACTAACATGAAAAATAAATCACTGTATCCACAGCGTTAGCACAGAAGCAGCTGGAATGATAAAATCCTATATTAAAACCAAAGTTTTTAATACATAAATATATGTTGTCACTGGTATTCCCTGGAAACATGCTTATACAAACAGTTGTTTCTTACCTCACAAGATGTGCCAGTATAACCAGGAGGACATTCGCAGTTTTCCACTTGTACAGCTGGCAAGAGATCTATAACATTCGGTTTTGCTATATCCAGAGTGACTGAGCTTAATCTGAGTCAGGAAAAGAAGAGGTTGCAGAATTGTCAACTGCAATAAAACTAAAATACCAAACTACAAAGAATGATTCATGAGGGATGGTCAGGAAAAATCAAAAAAGTAAACATTTAGGGGCCTATTCACTAAGCGTCGATAAAGCGTCTATATGTATTTAATTGTTTGGCTAGTGCTTTTATGTATTTAATTGGTTGGCTAGTGCTTTTATTTCTTGAATTGGGGTGTTTAGGTGCTTGTGTATATATTTTTTATTATTGTGTATTTTTGGCCGTCATGCTTTTTTATTAGGGTGACCATTGACTGCTATAGTGTCATATCATGCCCATATTATATGGGTATGATGTACCACTATGCCAATCAATGGGTACACGGTGGGTATAGTGGGCCCGGGGTGGGTGGTTAGGCCTCCAGGGTTGGAAGTGGGGGAGGGTGGGTTAACCCCTTAATTACTATAGTGGTTATTAACCGCTAAGGTGATTAAGGGGTTAGGGGCAATTTGATTGTATTTTTTCTTGTATTCTTTCTGGTAAAGGAGGAAATGGACCTGGAGTATGCTGATGAGGATGCCCTTCATGATGGCAGGGGTAAGTAGAAAGGTTTATTTACTTATTTATGCTGGCTGGCTAATGTTTTATTTTATTATGGGCAAATGAGCTATTATCCATATCTGGATAATAGTAATTTGCCCATTACTGTACTATATGTGTTGGGGGGGGGGTTGTCTTTGTAACAGTGTATTGCACTTTTTATTTTTTTGGCACAGGATTAGTACTGCAGGCCTGTGGGTACCACCGGACACCCACAGGAACCATCTGAGGACCTCCGGACACCCATGGGGACCACCTGAGGATCCCCAAACACCAGCGGGGACAACCCAAGGGCCATAAGACACCTGTGGGGACCACCTGAGGGCATCTGTGGGCCCCCAAGACACCTGCAGGGAACACCTGGAGGCGAGGACCATTCGGGAACCCCCTCTGGCCTCTGGTATAAATCCGGTGCATAAATAAATAAAAAATGATGTGGGGGTACAGTGGGTGGGTGAGTTGTGTATTGGTGGTTAGTACTTATTGTAATGTTTATTGGGAGCTGAGGAGGTGATTGAAGGGCCAAGTACCCACTTAACTCACCCGCTCTGCCCCCAATAAAGCTGCTGTTTTTCCTTAACCCCTTCATTGCCTTAGCGGTTAGCCGCGAAGGTAATGAAGTTTCCTGTAAATGCATTTTTATTGCATGGGATTCATGCCGGGGGCCTCTTGTGCTGATATTAATGGGTATCAGCTCTGGCATCAATCGATGCAGGAAAAATGCATTTTTTTTTCTAAGTCCCAACTCGCCACTTCTCGGCAGCTTCTCACCACCTTCCTGCCAACGTTTCCTGGCGGGATGATTTGGAGAGGAAATCTCTATTCTAGAGCTGCGATTAGCCTCGATAAGCTTATCAGGGCTACTAGAAGTGGCTTATCACCGCTCATTTTGGCTATTTTTTTTCTAGGGGGAAAAAAATGCTGATAAAGCCTTTTATCGCCGACTTATTGGGGCTTACTGAATCACTGTAGGCCTTTTTTGCGAGAAGGCATCGACAAGTGCTTAGTGCATAGGACCCTTAGTGTAATATTGGTAATACAGTCTGCAGCACACACGCAGGATATCCTTACTTTTATATACAGTAGGCGGCGACGGTGGTTCAATGAAAAACCTGTGCACTTCAGCCAGGACCATCCTGGTTCCCGTCCCTTTCTGATATCACAGCAGTACAAACAGCAGCACCCAGTTGGGTGTTTACTACTTTCACAGTATTCAATCGCAATTTCTTAGGACATTAGTGCAAAAACTCTCTCTCTCTGTCGGGTGCATTAATATTTTCAGTATAAAGGAACTATTATCATTTATTGCATCTGCTCGTCCCAAAATAAGTACATTTATTTTTTTAACAGAGAAGAGGAGAATTAACAGAATATTAATAAAGAATATCAAATGTTCTATTTTATTATGAGTTCTGGCATTTTAATAATAATAAATATTTATTTTTTTTAAACAGCAAAGAAATAAAGTGGTTGGATGAACCTTACTTTTTAATTCTACATAATATTTGTTAGCATTGGATATAAAGTGCTTTTCCAATTTGATTTTGATTGTGGCAGCCACTTTCTACTACAGCAACAAACAAGTTGATTCAATATACCCTGAAGTGGCTAGCACGTATAGAAGTCAACAGGGGCTTTGCTAATATTGAATTAGCCTCTAATTCTCCCCTCTGCCAGCATTTTTTGTCTCAAATGCTTACATGTAAATTATAAGGAGAATCCATGTCTATTACATAAATGTCTAGATCTCACCTTGTGATTGCTTTCTTTGCAATGTTGTAGCTGGCTCGAATCTGAAAGCGGTTTATGTTTGCAAGAACAGTCATAAGCCTGTCCCGGTCCACAGCTCTTCGTGTATAGAAGTCCATGAAATTCTCTGGAACAAGTTTGACCTCAGTTGTGTGCTCCTCATAGGGCTGTAGTAGAACCCCATCAGCCCTTGTACCTAGTGTATGGCCATTTCCCTGCAAAGTAAGGAACAAAAATACACATGAAACCACAGTAACACCCAAAAAGTGCAGTCCATGATAATCAGTTTAGAAGTAAATCAACAGATTTACAGGAAATACACGTCTGCCTGTGTTTTCTTATAGAAAACTAAAGTCTTGCTGTCCATAGATCAAAACACATTTTATATGTTTTTCTTTTATTTTCTGTGTTTTATTTAAAAACTTTTGGGGGGGCCATTTCACCTTTAAATTAGATAGAAAATATTACCTGAATAATGATGTCCACACTAGAAACCAGTTCGCTGTCTGCACTGTCCATTGGAATATCGTAGGATACTGTATATCTTAAGTGTCCACCAAAAGATGTCAGCTGCAATTGCACAAGCAACATTGTTCCCATTAAACATAGGGATATAATAAATAATAAATAAATAAAGCTTCAAGAAAGTCATTAATCAAACAGGAAGATGTAACAATAAATACAATTACATTACTTTCAATAATTATTTACCAGGAAACATGTAAAACAGAAAAAAGCGCTCTAATACAGTGAATACCAGAAATTGTAATTATGAAAAATAGATACGTAACTGTGAGTGAATAATATCCTAGTGGATTCAATAGGCTAAAAAGTGCCTGTGAAGAAAAAAAGATATATAAAAAGATAAACGAATGAATGTATGGATGGCCACAGTGGGCGAGGGATTACTAGGTGACTAGAACTGCCAAATATAAATGTAGCAACAGCTACTAAAGAGTCACTGATATGAATCTATCCAGGGAAAATGTATCTTCTAGCTCAAAGTGGAATACTTGATGGTTACTCCCAGTTTGCAGCTCTTCATAGATGTTCGTAATCAACATTGGTCTTAAGCTCTCTTTTTATCCATTCACCCATTATTTACAAAGAGTGAAAATATTTTGTAGGCAGTAAAATGAAGTTTAAAAACAGTTACAAAAAAATATTACCCAATTATCACACACTAATATAACATGCAAGGATCAAGGATAATATAATTTGGTTTCAGCTGAGAAGTGAAAGCATATTTATTGCTAACACTTAGCAACTAGAAGCTCATTTCGTAGTGCACTCCTAGGCTTTTAAAACTTAACATTTAATTATTAATGGAGATAAAATAAGTTCTTAACACAAAGTGATAGTAATAAATACATATAATGTACAGTGGCGGGAGGGAATGAGGAGATGATAGATGGCCAAGGTATATAGTCTGATATACTGATGCTTAATTATACAGATCAAAAGCAGTGATACCTATTAGGCCTTGGTGGGAGAGTGGGTTACTCAGCTGGGAAAGCTCAAAAAATGCTTGCCCTGTGTATGTGTATTGTGTGTCATGTGGCATAGCGTACCGAGCACCCAACCTGTATTGATAAATAGCCCAAATCAGTGTGCTAGTCCTAAGTTTAATAAATATGATGTTATGGCTAATAAATGTAACCTACCATATTGAAACTGGTAGATATAATCACTGTATGTGCAACTCAATAACAGGTTGGTGGTACGTGGATTGATCCTGCGCCCAATGACATTTAACAATCACTCTACACAGATAGTATATACGGCAAGCTATTAATTAATAAAAGACCAGAATAAGCTGATGCTAAACACTCTGCTAAGTATTAAAGCAGTAAACAAATTTTTACTGTGGTTGTAAAGTAAGCCGTCAACAAATAATCAATACTGTAAATAATTGTCCTTGGCAAAGATCCCTGCACACGTAACCTTTTGACAAGTCATTGAACTATAAGTGCATGAATGGGTTTCAGTGTGTAGCAGATGCTAGCAGACTAGCAGTGTGGGATAGAGCATACATGGAATCGCAACTAATTGCTACAAAATCCCTGCTAGCTGCAGGACAGAGTAACACAATGTATCACAGTATAGAGGCAGGCTGTAACAAAAAACCACTGAGCGAGTAGAGCCAGTTAACCCTGGACACGGTCGCATTTAAAAGGAGCACCAGCAGAGACCACAAGCACAAAATGTTGATACTACCCGTCTCTCTCAATTCTCTCGCGCTGACGTCACCACGCCAAAACGCCCTACGCGTTTCCCTCCTTGACGGAGATTCTTCAGGGGCGAGTGATAACCAGCTGATCTCAGAAGCATGTTTATATAGCGTCATGGGCTGCCATAGCAACCCGCGGGCCAATAGAAAACTTACTCAATGCTTCTACTGATCAGTAGGGAACTGTATGTTTAGAACAGCAATGGTTAAAGGGGTACACACTAATTACAACAATAATAATGGCTAATAAAGGTTTAAAAGACTCACCAGCGTATGGGATATGAGCTCATGTATGAGGGCATGTATTAGACTTATTTGGCCCATACCAAATTAACAGATACTGATTGGCTGTTCAGTGATATGTGGCAAAACTTGATCATAGTGGGCTGGAGGTATTTAAACATGTACTGATGTAAATGCATATTAAACTTTGCTAGGTTCACGATTAAAGATGTATTTGCTTGCTTGCCAGTAAGATAGGGAGACAGTAAATAACAGATATATAGTTTATAACAGCATGAGACAAATTATAGATAATTTGAACTTAATATCGATCTCCACAAATGATCAAATAAATGGAGTATATGTAAAACCCTCATTTAACCCTTGAGGGTATAGAGTTTTGAGTTTATATATCCATTCTGCCTCACGTTTTAATAGTCTGTTATTTATATCACCACCACGTATATTGTTTTTAAGGTGGTCAATGCCTATAAAAGATAGGCACTTAATGTCTCCCTGATGAATATTATTTACATGACGTGCAACTGGTGTTTCTAATTTGTTGTGGACCGAGTTTATATGTTCAAGTACTCGTTTTTTAAACTCCCTGATGGTTTTACCAACATATCTGAGGCCACACTCACAACTGATCAAATATATTACATTGATGGTTTTGCAACTTATATGGTGTCTGATATCAAATGTCACTGATTTGTCGTGAGATAAGAAGAATTTAGCAGGGTTGATATATTGACATGCTTTGCAGTTCTTGCACTTGTGCATGCCCATTGGTGGAGGTGTTAACCAAGTAGATGATATGGCGCGTTTAAAGTGACTGTGCACAAGGCCGTCCTGCAGATTAGCTGATCTCCTGCTAGTGATACTTGGAGTATCTTTTAGGATTTTAACAAGGTCATCATCAGATCTTAAGATGTACCAATGTTTCATGAAAATCTTCTTGATCTCATGCCACCTATAATTATAAGTTCCAATGCAACGAACCTGTGTATTAGGTGATTTCATATTAGGACCCAGTAATTGTGCTCTGTCACTATCTCTTGCACGATGATATGCGTGTTTCAATGTAGACATTGGGTATCCCCTATCTAAGAACCGATCTTTCAGGTCTTGAGCCTGTATGTAAAATTCTCTCAATGTGGAGCAATTGCGACGTAGTCGCAGATATTGCCCAATGGGGATGCTTTTGACTAAAGATGGAGGGTGGTGGCTGGTAGCCGCCAAAAGACTGTTAGTGGCCGTCTTTTTTCTAAAGATCGTGGTTTGCACATTACCATCTGGGTCCTTGCTAATTTTCAGGTCCAAAAATGTTATCTCAGTTGCATTGTACTCAAATGTCAATTTTAGGTTCAAATCATTAGCATTCAATAGAGACACGAATTCAACCAATATATTTACTGGACCATGCCAGATCAATAGTATGTCGTCTATAAAACGAATCCACAAATCAATGTATTGTGTGTATTGCACCAATTTGTCACTGAACACATATTGATCTTCCCACCAGCCCAGGTATAGATTAGCGTATGTTGGTGCACAGGATGTGCCCATCGCTGTTCCCTGGGTCTGGTGGTACAGTGTTCCGTCAAATAGAAAGAAGTTGTGACAAAGGACAAATTGCAGAAGGTCTATCATAAATTTGTTATGTTCAATGTAACCAGAGCCCCTTGTAGAGAGAAAATGGCTACATGCTTTAACACCATTACAATGGATGATACTGGAATAGAGAGATTCCACATCCATTGTGACAAATAGGGTTTGGTTATCACAATTGATGCCATCTAGTCTTCGTAAGGTGTCTTTCGTGTCCTTAATGTGAGATGGTAAATTTGACACGAAAGGACGCATGATTTGATCCAGGTATACACTACAGTGTTCAGTGAGGTTATTATTGCCGGAGACAATAGGCCTACCTGGCGGTCTTTTTTGATCTTTATGAATTTTAGGCAATGTATAAAATGTTGCCACTGTAGGTGTCCTGGGTAACAAATAATCATGCTCATTTTGGTCAATGATGTTGTTGGTGAGGGCACTTTTCAAGATGGATTGAAGTTCTTTAATGAACCTCATAGTAGGATTGCAATCCAGTATCTTATATGTTGTTCTATCCTTTAAGATACGTTTGCATTCCTTGACATAAAATTCAGTGTCCATAACAACAACATTCCCACCTTTGTCTGAAGGTTTGATTGTGATTTCTTGTTGTGTCATTAATTCCCTGAATGCCACATTTTCTTTTTTTGTGATGTTATGTCGCATGTGTTTTTTAATTTTCATTTTCTCTAGGTCCCGAGTAACTAGGTTGGTAAAGACTTCAACCTGGGGACATAATGACATAAAGGGGGTAAATTTACTTTTTGGTTTACAACTAGAGAACGGACCTTCTCTCTTATCAGGTGGACTTTCGTTTTCATCTAATAGTGACATAAGGTTCTGTACATTTGTCTGATCGGATGCGGCGAGGCCAATAGTGTCAATTTCACGTCTAGATTTTTTAGCGTGAAATTTATGCAGTAGCAGTTTACGGGAAAACAGATTTAGATCCTTTACCCACTCAAACAGATTAAAATCCTTGGTGGGTGAAAAGGATAGTCCCTTCTCTAATAGTGAGATGTGATCGCCAGTTAGATTAATTTTTGACAGATTAAAGATCTTTAATTTCCCGTCTTCTACTGCTATGGAGTTTATTTTCTGCGTTGGCTTTTGCCTGCTTTTTCCTTGGTCAATTGTTTTTTTGTTATTGCCCCCTCGTCTTGTTGGTCTCTTGCGAGGGGGTATTCCAAAAAAGCAATAGTATTGGTATCAGTTTGTGAGATCCCACTTGTAGAGGGAGATGGGGCAGACATTCTGGTTTCTGAACCACTAGCTGTTTCAGACTCTGAATTCTCAGCCTCCGAGGAGGAGTAATTGATCGTGGGCTGTCTTCTCTTCTGGGATTTTTTATAACTGTACACCTGATGTAGACTGTAATCTAGAGCATCCCTCTGAAATTTTCTGTGTTTCCTTTCTTTGATTTCATTTCTAAACTTATCAACTTCTCTTTGTAGTTTAGATTCCATATCATCAAAATCTTTGTGGGCTCTAAAGTCATCCAGTTTGCGTAATTGGATATCAAGTTCCTTTTGTATATTCAGTAACCTGGTCTGTTGAGTTTCAACCAATAATTTTATTAGGGACTGTGAACATGTTGATAGTATGTTCTCCCATTGCTGGGTAAACTCAACAGTGGTTATATGATACGCTGGAGAGAGGCCTATCCGTAAGCCCCGTGGAATCATATCTTGTGTATCATAATTCTGCAAACTAGAGACCTCCCACCAAGTCTGTGCTTGAGACTTGAATAGGCGATTAAGGATTCTGAAAAAATCAGTGATATTATCTGTGTTGTTGTAGGGTGTGTACGTGTTCTCCACAGAGAAGACTTTTTTTGCCTCATCATGCCAGGAGCTGGTATCCCAGCTGGTGGACAAAAAACCTGTCATATTTAGATGAATTTAACTAATAATCTCTTAATAGAGGTAGGAGCAAAATAAAGAAGAGGATTCTTACGTTCCCCTATAGTAAACACTAAATGAAAACCAAAGAAAAATATATAATGCTCTCTAAATCAAATAATGTGATGATAATATGGTGGTGCCTGAGCCGTCAAGATTGGCGGTGGGTGCAACTAATGAGCTGCACTAGACAGAATTTGGTTTCAGCTGAGAAGTGAAAGCATATTTATTGCTAACACTTAGCAACTAGAAGCTCATTTCGTAGTGCACTCCTAGGCTTTTAAAACTTAACATTTAATTATTAATGGAGATAAAATAAGTTCTTAACACAAAGTGATAGTAATAAATACATATAATGTACAGTGGCGGGAGGGAATGAGGAGATGATAGATGGCCAAGGTATATAGTCTGATATACTGATGCTTAATTATACAGATCAAAAGCAGTGATACCTATTAGGCCTTGGTGGGAGAGTGGGTTACTCAGCTGGGAAAGCTCAAAAAATGCTTGCCCTGTGTATGTGTATTGTGTGTCATGTGGCATAGCGTACCGAGCACCCAACCTGTATTGATAAATAGCCCAAATCAGTGTGCTAGTCCTAAGTTTAATAAATATGATGTTATGGCTAATAAATGTAACCTACCATATTGAAACTGGTAGATATAATCACTGTATGTGCAACTCAATAACAGGTTGGTGGTACGTGGATTGATCCTGCGCCCAATGACATTTAACAATCACTCTACACAGATAGTATATACGGCAAGCTATTAATTAATAAAAGACCAGAATAAGCTGATGCTAAACACTCTGCTAAGTATTAAAGCAGTAAACAAATTTTTACTGTGGTTGTAAAGTAAGCCGTCAACAAATAATCAATACTGTAAATAATTGTCCTTGGCAAAGATCCCTGCACACGTAACCTTTTGACAAGTCATTGAACTATAAGTGCATGAATGGGTTTCAGTGTGTAGCAGATGCTAGCAGACTAGCAGTGTGGGATAGAGCATACATGGAATCGCAACTAATTGCTACAAAATCCCTGCTAGCTTTCAGAATCCTTAATCGCCTATTCAAGTCTCAAGCACAGACTTGGTGGGAGGTCTCTAGTTTGCAGAATTATGATACACAAGATATGATTCCACGGGGCTTACGGATAGGCCTCTCTCCAGCGTATCATATAACCACTGTTGAGTTTACCCAGCAATGGGAGAACATACTATCAACATGTTCACAGTCCCTAATAAAATTATTGGTTGAAACTCAACAGACCAGGTTACTGAATATACAAAAGGAACTTGATATCCAATTACGCAAACTGGATGACTTTAGAGCCCACAAAGATTTTGATGATATGGAATCTAAACTACAAAGAGAAGTTGATAAGTTTAGAAATGAAATCAAAGAAAGGAAACACAGAAAATTTCAGAGGGATGCTCTAGATTACAGTCTACATCAGGTGTACAGTTATAAAAAATCCCAGAAGAGAAGACAGCCCACGATCAATTACTCCTCCTCGGAGGCTGAGAATTCAGAGTCTGAAACAGCTAGTGGTTCAGAAACCAGAATGTCTGCCCCATCTCCCTCTACAAGTGGGATCTCACAAACTGATACCAATACTATTGCTTTTTTGGAATACCCCCTCGCAAGAGACCAACAAGACGAGGGGGCAATAACAAAAAAACAATTGACCAAGGAAAAAGCAGGCAAAAGCCAACGCAGAAAATAAACTCCATAGCAGTAGAAGACGGGAAATTAAAGATCTTTAATCTGTCAAAAATTAATCTAACTGGCGATCACATCTCACTATTAGAGAAGGGACTATCCTTTTCACCCACCAAGGATTTTAATCTGTTTGAGTGGGTAAAGGATCTAAATCTGTTTTCCCGTAAACTGCTACTGCATAAATTTCACGCTAAAAAATCTAGACGTGAAATTGACACTATTGGCCTCGCCGCATCCGATCAGACAAATGTACAGAACCTTATGTCACTATTAGATGAAAACGAAAGTCCACCTGATAAGAGAGAAGGTCCGTTCTCTAGTTGTAAACCAAAAAGTAAATTTACCCCCTTTATGTCATTATGTCCCCAGGTTGAAGTCTTTACCAACCTAGTTACTCGGGACCTAGAGAAAATGAAAATTAAAAAACACATGCGACATAACATCACAAAAAAAGAAAATGTGGCATTCAGGGAATTAATGACACAACAAGAAATCACAATCAAACCTTCAGACAAAGGTGGGAATGTTGTTGTTATGGACACTGAATTTTATGTCAAGGAATGCAAACGTATCTTAAAGGATAGAACAACATATAAGATACTGGATTGCAATCCTACTATGAGGTTCATTAAAGAACTTCAATCCATCTTGAAAAGTGCCCTCACCAACAACATCATTGACCAAAATGAGCATGATTATTTGTTACCCAGGACACCTACAGTGGCAACATTTTATACATTGCCTAAAATTCATAAAGATCAAAAAAGACCGCCAGGTAGGCCTATTGTCTCCGGCAATAATAACCTCACTGAACACTGTAGTGTATACCTGGATCAAATCATGCGTCCTTTCGTGTCAAATTTACCATCTCACATTAAGGACACGAAAGACACCTTACGAAGACTAGATGGCATCAATTGTGATAACCAAACCCTATTTGTCACAATGGATGTGGAATCTCTCTATTCCAGTATCATCCATTGTAATGGTGTTAAAGCATGTAGCCATTTTCTCTCTACAAGGGGCTCTGGTTACATTGAACATAACAAATTTATGATAGACCTTCTGCAATTTGTCCTTTGTCACAACTTCTTTCTATTTGACGGAACACTGTACCACCAGACCCAGGGAACAGCGATGGGCACATCCTGTGCACCAACATACGCTAATCTATACCTGGGCTGGTGGGAAGATCAATATGTGTTCAGTGACAAATTGGTGCAATACACACAATACATTGATCTGTGGATTCGTTTTATAGACGACATACTATTGATCTGGCATGGTCCAGTAAATATATTGGTTGAATTCGTGTCTCTATTGAATGCTAATGATTTGAACCTAAAATTGACATTTGAGTACAATGCAACTGAGATAACATTTTTGGACCTGAAAATTAGCAAGGACCCAGATGGTAATGTGCAAACCACGATCTTTAGAAAAAAGACGGCCACTAACAGTCTTTTGGCGGCTACCAGCCACCACCCTCCATCTTTAGTCAAAAGCATCCCCATTGGGCAATATCTGCGACTACGTCGCAATTGCTCCACATTGAGAGAATTTTACATACAGGCTCAAGACCTGAAAGATCGGTTCTTAGATAGGGGATACCCAATGTCTACATTGAAACACGCATATCATCGTGCAAGAGATAGTGACAGAGCACAATTACTGGGTCCTAATATGAAATCACCTAATACACAGGTTCGTTGCATTGGAACTTATAATTATAGGTGGCATGAGATCAAGAAGATTTTCATGAAACATTGGTACATCTTAAGATCTGATGATGACCTTGTTAAAATCCTAAAAGATACTCCAAGTATCACTAGCAGGAGATCAGCTAATCTGCAGGACGGCCTTGTGCACAGTCACTTTAAACGCGCCATATCATCTACTTGGTTAACACCTCCACCAATGGGCATGCACAAGTGCAAGAACTGCAAAGCATGTCAATATATCAACCCTGCTAAATTCTTCTTATCTCACGACAAATCAGTGACATTTGATATCAGACACCATATAAGTTGCAAAACCATCAATGTAATATATTTGATCAGTTGTGAGTGTGGCCTCAGATATGTTGGTAAAACCATCAGGGAGTTTAAAAAACGAGTACTTGAACATATAAACTCGGTCCACAACAAATTAGAAACACCAGTTGCACGTCATGTAAATAATATTCATCAGGGAGACATTAAGTGCCTATCTTTTATAGGCATTGACCACCTTAAAAACAATATACGTGGTGGTGATATAAATAACAGACTATTAAAACGTGAGGCAGAATGGATATATAAACTCAAAACTCTATACCCTCAAGGGTTAAATGAGGGTTTTACATATACTCCATTTATTTGATCATTTGTGGAGATCGATATTAAGTTCAAATTATCTATAATTTGTCTCATGCTGTTATAAACTATATATCTGTTATTTACTGTCTCCCTATCTTACTGGCAAGCAAGCAAATACATCTTTAATCGTGAACCTAGCAAAGTTTAATATGCATTTACATCAGTACATGTTTAAATACCTCCAGCCCACTATGATCAAGTTTTGCCACATATCACTGAACAGCCAATCAGTATCTGTTAATTTGGTATGGGCCAAATAAGTCTAATACATGCCCTCATACATGAGCTCATATCCCATACGCTGGTGAGTCTTTTAAACCTTTATTAGCCATTATTATTGTTGTAATTAGTGTGTACCCCTTTAACCATTGCTGTTCTAAACATACAGTTCCCTACTGATCAGTAGAAGCATTGAGTAAGTTTTCTATTGGCCCGCGGGTTGCTATGGCAGCCCATGACGCTATATAAACATGCTTCTGAGATCAGCTGGTTATCACTCGCCCCTGAAGAATCTCCGTCAAGGAGGGAAACGCGTAGGGCGTTTTGGCGTGGTGACGTCAGCGCGAGAGAATTGAGAGAGACGGGTAGTATCAACATTTTGTGCTTGTGGTCTCTGCTGGTGCTCCTTTTAAATGCGACCGTGTCCAGGGTTAACTGGCTCTACTCGCTCAGTGGTTTTTTGTTACAGCCTGCCTCTATACTGTGATACATTGTGTTACTCTGTCCTGCAGCTAGCAGGGATTTTGTAGCAATTAGTTGCGATTCCATGTATGCTCTATCCCACACTGCTAGTCTGCTAGCATCTGCTACACACTGAAACCCATTCATGCACTTATAGTTCAATGACTTGTCAAAAGGTTACGTGTGCAGGGATCTTTGCCAAGGACAATTATTTACAGTATTGATTATTTGTTGACGGCTTACTTTACAACCACAGTAAAAATTTGTTTACTGCTTTAATACTTAGCAGAGTGTTTAGCATCAGCTTATTCTGGTCTTTTATTAATTAATAGCTTGCCGTATATACTATCTGTGTAGAGTGATTGTTAAATGTCATTGGGCGCAGGATCAATCCACGTACCACCAACCTGTTATTGAGTTGCACATACAGTGATTATATCTACCAGTTTCAATATGGTAGGTTACATTTATTAGCCATAACATCATATTTATTAAACTTAGGACTAGCACACTGATTTGGGCTATTTATCAATACAGGTTGGGTGCTCGGTACGCTATGCCACATGACACACAATACACATACACAGGGCAAGCATTTTTTGAGCTTTCCCAGCTGAGTAACCCACTCTCCCACCAAGGCCTAATAGGTATCACTGCTTTTGATCTGTATAATTAAGCATCAGTATATCAGACTATATACCTTGGCCATCTATCATCTCCTCATTCCCTCCCGCCACTGTACATTATATGTATTTATTACTATCACTTTGTGTTAAGAACTTATTTTATCTCCATTAATAATTAAATGTTAAGTTTTAAAAGCCTAGGAGTGCACTACGAAATGAGCTTCTAGTTGCTAAGTGTTAGCAATAAATATGCTTTCACTTCTCAGCTGAAACCAAATTCTGTCTAGTGCAGCTCATTAGTTGCACCCACCGCCAATCTTGACGGCTCAGGCACCACCATATTATCATCACATTATTTGATTTAGAGAGCATTATATATTTTTCTTTGGTTTTCATCAAGGATAATATAGACAGCGTCTATATGGTTAAATTCACTAAAGCCTTGAAGTGATGTTCTGGTTAATGGAGAACGTGTGCGCTTTAGTGAGTCAGGTCAATAATGTCTCCAACAGGACACATGTAGGCATATGCTCTACTTTTACTTCTTCATTAGACATTAAGTATAAAGAAATATACAAAATGGGTGTGAACATGTGCATTTTATAATACAAATATACAGTGATTCCATTAACAGATTAAGGTAGCTTGAAATATGTAAAGAAAGAAAAGTGAATCTGTCTCACAACTTACTTTATTTCCAAGATATAATGAAGGAGCTTCCCAGTAATATGTGGATTTCAGTATCTTCCTAGCCACTGTATTGTTAATGCTTATTTGATGAGGGCCGTCAAATTGGTCTTGTTGGGGTTCAATTCTATGTGTTCCATGCAGGTCATTAATATACCAACCACCAATATCAGACACCTTGAACAGGAAACAAAATAGAAATAAGTAAAGACACAGAACATTTCCTGTGCAAAGCATTTACTGAAACTCAAGACATAAGGAACATGTGGTCTAGTAAGTGATCACAGTCAAAGACTATCTGATCGTAGTCAAAATGCTAGTACAAGAAAATTATTTCTACCTGCCATCTGATAGACTGTAGATATTGTCTTTCAGGCCAAAAACAATTGGTTGGTTAATTCAAACGCAAATTTGATTCCCATTATGGGAATGGTTTAATGTAATGATCTTCAAATTCAATTTACATGAATGCTGGACACCTATATCACCTACCGTATGTCATTTGAAGCACACAGTACATCACATATTAAGAAAAAAGAGGGATTGACCCCCGAAACTGGTGTTCTAAGACTATCAGGATAGATAATATAAATCTTCAGATATAAAGTCCATATATAAACTGCAAACCATCAGGCTGTATTCAATGTATTGACTTCATAGACTCCTAGTGTGTTAACGGAATAACAAACAGTTCGGGGGGGAATTTAGCAGTATGAGGAAACAGAGATGCCGGTGAACCCACTGTAAAGTGTATCCCATGGCAAACCTCCAACCTCTCCACTGCAACCCTCACTAGCCCTGGTATCCCACACAATGAATGGTGTCTTGCAGCAGGCATGTACTCACAATCTTGATGCCATGGAAGTAACAGCCTGAATCAGAGCGCAGACTCAGCGCGCTCCAGCTGAATATCCAGAAATAGAAAAAATTGCTGCGAAGGCGGTTCACTGCTGTGCGGTAAGTTTATAGAAAACCAAGCGCAATCAATGATAGATTAGAACATTTTATGTGCAATAACGATCATACACATGGCAGATAACTCTGACGCGTTTCGTCCCTAGTATGGGACTTTGTCAAAGAGTAGACAAAATCCCATACGAGGGACAAAATGCGTCAGAGTTCTGCCATGTGTATGATCGTTATTGCACATTAAATTTTCTAATCTATCATTGATTGCGCTAGGTTTTCTATAAATTCCTACCGGACAGCAGTGAACCGAATTTGCAGCAATTTTTTCTACATCATATATTAGCAAGATGTGTATATTATGGGTATAGAAGAAAACCTAATCATACTAGATAAAGAATTTGTATATAATAGCAATTATTAGTCATTAGTCAAAAATATGTAATCGATGTAAATGTACTGTTGATTGATTTTTCAATGTTTCAGTGTTATTTATATAATATTTTATTAATATTAGTAACTGAATGAGGATTGGTTGTTTACAGAGCAGGGAGTTGAGGCTTTGGTTAGTATACCTGAGTAGTGTGCCAAAAGAGGCCATCGCAGACACCTGAAACACCAAAGCAAAAGCATTCTGTGCATCCTTCAGAATTTCTATCCTGCAGGTTGTAGAATCCCTCTTTGCAGCGGTCACAATTCTCCCCTTCCACATGTTCCTGAAAGATGGTACAAACACATGCGTTTATTCAAGTTCTGTAGTGCTAGTCCTATCAGCTAACATTATTTTATATTTATATATATATATATTTACATATATATATATATGTATGCATACATACATACATACACACATAGCTTAGAAATAAGTCCCATGCAATAATGCATCCCCTTTCATGGGCGTCCTGATGAAGGTCCCCTAGTAAGACCAAAACATTGGATTATCTAATACACAATCTCATTTTAAACATTTATCCCGGAGTGCTGAGTCTTCTTCATTGCATTTGGTTTGTGCGTGAAGTATTTCTCTCTATATATTTTATGACCCGTGCACTCATCTTTATCTTTTGTGCTTTTTCAAATATATATATAGTGTTTAGAAATACGTTCCATGCACAAATCGCCCCCACACAGCTTATTACATACAGCCTTCTTCATTCCATAAAGACTAAGGGGCCTATGCAGAGAGCAGCGCTATTTCGAAATTCGCCATTTTTTGGAGAAAATCGCGCAGAAAGCAGCAGAAAATGGCGAGTTACGAAAAACGCGCCAATTTTTCTTTTCTATTTGTAAAACTCGCCTCGCGGCTGGCGAGAACCTCAATCTCGCCAGTTTTAAAAATATCCGTATGCAGAGAGGCGCGAACGGCATCTAGCGGCTGTTCGCGCCAATAAAATGGCGCGATTGTCTCCTTTTTGCCTCGCCAGAAAAAACTGGCAAGAAGCTGCCGCTCGCGGCCATTGCAAAGGGAAAAAAAGGCGCAAATTTGTTTTTACACGTTTCTGAAGCGCGCATCTCGCCAATTTAAACTCGCCACACGCATCCATGTTAAACATAGCAGAATTCGCACTTTTCTGCATATGGAGAATAAAACTCTCCAAAAAAGCTACTTTTTAATAAATTCGCCAATTTTAAAATTCGCTGCTCTCTGCATAGGCCCCTAAAAAGGAAAGTGCATTTATAAAATGTTCTTGTTTTCTGCAGGCATATTAACACATACTGTACATTTAAAACCATGAACAAAAAAAATCTCATTATGTAAACTTACTTTACATATGCACTGTTCTGCACAAGGATCATCATTCAAGCTGCCCACCAGACTGCAATTGCAACGCACACAGTTTGGGTATCCCTTGTATCCAAATTCACATTGGTCACATTTTGTCCCTGTGTAACCTTCTTTGCATTGACACTGACCCGGCAGGACACCTTTAAACATATAACAAATATTTAATGTCAGCATTAAGGAAGGCAGCAGAAATGTCCCATTCCAGTGTTAAGTTCTGTTTTCAGACGAAGAGAATCTTGCGATAACTTTAATGGCAGTTAGTGCTAATGATATGTAAGAGAGGTGTTCCTCTTGACAACGCCTATTCACAGAGCTCCATTATAGGGAAGGAATGAACCGAGACGTTAAGTTACAGTAGCTCAGGGGAGCGCAAACTTTTTGAGCTGTGCCCCCCTGACTGCTCCCCCTCGCTCTCGCACCCCTCTTACCTGGCTTGCCGGCATTAAATTATGGCATGGGGTCACATGACGTGACATCACGTGACCCCATTGCCACGGAGACGGACGTGTGACATCACTCCACGACACCGCGGCATCATTTGACGCCACGTTGCGTCACAGCCACTCGTCTGAATCCTGGTAAGCGAGTTCCAGAGGCCTCACGCGATCCCCCGGCATTTAGTTTAAATGCCTCGGGGAAGAGCGCGGGGACTCTGCAACCGCCTGCGCCCCTCAAAAAAAATCCCTTTGCGCACTGCTGCAGTAGCTCATACCTAAAGTCGACATTACTCCCATCTATCATTTGTTCATGATTGTAAAAACTTCAGAAATGTTCTGCCAACATT
This sequence comes from Ascaphus truei, assembly GCF_040206685.1. Taxonomy (NCBI): domain Eukaryota; kingdom Metazoa; phylum Chordata; class Amphibia; order Anura; family Ascaphidae; genus Ascaphus; species Ascaphus truei. The sequence goes on from NC_134484.1 coordinate 141,243,188, forward strand.
TCAAGAATATACTGCTATATATTGTATACTCTATATTCTTTACATTTATAAGAGATGTTTGTAGAGGTTCATATAATTTCACCCTAATCGGTTTCCATTATATCTCGGCTTTATTGAGCCTGTTCCTTTATCCAGGCTCAAGACAGTGACTGTGTGAAGGCTTCTCTGCTCTCCTTCTGTCAGCCCAATTGTGAACTCAGGAAATCTCTCTCCTGTTTCTCACATCAGGCTTTTTACAGAGCTCTCATTAGTCCAGGTGGAGACTAGTTAATTGAGTGGTTGCAATTAACCATCTCTCTGCTGGATTCTCAGACCTCTGAGGCAGCTTTATTTAAACAGGGATAAGTCCCTGTTACAATATTCTAATATATACTGTACTAGGCAATAGTGACTTACCAAATCTGACCTAATGTCTCACGTTCGAGGTGGTAGCTTCACCCAAACTTAAGAACAGCAGCAAAACACCTCAAAGCTATTAAATACGTAGAAAATGTGTGATGGCACAATCGCCATTAATGTTAAATACCTTGCTGTCGTTGGGAATGATTATCATCTATGACACAGACAGAACTATGGGATCCAGAGGGATCACATTCACAAGGAAGACATGGTGCATCTGCGTAGGGGGAAATCTGCACAAGAAGAACATTTATTTAGTATATTCACATGTACCTTTTTTCTTTACTGACATTGTATTGTATTGGGGAGAAAAATAATACATGGTAATATATCATTTTTATTTTGCATAGATACATCAATAGGATAGACAGATAACTATTACAAAATACGCTCAATAAATGCTGGGAGGAAAAATGATGTTCAAATGAAAATGCAGAAGCAACACTGGAGGGCGTTTAGTGATTGAAAGGCTCTTTAATGTCGCAGTTTAATGCAGCTGTAACAGCCTCTTAACAGTTAGTGAATTCATATTTTAACAATGACATACCTCATGTGGCCTGTAGTAGCCTTCAATGCAAGTTTCACAGTTAATTCCAGCTGTAAATTGAGTGCAGTTCATGCAGACTCCTCCACCAATATACTGATCATGGATATTCAAGCTCATATTACGATCTGACACATTTTGGTCGTAGTAACAATCTTCTGCTTTGTTATGGCAATTACATTCTAGAAAATAATTTTAAAAAAAACATTATTATAAAATGTGCGTGCTAAACATTCCTGTTGGGCAACAGCGTATGGAAATGTTTTGTTATATTACTCAGTTGCTCTAAAAAAAAAAAAATTGTTTTTATTTGATCAAACCTATATACGTGGGAATTGTATTGCATGAATGATTTCTACAATGTGTCCATACGGAACTATCTTGTTAGCTCAGAAGAAAGTAAAAAAAAATATTAACAAATAGATAACTTTGTGGCTCTGCACACTGCTTTTTGATCAATGTTTATAAGAGGAAAGGATGTGAAGAGAAAACCCCAAAACCTAACTGATACGGTAGATATAATGGTGATCTAGTATTGATACATGCAAGCTTCCAGAACTCATATTTCCAGTCTGAAATGCTATGCCTATATATAAACAATCATTATCCAACTAATGCATCATTTCCAGCCATAAATTCAGTGGCGTTCAATCACAATATTTATGTCAGGAACACCATAGCACTTGTCACCACTGAGTTGCTATCACAGACAGCAAACATTAAAAAGAAACTATAATAACCCATGTGTATCATGGGTCACAAATGAGCATTTCTATATAAAAGTAATGCTAAAAGAGTCAATTTCATTTGGAGTATTTTTACCTCTGTGTCTCAATGTTAGGAGAGTGTTTAGGATCAGTTGAGGGAAGTTACTTGGTAAATATAGTGGGATGTATCAGAGTTTGCATCTGTACAGTAACGGTCATTGTTTTTCTCTTTCATTGTGTCACTTATGTCTGGGGTGACATTAACTTTGGTGCCAAGAGATCTGTGTCAAACTCAAATAATATGGTTTATACTCTGCTGATAGCACAAGTTGATGCAAAATGAAGCATGTGAAGGAGAAAATGATGTCTTCATAAGGCATATGTCCTAATTTCTCTGTATAAGTAAAGTCACATCTTGCTATATTGTTTCCTATTGATTTTATTAAACAGAAATATATGTGAATGTGCAACTTTACAGTGCACAGTTTTTAATAACAGCCACTATGCTAGCGGAAGTCCTGTAAGTCCTCACAATGAATGCAGACAACCTCACAAAAGGACGTTCATGGATTGCAAGGAACGCTTTAGTTACTCTTCTTCAAGTCTCAGCGATCTGATTATGCACGTTTAGTTTCACTGCTCTAATAAATGTTACATATGAAAGAAGAGAGTGATTAATGCCACGTCATAAACTGTGTTTAACATTACAGGCTTGTGCCTTATCACAGTCTATATTGCCACAGGGGCCAGCAATGGTACAGTGTGTTTTGAGTCCCTTCCATGCAACACCCTGCAGCGTTTTCTGTCAGGGAAATCAATGATGGGGTGTTATATTATTAGATTATAGCACTGTTTTCTATCCTACATGTTTGCGCTTGGTGCTGTAGCTAGATTTTTTTTATTTAAACTACGCAACTATCCAATCTCAGTCCCTTCTACTTTCTCCTAACATTACAACTACAAACAAGATATGTAAACATATTGCATGAGAAGAAGGGAGCTCGAACACACACAAACTCGGCCAGGACCCAAACATAATTTAGCAATAAAAATACATAAGCACACACATATGTATGCAATACCACAACATTTTTACTTCATGATCAAATAAATGAGAAAGAAGCAGTTCAGTTTCTCAGTTTAGATTCAACTTACTCTCACATTTGTTGCCAACCGAAATGGTGCCAGGTCGCCATGGATTCTGGTGGTATCCTGGGCAACATTCATTACAGCTTTCTCCACAAGTGTTGCGTTCACACTGACATTGCAGTTTCTTAATAAAAAATAAGGACAGCTTGTTTATCACTTACCTATATTCTACAGTACGTTAAAAGCACTGAGTTTAGATAATAAACAAAAACAAACAAATACATTTTTAAATAAGTTGTCACTCCTTTCTCAAGACCTCTTACAAGATTCTAAAACATAAGTGTCGATAAATATTATATTTATCGTCTTTGACGGGTGGGAGGTTGCATAATACATCACACGAGAGTCAGCATACAGTGAGTACTCCATATGAGAAGATATTTGAAGAGTTGTAGCTGTGTCTGTATTCGGTGCAATAGTTTGGGATATAGACAATTTGTAAGCAAGCAGAATGAAGGTAATATTGTATGCAACAGAAATCATTTAAGAGCATAATCTTTTTTATTATTATGGTTGAAAGGCAGTGTTTGTTGTGTGCACTCATTCAGTTTAAACTGCTTTTAGGTAACTTATGGCGAAGAAAAGTAAACATACCATGGTAACTTCATCATAGGGGCAGCTGCGAGCATGTCCATAGCAAATGCACATCCCGCCGACTGATATATCTTTGATAGAGTAGTAGTACTGCAAGAAGGCAAATAGTTATAAAAGGGACAAGGCATCATAATTACTTCTGTCTCGGTGGAGCAGTTTCAATGTGTAAAGCAAACATAGCGATGCACAGTCATACCTCAAGGATACCAGACCTACAGCTGTGCATCGCTACCTCTGCTTCCTATGTTAGGAATGGGTCATTGAAGCAAGAGAACCAGATCTCTTTGGATTTGAACACTGAAGTTCCTGAGTTTCTGTACATGGAAGCAGATTAGGTCAGATTGTGGTTTTTTTTACGAAGATATGATATTTGTTTCTACATGATGATCAAAAGTGATGTATGATGTGCAATAGAATAATGCTGATAATCATCCTGTGGACATAGCTTTTTTCTCCTTTCATTATATAAATGTGATGTTGGTGCTTCAAGCAGAGAAGTTATAACAATTCCGATTCCAATTAGTATTGACGGTGAATGTCTGCATGGTACAATGAGCTTTAATGAACCTCTTTCCTAGAGAGCCTAAAATGTACCCAACTGCAGTGGGGCGTGCAGGGGTGGAAATATTACATCCCTTATTTACTAAGCAGTGATATTCCATAAGACAGCATCTGGCATTAAATGACACCTTATGGCCCATTGTAGTGAATGGCCCGTGTGGTGTCTTCCTGCTTAGAAGATGTTTTATGGCATAGCATTGCTTAGTAAATATGGGCATGTTTGCTTAAGGTCACAATAAAGTGGCTTGAGGTCCAGAAGCAAGATCCACCACTTTGATGTTGGTTAATGATGCATAAACCTCCTCTTCTATCCTATCGTACATATGGGAATTAAATAAATAATCCAACTTCTCAACTGGTCCATCCAAATTGTAATAAGACAGCACATACATGGGTGCTGCAAAAAAAACAAATACTACAAACTCACCCTTCTTGTTACTATTGGATCCACATCTTTAAGGTCCCGAAAGCTAAGGGTCATGAGGTCTGCATTGAGCGTCCTAATACGTTGCAAGCGAAGGCGGATGTATCTCGCAGAGGTAAAGTCCAACAATGCTGGGGAAGGATCATCAGCACTCGGTCTTCCATTAATCAATGAAGTGTGAATCTTGGGGTATAAATCATAACAGTGGCTAGACATATTGCTGAATGCGCTTATGCAAAAACAAGTACAAAACCTGCCGGGGTCAGTGGTCGAAGTGTGACGACACAGAGCGCAGTTTTCACAACTCTTTTGATCTATTTTTGATAAGTAAGATGTTTTCGAGCTCCAGCTTTTACGTTAATGTGTTTGCTAACGTAATTGATCCAATACTAATGTAGCTAAAACCCGTTAATTACTCTCCTTCAAATAGAAAATGGGGCTTATTTTGTCAAATATGAGTTGGTCATATGTTAAAATAAAATAGGCACGGCAGTGGCACTGTGGTTTTCTCCATTTTGAAAAGCATGAAATTAAATTCATGATGATTAGATTTCAACAGACGTGTGGGGTGGAGTTTTGCTGCAAATTTTATAACAGCACAATCATAGGGAAAAAAATCTAGGTAATAAAATAAGACGGTAAATTATGTAGGTGATCTAATATGTAATAATCTAATACAGGGTGGGCAACTCCAGTCCTCAAGGGCCACCAACAGGTCAGGTTTTCAGGATATATATGCTTCAGCACAGGTGGCTCAATCAGTGGCTCAGACTTCTCAATTGAGCCACCTGCGCTGAAGCAGGGATATCCTGAAAACCTGACCTGTTGGTGGCCCTTGAGGACTGGAGTTGCTTACCCCTGATCAAATATGTAATGAGCTAATATGTAATTATCTATTATCATCGTCCAAAAGAATAATTAAAATGGTCAATTAATATTTCCTTATCAATAGAAACAACCTTGCAAAATTATACTAAAGCATTATTTAATTGTGATGTTTTTCAGTGGCACATTTTAGTTATGATTAACTTGGGAAACAAAGTGACTGCTGTTGCAGGGTACAGCTGCCAGAAATACAATGTGCACCGCCGATTGCTTTTATCTCTAATAACCAGGTGTTCCAAGGAAAAACCGTCATTTTTTCACGAACAAATTTAGTCTGAAATTTTTTGACACCCAATCTTTTTCTCTTGACATGTTATACATATTTTAATTCTTTTTCGTCCAACCTGTACCCTCAAAGGCAGAAATGTGATAAATTAACATTGAGGTAAGATTTCCCCCACATTCTTTGTTTCATATGTCAGCATCAATGTATCAAATTTGGGCAACAATAGAAAGTGTACATAGGAGTTAACCGATACAGATAATTAGATGTATCAAAATTGGAATTGTGGACCATCATTTTTCAGAAAAAAATGTAATAAAAAAAATCTGCCAGGTCAGGGGATGGTATATATTCTTGGGTCCAGCAACTTGTGTCAAATTTTATAACACGTCATTATCGAGTTTCTTAATGTAATGCTGTCGCTTGAAAGACACCATATACTGTATAATTAGTAATACATGCAATGGCAGAAAAATGCAGTGAGGAACCAGGTGTGAAGATTAAGTTTGCAGCAATGTCTTTTTCGAAAAACACAATTTCTATCACATTTTCATGTTACCAATTCTACAGATGTTAAATCATAAAAAAAATAGTTTGCAATATGCACACTGGTTTTTCTTTACTAAATTGTGTATTCTAAGTTCAGAGCGCGTGTTTGTTTTGTTCATAAAATGACATGCCGTGGATATTTGAATCGCTGCTCTCACCCCAGTTTCTAAAGCAGAACAATGTGTATTGTTTAAAAGTATCATTTTAGAATTGGAATGCAGTCCAGAGGTAAACCGCACTATTCTCAGCTCCTGGGATCTCCCGGTTTCCGGGGTGACTGCTGTTCATAAAATGCATAGGGTCAACCTTACTACAGTTTGCTTCATACCTCTCCGTGTTCCAAAGGCACGAGTCTGGAATAATAGGAGGTGCAGATCACTTCATCATCTCTCTTGTAGGTTGGTGGCCCAAGTCTTGGAGTCACATTATAACGAGTTAGACACTCTGTGTCACTAATTGCATAATACTGCCAAGGCATAAACTCGATTCCATCTATAGAACGTTCTAAAACCCAGTTTCCAGGCCTTGGAGAATTTGCTGCCTTGATGATTATGTATGCAACTTGGAAGACCTAAAGAAAAAACCAATAGGCGTTTTTTAATACTTCATAGATGTATGTACAGTATACATTTATTTATATAGTGCCATCCATGTGTAATACACGAGTCATAATATAACATGTAATGGTAATAAGCCCATCATACATAAAAGTAACATTAGGAAAAGGAGCCCATACCCCGAAGAGCTTACAATCTAAGTGGTAAGTAGGGAGAACTTACAGAGGGTGTTATGATAAGTGCGTCTGCAAGGTGCCAAGGTCAGTGCATATGAGATGCATAGTATCTGCCAGCGGAGATACCCATATGCCCAAATTCATGGAACAATTTCTTTCATATTGCAACTAAAACACATAATTGGGTTGCTGAAAGTTGCATTTCTTGTAAAAACAGGTTTTCCTGCATTACAATATAATCGAAGATTTTTGCATACATTTTCCACGTAGTAAAGAAATTTAAATAAGTGACCAAAAGCATATGGAAGTAATATGGTGACTTAAGATGTTAATATTAAGAATATATTTGGAGTCTAACTTATGTGAATTTCGCAGCTTATTGTGCAATTTACCTGTGGGGAAAAGGGGAAGGGAGTTAACCTCCCTGCTCAGCCTGTTTGCGTGTGGCTGAAGAACATATATAGGAAATGGTGCTGTGCTGAGAAATGAACTAATTGTCAAAAATAGAGAGAAAGAACTCAGCTAGTTAGCACTCTATAACCAGACTTAGTATAACATCGTGATCAGTTAAAATAATCTTTATTAATCTCTAGGGTAAACTAAAGTGGTGCACACATAAGGACTGTACAACATATAAAATCTTGCCTTGTATACTATAGGGTCACATGAATAAGGTGCTAAAATAAGCATACCAAATTGCAATCCTGAATAATACCGTGAGTATTTGAGTGTATTATTTAGCTAGACCGCACATTGTATAGTGTATCTGCATACTGGAATAGTAATTATATAGTCCGGTTAGACAAACTGCCTACTGGGATAGTATATGTATGGTCTGGTTAGATAATCTAACTCCAGTGTGAACCAAACGATATACTATGGTATACCTATATGCAGCACATCAAATGTGAGCTGTGTCGCCAGCAGTGTATAATCACAGAGTGTGCGCTGTCTTATTCAATATAGGTATATAGGAATGGTAACTATCAGCACAGCAACAATGATATAGCTGCGCATACCCCAGCAGTTTGTTAAACGTACCACCAGTTGCCAATTGCAGTAATTAATATAAGTATGCAGTGGGTTGTCTGCCTGAAAATGACACCTAAGCAAGGCAGGATATATAAAAATCCTCAAAGTGTAAGAGGATAGGGTGCTGGGTCTGTGTCTGGATGAGTGAGCCCAGAATGGCTCAGAATGGCATCACACATAATTATTTTACCACCTTTCTAATGTATCACCTCTCTCACACAGACACACTTCTATCTATCTATCCACACATTATCTATATATCCTCTCTCTCTCATTGTGGATCCAATGTTAATCCGCGGCGGTGAGCGTCGCATAATCCGTTCCGATGTCGGATAATGCGTTCAGCAGTAAGCATTATCTGGCGTCGGAATAATACATTCGACGGATAATGGACTGACGGATACAAATGACCATTTGTATATCTACACACATGTATATCTACTGCACACACATTATCTATCTATCCACACTCTCTATCTATACACACTCTCTGTACACACTATAGATTTTATTTATTTATAAAATGTTTTACCAGGAAGTAATACATTGAGTTACCCTCGTTTTCAAGTATGGGCACAGAGTTATAATGATAAATACATAGTTACAATGAGTAAAAAGGGTTATACAGTACATTATATACAAGACATAGAAGTTATAATACAAAATGTAGTTTAAATCACAGGGGTCATTCTACAGCCATGTTTTTACTGAACATTAAACATGCCGACTTGTAGTGTGGACATTGCTTTATACTGTGTGTGTATCATAACAACGTCACTTTAACAATTATAGAATTTGTGAAGTTTTAACCAATTTGAAATATGTTTTAGTTGCTTTGAAACTGCAGTGGTTCATTTTTTATTTTGGATATACAGTAGATGAAAGTAACTCAATGTGAATGAAACATGTGGAATTTATATATATTAAAATTTGTTAAATGATAACTTTTTGTAAACAAATACTAAGGGGAAAAAAAAGCTGTGTGTGCTGTGCACGCGCATAGTAAGTGAAACTTCTTTGACTTTTGTCACAGAAATTGTGTTTGTGATGTTTTAATTAAAAATCAAAACACAATTTCTTTGACAAAACGCAAATAAATTTGGACTTAGAATGTGCGTGCTCGGCACACATCCCCTGTATTTGCTATTTGCACTAAGCGTGAATTCCTCGTGCGTGTGACTGTGTGTGCGCGTGTGACTGTGTGTGTGCGTGTGACTGTGTGTGCGTGTGACTGTGTGTGTGTGCGTGTGACTGTGTATGTGTGCGTGTGACTGTGTGTGTGTGCGTGTGACTGTGTGTGTGTGCGTGTGACTGTGTATGTGTGCGCGTGTGACTGTGTGTGTGTGCGCGTGACTGTGTGTGTGTGCGCGTGACTGTGTGTGTGTGCGCGTGACTGTGTGTGTGTGCGCGTGTGACTGTGTGTGTGCGTGTGACTGTGTGTGTGTGTGCATGTGACTGTGTGTGTGTGCGTGTGACTGTGTGTGTGCGTGTGTGATGTATGCGCACCCATCCTGCACCTCGCATATGCCCCTGCACCTTGCATATGCCCCTGCACCTCGCATATGCCCCTGCACCTCGCATCACCCCCCTGCACCTCGCATCACCCCCCTGCACCTCGAATCCCCCCCTGCACCTTGCATCACCCCCCTGCACCTCGCATCACCCTCCTGCACCTCGCATCACCCCCCTGCACCTCGCATCAAACCCCTGCACCTCGCATCAAACCCCTGCACCTCGCATCAAACCCCTGCACCTCGCATCAAACCCCTGCACCTCGCATCAACCCCCTGCACCTCGCATCAAACCCCTGCACCTCGCATCAACCCCCTGCACCTCACATCACCCCCCTGCACCTCACATCACCTCCCTGCACCTTACATCACCCCCCTGCACCTCACATCACCTCCCTGCACCTCACATCACCCCCCTCCACCTCACATCACCCCCCTCCACCTCACATCACCCCCCCCACCTCACATCACCCCCACTGCACCTCACATCACCCCCCCTGCATCTCACATCACCCCCCTTCACCTCCTCACATCACCCCCCCTTCACCTCCTCACATCACCCCCCTTCACCTCCTCACATCACCCCCCTTCACCTCCTCACCTGCACCTCCCCTCACCCCCTGCACCTCCGATCACCCCCTGCACCTGCGAGCACGGCGGCAGAGCAGTGTGGTAGGAGGAGGGATGGGCACAGGTTGTGTTGCCCCGCAGTGCCGGGGATCAGGGCAGGGAGGACGGCACATACGGCGAGGAGGCCCATGTGAGTGTGACGGCCCCCCCGGGGAAGAACACCATGATGCCGGTGGGGGGGTGTGGGGGGAGGAATAGAGGGGGTAATTGGGGGGAGAGGGGTGGGGGAAGGTTGAGACGCGGCCGCACCGGGCCCGCCATATGCGTGGGAAGCGGCGCGCTCAAACCCCCCCGCTTCCCACGTTACCCGAGCAGGAGCCAGGAGCGCTCGATAACGTCTGTGCGCGCATGCGTGGCACATGCTGACAGCGCAGCAGCCGTCATGATCCCGGGGATCCTCTCCTCCTCCAGCACCGGCGGCACTCAGTCAGCGGGACTCGGGGAAGGGGAAGCAAGAGGGAGGAGAGAGGCTGAGCAGCGGCTCCTCCTCTCAGAGCCGGAGGACTTGCGGGGCTTCCGCCATCTTGGTACACCCACAGTACCGGAAGCTCTGCGCACGTCTAGGGGTAACGGCGGCCGTTAGGAGTGGGTGGGGAGGGTGGGTGTTGGGAGGGCGGGGGGGGTTGTGGCCGCCGCCGCATGTCACAGCAGGCATGGGGGGTGAGGGGGAGTCACGTCACTTCCGTTTCATTTTCGTCTCCTTCGCTCCAGTTTTGCCCCATGAGAATAGGTGCCACTAAAGAAGTTTCACTTCAAAAAACCTAAGTAAAATTATAAACTGTATTTAAAGAGGCAATCCAAGGATCTTAAAAGAAAAAAATATTTTTTGTTTTAATATAATATATGCAGCCTTTGATTACCTTTTTTGAAAACTAATTACCTAAGCTGCCGATCGATTTGTTCTCCCGTGCTCAATCAGCAAAATCCTGTTTCTCAGGGTTCACTACATGGCTGACTTTCAGTTTCAATCAATCCTTCAGTCCGTGTAATGCAGCAGCTACAATGTATTCTAAGGCAGGGGTGTGCAAATGGGAGGGCGCGGGATTTTCTAGGGGGGACACGGCGGTTGCAGAGGTCCCTCGCTCTTCCCCAAGGCATTTAAATGAAATGCTGGGGGAGGTGTGAGGCCTCTGTAACTTCTCTTACCTGCTCCCAGGCAACGCGTCGCCCTGACAACGCGGTGTCAGGGGTCAAATGGCAACGCAATGTCATATGATGCGGCCAAAGCCAGAGAGCAGGTAAGGATGGGGGGGGAGGGGAGGGCGCACAGCAGCCAGGGGAGTGCGAACAGAAAAGTTTGCGCACCCCTGTTCTAAGGTAACAATATCTACTGTTACAGTCTACAATTCAAACTGCTGGGAATATTGGTAACAAACTATCACAAACAGGAAAGTAACAAAAAAAAGGAAAAGTCTATGAAAAACTAAAACAATCTAACAATCACCAAAGGGCAAATGGTAACAATATAAATAATTGCATATGTTAAAAAAAGAAAAGTGTATTGGCTGTCAGCTGCACTTCTCCACGTGTTGACTAATATGGGTTCCAGACTGAAATGTTCATGTGTAAGCAGAGTGGCGCAGCGTAAGGCGTGCCCGGCCCATAACCTAGAGGTCGATGGTTTGAAACCGTCCTAAGCTATTCTTGTTTTTTTCTTAATAATTTTTAATAAAGCGTCAATTTATTTTATTCACTCTAGTTTAACAATATATGAACAAATGTATTAAAAAGCGCCATTTATTTAAGTAATAATCCTCCCAGAACAGGGCATTACTGGCCAATAATCATACGTTATTATTGACCAGTAATGCGCGGTTCTGATGGGATTATTAATATTATAGGCTAAATGTATGTTTTTTTGTGTTTTTTTTTACATTTTTTTAATAAAAAAGATAGACACAAATTAAAATACAGTACATTACAGTTTTAAAGCAGTCTGAAAAAGATAAAAGGTGTCTATACTGGTAACAATTCACAAAGGTCTCACATTGAAACATATACTTTGTGATATGAGCACACACAAAAAAAATTCTTCACAACAAAACCCAATAACAATAATATAAAATGGCTACATAAACCCCCAGTAGCAGCTATCCTCTATCCACAAAAGAGAAAATAAGAGGAAATGCATCAAACTCTGACCCATGCCTAAAGAGACAAGTAGAGAATCTCTCACTTAAAAAAAAATTATTTCTCTAACCTACTACTGAGGCTCCTATCCAACCCCCTTCTCCCCCCCCCCAACTCAATATTTCTCATCTGCGTCATCTAAAAGAAGAGGAGTAGCCATTTTGCTTTTTTTTTAAATCCCATTCAACTTAAAAAAGAAGAAAAAAAAGATGAGGGTAGATATTTAATGATTAAGGGACATGTGTTTGGGGAAATTATTACTATAATTAATATTTACGCACCCAACACTAATCAATATACATTTTTCCATGACCTATCACCCATTGCGGCACATGGAAGGGATCACTATCTGTTGTGGCGACTTTCATTTAGCTTTTGATGCATTAATGGACAGAGCTCCGTCGAACGCCACAAAAGATAACTCAGACGCTGTACAATCAGAGAGTGAATTAAAACAACTGGGTATGATTGATTCATGGCGTATCTTACATCTTACAGGTAGAGATGATATATTTTATTCTTCTATCTCTCTATCTATACATACATAAAGTTCATACATACATACATACACATACACACACACATACTTTGCATAGTGTATGTCTCTGATTCTGGGGAGACTCACTGAGTGAATATGCATAGTATCGCGCAGCAAGCTGATGCTGAAGGCTTTTCAAGTCAATAGTAGGTAATGAGGGATCGCCGTGATATCCCGCATCGTCACATAGTGAATCCTGGCGCTTATCTCTTATTAAACAACTTTTCTAATGAGAAGAATTCTGGTGTTTCCTGCATAGATTCCTTCACTGAAAAGAGAAATTGGAGCACAGAAATGCAAATCCTTACTAGAAAGAAGGTAGCGTTGGAATTGCAGAGGTGTCGTGGGGCTGAGCTGTCTGTATAATAGGAAGCCTTTCAAATGGCTATACTATAATTAACTATGTGGAAAGTTTGCTTCATGAATGTTTGTGCTGCTTTATTAAGAAACTCAAACGGTGGTAAAACTTTGTGAAAAACTATAACACACCACCAATTTTGCAAAGTTGGCAACAATCCCTGGAAATGTGTGTGACTTTTGGTTGAATTTTAATTGCTGAGCAAGATAACAGTGCTTATTGATATTTGTGTGAATTCTGTATGGTTTAATCATTATTTTTTGTGAGTTGTAAATATCCACCGGGTTTGTGATTCTGCACACATTGAGTTCACTTGAAGCTTAATTCACTTGAAGCTTGTGTGAGTTTTTTTTAATCTCTATGTATTCTGCTAACGTGCATCTTTGCCTGTTACATGGTTGGCTGAACAACAAATGAGCCGGTTCCATTATGCTGGTATCTTTCAATGGCTCCAGAGTCCTCGTAGTCTCGCCACAGTTACGGCTGATGCAGCTAATTCTAAATCCACTTTCAACAATTATTAACACCAATATTCTTCCCCAGTTGCAAATTGCAGTTAATAAGTGCAAAATAAGGGGTTTTCAATAACAATGTTTACAGTGTAATTAGGAAAATATAACAAACTGTAGTTCTTGTGCATATAAATCCAAAGTGGGTATTACTTCGTAACAGTACACACAGGTTTCTAAGTATATAAGAAATTAGTTGTCGGTAATAGTGTGAAGGGAAAAGCGATTTTAGCTGTGCCAACACCTACCTAGCAATAAATAGCGCAAGGAAACATAATTATTAGAATATGTATTGTTGGTAGAGGTGGGTGAATTTTTCATAGGCCAAGAGAATTTGGCGATTCACTCATTTCAGTTCGCAAAAAAGAGTTTCCTTCGCTCCAAAAGTTCACAATAAGATCGCTAAACACTAAAACGGTAAATGGATATTGCATTTTCACTTATTTGTGCTGTTGAAGTTTGCTCAAACAGAAAAAAATAACAAAAAATAACAACAAAAAAACAAACAAATGTTGCAGGGCACTAATTTGCCATTTTAAACAAGCACAATAGCTAAGTTTGAACAATTTGGGCGTTTCACTAGATCAGTGTTTCCCAACTCCAGTCCCCAGGGAACCCCAACAGGTCAGGTCTTTAGGATATCCCTGCTCCAGCACACGTGGCTCAGTCAAAATTACTGTGCCGCTAATTGACCCACCTGTGCTGGAGCAGGGATATCTTTAAGACCTGACCTGTTGGGGTTCCCTGAGGACTGGAGTTGGGAAACACTGCACTAGATCTTTCAGCTCCAAAGTTTGCTCAAACCTGCAGAGAATCGAATCTCAATCGATACACATCTCTATTTGTTGCCACATTATATTATATACGATGCAGGCTGCATACAAATGTTCAGTATTCTATTCAGTCTTAATAGACATAGCTTAAAGCCGCAAAACACGTTGCACTTACCCCTGTATGGGGTGCCGGTATCTCTGTAGCCAGAGAACTTGTGTGCCTAACGAAATTATTTATTTATTTATAAAATATTTTACCAGGAAGTAATACATTGAGAGTTACCTCTCGTTTTCAAGTATGTCCTGGGACAGCTTAAATGTCCTGCGTCATACGGCCCAATAGGAAATGCATGACCTGGACAATTAAACTCCACAGAGATACCAGCACCCACTATGTAGGTAAGTATTTCGGGAAGCAGTGGGTCCCCAAAACAGTTCAGCTCCGGAGACCCCTGCGTCAATCCTATAACTAAAAATAAAATTCAAAAATGATGTAGTGCAAGGTGTTTTGCTGCTTTAAAACTACCTTTTCTACTTTGACTGTAAATTTCTATTTCTACATAGTTTGCATATAGCCTACAGGTTATATTTCATCTCTCAATGATGTTTCCTGATAAATATTGAGCCTCTGGAAATTGCATTGCTGGCACTTTTGGTAGCCTAGGGGTTAAACTAGGGGTGGCCAACTTCAGTCCTCAAGGGCCGTCAACAGATAAGGTTTTAAACATATCCCTGATTCAGCACAGTTGCCTTAATCGGTGGCTTAGTCAATGACTGAGCCACCTGTGCTGATGCAGGGATATCCTTAACACCTGATCAGTTGGTGGCCCTTGAGGACTGGAGTTGCCACCCCTGGTTTAAACAATCGTTTTTAGTTATAGTGCCAACAGAGAATTTTAGGTGGAACTCTATAGGCCAGTGATTCCCAACCAGGGTTGCAGGCAGGTCTCCCAAACTGTGCCCCAGAGCAGATCACACACCGACACATCCAGACACAATAAGGAAAGAGCGATCACCCTGTACATCATGTGCCTGCAAATCACATTTTATTTAAAGTGTGTATGTCACTATTCATTGCTGCACTAAATAATCAGAATAGAAGTTGTGAGCCACCCCCCCTTCCACCTCGCTCCGCTCCCCCCCCCTTCCACCTCTCTCCGCTCAGCCGATACCACCTCTCTCTTCCCATTGGTCAGAGCAGGGTCATATGACCCTGCTCTGCACTCGAAAGTCACTTTGCCTTATCTCCCCAAGCACCAAGCTTGGGAGAGCGTATGTGCCCGCGCTCATGAGTGTGGGCCGCTTGAGCATGTGCGTGATGATTAACTTGTATAGAGGTAAGCGCGCCAAGCACATAGCGTGATCAGCGCCAGCGAGGACTCAGCCTTACTTGGGTCTACATGATTCTATCTTTAATATAGGAGAATAGAGAGGTAGAAATGGGGGCAATACCATCGTGCAAAAAAAAAAGATCAAGAGGGGACCCAAATAATTTTTTTATGTATTAGATCACATGAGATCAAAAAATGAGAGGTAAAAAACGCAGCTATGCAGTGTGCGCAAAACGCGTTGGTGCACTTTTTACCTCTCATTTTATGATCTTGTGGTCTAATAAATACATTTTTATTGGAGTCCCCTGTTGATCATTTACTTTTTTTGTGCAATGTTAGTGCTCCGCATTTCTACCTCTCTATACTCCAGGATTTCATCATAGCGGATGCTGCACACCACAGTGCCTTCAGATGGATTATAAGGACGGACTGTGGGCACTTTGGAAAACATGTGAGTTACCCACTTTGACACCACGTTGCTTTATATGTCATGTTTCTTAGTGTTTATTATATGGGAAACGTTTATTGCGCCATCTTTGTGTGGTGGTCTGTTCTAGACACCATTAGGCATTATTCTTCCCATAGGAAACCAGCTATATATATATACTGCATTCTTCAGAAAGGAGCTTATGGACTTTATACTTATATAAGCATTTACACTGAGTCTTTTGCTGTGTCTGAGCACCATATCACCTTGGACTCCATTTTGCTGTATCTTTAATAAAGGTATAGCTTACCAAACTAGTAATATAAAATTGTTAGCAAAAATGTATATTATACCAAGGGATTGTGCACTCTGCATTGTCCCAGAGTGTGAGGATGCTTTTTTTTCCTATTCAGTTCTAACATTTCCCATAGTCAGCCAGTTTGCACAGCTGGAATGAAAACACTAATCACTTGCACATTTTGTCTCACTTCACAGCTCTCTGAGAACTCATTTCCTTAACTTGACCTGGAAAGAAATACATTACATCGAGCTTTTGTTCTTTAATTTACATATTTAGTCAATCTACAAATGTAAGGGGAACTGTGGTTAAAAACAAGACCATTGTCAATTATTAAAGTTTTAAATATAATACTTGTGTTTCAAAATAAAAGGCCTGAGACTACGAGTAGATAAAAGGCACTTCTTCCTTCATATTTGTGTGTTACAAGTTTTGAGTTAAAAGGATTTCATTAGTATCTATGTACGATCTTGGAAACTTTGTACACCATTGCTAAAACATACCTATTGGTAACTAAATAGTAATACAAATACAATATGTATATCTCTATTTATATAGCACAAACATTGTATTCTGCGCTTTACAAAGGAAACAATACAGGTAATACAAATACAATATGTACATCTCTATTTATATAGCACAAACATTGTATTCTGCGCATTACAGAGGAAACAATACAGGTAATACAAATACAATAGGTGCATCAAACAATATCAGACAGAAGGAAAGGAAATCTGTGCCCCAGTGATCTTATAATCTAAGTGGTATGTTAAGGCAGGGGTGCGCAAACATAATTTTTTGGCGGGTGCGGCGGTTATAGAGGTCCCGCGCTCTCCCCCAAAGGCATTTAATTTAAATGCCACGGACCGCGCGGGGGCCTCTGTAACCAACTTCCTTTTCTCCGACGGCTTCTGTGACGCGTCGCCATGGCAATGTGGTCATGTGACTTCACGTGAATGAAGGAGATCTGCACATGGCAACACGAGAAAGGGAGCGCATCGGAAAGGCAGGTAAGTATAAAAGCTTCATTATGTAATATATCCAACAGTAAAAATGTACTTTCATGTTAAAATTATAGCACTCACCAATGCACAGTGTTCACTGTGGATAAGGGAAATCATCTGGTTGCCTGCTTCTCCCACCTCAGTGGATATGAGAGGAAATAACCCATATATTGATTGGAACAGATTTATAGATGATGTTCTATTAATCTGGCCATAGTCCATAGAAGATTTAGATGCTATTGTTGATTATCTAAATTCCCCATTTTTAATGTCTTACACCAAAATAATTTTTTTTGTATTTAGAGCTTGAAGCAGTTTTTTTTTAAACAAGAAGACTTGCATTTGCTTTTTCCCAACAAAAACTCTAAAATGTGTCTCAATAATATACACATATTGGGCAACTATAGCACATTAAAGGAAATTGCTCTAAAGATGCAAATGTTGCTAAACACAACATTTCAGAATATGGATTTTTATAGAAGCGGTACGATTCAGAGGTGAAGAGCACATATGCGCGAAACAAACAAGTGTGATGGGAAAAATTGCTTGTACCTTTATAAAAAAACGAAGTACTATACAAGATATGAGCCTCCCAAGCTGTGTTACTAATTGTAATAAATTGGTAAATAAAATATACATATGCATTGGAACTTGCTAAAATGCTTCATATTTTATCAGACAACCTGGGTGAGCATCATAGAGTTATATTTAGGAAACTGTGTTTATATTTGTCTAAGAATAATAGAAGTACAGCAAACAGCACGAGAACACAGTTTGAGATAATAATATATGTTATTAATTGTGCCAATGGGCTTCCATATATTAAGCAAGTCAGGATGGGAATTATATTAATGGCATTAAAAATGTATCTAAATTAATTACATTTATCAAAAATATATTTTTATTGGAAAAACACGATGGGTCTGTTTTTTGTTTTATCGATTTTAGTCAAAGTTTAAAAAAAATCTGTAGCAGGGAATAGATATTTATTTACACCAGAGGGAGATGTTTTAGATCTTTACTTTCACATCAAGGTGCAAATTGTTCTAAATAAAATGGTGGAGAAATTACTGAAGTTTGAACATTTGTAAACATTTTCATCACACTTTTAACCCGAAATCTTTGCGAGGGAATCCATATATGGCTGCAGGCTTATAACGCTTTCACCAAAGGGTTTAACTAAATAACCCTATTTTATTTTTGACTAATTGGTAGGAGTGCTGGAACCGTTCTTTTAATTTTTCTATATGTAAGGCCTATCTTTTTACCAGCAAACGGTTTTTGAGAAGCAAAATACTATAGGGAGGAGCGCGATAATATATATATATATCATTTTTTAATACCTTTTCTCTGGAACTTTTGTTATTTTTTTATCTTTCTTTAGGACTATTTAAGAAAAGACATGAATAGCGTTTTTTTTGCGGAAGCGAGTGGAGCACTTGCCAAACGCATTGAGATCAGTGCGCTTCCTTCATGACGTTCAGACACCAAGACGTCACACTACACATGCCGATTGTGGGACACCACAGGGATTTAGCCGGACATACAGAAGGACTGCCATGGATGCAGGAGAAGCAGGAGACTAGACACTCCTTTAATCCAGAGCAGACATTGTGTATATTGATGAGTGATATGATTTTAAATGGAATGTAAGTTTTTATTGTTGGATTTATTACACAATTAAACTTTTGCAATTACTTGCTCTATCTTTTTTGAGTATCCTTGTTAGAAGAGTGACCCCAGTCACTGTGGGAGTGAAGAAGCAGGAAAGAGATTTGGAGAGAAACACTAGTTAAATGGCACTCCTCCATTAATAGCAAAAAGCCACATGTAAATATAAAACATGGCTAGCAAAGGGCAATGTAATAAAAATAATTACACTACTCTATGGCAGAAAGGTATTTTAACGCCTTTGATGCCTGAGGGGCTACCAATGCATTGCTCAGGAATGCCTTCAGCGGTTAATGTATTAAAGTACTTTGCACGTATTTTGAGCTGTAGGGGGAGCTGAGCAACAGTTACTTGATTCAGTCTTCATGCTAGAATACAGAACCTTAAATAATGTCCTCATCACACAGCCTCTCAAATTGTTTTATACGCATAAAGTTTATTGTGTCAACTATCCATTAACAGTATCATCAATCTATTCTGCAACAGAGCAATAATCTGCATTTATTTTACATGTTGGAGCCTTACACATCGCTACAAAATGAGACACAAAAAGTAACCTTGGACACCAAATAAGTGCCAATGTGCAGTAAAAGATGCACGTCTGAAAGAATGCCTGTGAAAGAAACATAGAACATAATAGGAGATTTAATAGTGTGCAGTAAAACTGTCTCCTTTCAATATAATGGAAGACCCATGTGGCTGATAATTGTTGAAGAACAAAAATCCAAGATCCCTCTTGTACTCTCTTCCTGCTTTAAAAAAAAATAAAAAAAATACAGTGTAAGGCCCCGGGCATGGTCAGCGCCGTGCTGAGGCGCCCTGCTGCTCGGCAGTGAGCCCCTGCAGCCGCAATGAGAGCGGCTTTAGCAGGGGCTCGCGCACGCTTCCGCGTGTCTTAGAAAAATTTTAGATTTTGGTGCTCGTCGGCGCGCAGGGCCGGTCACGTGAGCAGTTCGCCCAATGAGGCCGAACCAGCTCCGTGATGTCACAGCCCTCCCCCCAACACACCCCCGGACGGCGTGTGGTCTAAGGCCAGTGAAAGTACCCGCTTTCCCTCAGCCTCAGCGCGCCTCCGCTCGGGCTGAGTCACCATGGACTCAGCCTTAGATATGCAGACAGAAGAGTTTTGTTTGAACATCTTGCCGTTGGACAGAAAAAATATGCTGCAGAAAACTTTCTCTGATCTCTTGCAACCCGAGATGACTGCAAATCCATACTATGCAATGTGTTTCAGTCTGAAAGCAAATAAGTGGGAAAAGGTGCAGTACCATACATAAAGTCAGCGGTGCGCAAACTGGGGGCGCGCCCCCCATGGGGGCGGGAGATTTGTCTGGGGGGGCGTGTGTGGTTTCAGAGGTCCCGCATTCCTCCCCAAGGCATTTAAATTAATGCCGGGGGATCACATGAGGCCTCTGCAACACTAAAACTTACCGGGATTCTGACACGTCTCCATGGCAACGCGGCATCAAATGACGCAGCAGGGTCATGTGACGTGACGTCACCAGCGTCAAATGACGCCGTGGATCACGTGACCTGACATCACGTGACCTCGAAGCGTCATTTGACGCTGCTGCCAGGTAGGAGAAGGGGCGCAGCATCAAAATGTTGTGCTCCCCTGCATTAAGTGTAAGGGATATGTAACGTTGAGCAGAAATTGTCATCGGAGTCAATTTGTGTCAGCAGCAGATATTAGAAGCTTGCTAATATAACTTCCAACACTAGGCACTGGTCTTTTATGATCAGTGTTTATCCACACCTCTGGTGCGTTTATTTCCTGCAAAAAAAATTACAGGAACACCGGGCAAGTTAAATGTGCATATTTGATCATAACTTGTGCCGGCAAAAATAATATGCACAGTACTGCACACACTATCAGTGCTAAACAAGAAAAAACTATTATTATTATAATATTGTACTATCTCCTCCTCCAATTCCTCCTATAACTCCCCGAAAACACTCACTGGTGCAAGTACAGTAAAATTGAAGCAAACAGCTTGCTACTTTGATGCAGTGACAAAGAGACACAAGTCTGCAATTTGTACCTGTTTATGTAGCAGCACTCATATTTGTAACACATGAAACATATTCCACTTTTTGTATCAACAAATTGCTCTATTCAGCCTGATTGAATAGTAAAATGATCTAGCAGTTTTCTGTTTTACAAAAACATAGATGTAAAACATTCAAACGTTAACAAAAGTATCGAACATTTCATAATATTTTTATTGCACCATTTTCATATACAGGAGAGCCCCGGGTATACAGCGGGTTCTGTTCCAGGGGCTCGCCGTATAGTGAAAATCGCCAGAAAGCAGATCCGGCAAATTTCAGTTATTTTGCATGCGCAAATCAGCATTTTTGCCGTTCTGCGCATGCGCGACCCATGGTTTGCGCGCGCAAACTACAGTATGCGTGCGCAAACTACGGTCTGCGCATGCGCACCTTGCGCAACCGCCTGTTCTGCGCATGTGCGACTGAGGAGCCAAGATGGCGGCTCCCTTCTCGGTGCCGCCGTATCGGCGGATCGCCGCAAAGCGGGGCACCGAGAAGCGGGGCCCTGCTGTACAGTAGGCATTGGTGTCTTCAGTTTCAAACCGAATAAGCATATCTTAAATCATGAAACAACAAATAAAAGTTGTAGCCAAATACATACATATTACCTACAAACTTCTAGTTCAGTGTTTTTCAACAGGGGTTCCCCGGGCATCCCTAAAGTGTTCCCTGCAATTTTCAGGTCATTTTAAATTTGTACCAACTACAGAGGAATTTAAAATGCCTCTGATATCAGACACACTATTAGAGAGGGTTGGGGTTCCTTACAATGCATCTGATCTCAGACGTGTCATTAGAGAGGGTTGGGGTTCCTTACAATGCATCTGATCTCAGACGTGCTATAAGAGAGGGTTGGGGTTCCTTACAATGCATCTAATCTCAGACGTGCTATAAGAGAGGGTTGGGGTTGCTTACAATGCATCTAATCTCAGACGTGCTATAAGAGAGGGTTGGGGTTCTGCAGAATTTCACAATATAATTATAGGGTTCCATAGCTAAAAGAAGGTTACAAAACACTGTTCTAGTTTATTGCAACTCTAACACAAATGTCTCCTTTATTGCACCTCTAAGTTAGAAAGGACGTTTAAAACCTTGACGGTTTATCAAAATAGAAGAGCTAATTTGTTTGTCCCAGAAAAATACACTTTAAACACTGGGGGGCTTATGCAGAGAGGCACGTTAAGGTCAAATTCGGCAGGTTTGCGCCAAAAATGTCTGCATTGAAAGAGATAGTGGTGAGAATTTGGCGGGGCTATTCAAATTCGCCAGACGTGTGGCAGGAAGCGTGATCTCGCCACTGCGAAAAAACGCAAGATTCCAGTAGCTCCGATGCGCATGAACGCGCCAATCGGAGCTACTAAATGGCGTGTTTAGTGGAAATTTTGCCCGCTAACAAAAGTTGGCTGTATTATGGGCCAATACCGCGCGGCTCAGAATTAATTAGCCATTTCCTGCACACCGCGCTACCGGAGTTCCCTGCATACCACAACTATAAAGTCCAATCCTGTGGCGAATTTAAGCAGTACCTCTCTGCATAAGCCCCTGGAACAAAATGAGAAAATTAAGTTTTCTTTTTGTTCAACTTCTGTCTATTATTTTTACTTCCAAATACAAAACTGCTTACAGAGTGAAGGTGCAAGGTTGTTTCTCTGGCATACTGTTCTGTATGTTACCTGCTGTGACAAAGTCTCTAAAAATGGGTCACCCTCTTGTATTATTATTTTGATAACCATTATTGCTCCTCAGGGTGTGCTTTGACTTAATTCAAATTGCCTGTATTACAATGAGTACATTTGCTGTTATCTTATTCCAATTATTATATTTATTTATTTATAAAATATTTTACCAGGAAGTAATACATTGAGAGCTACCTCTCGTTTTCAAGTATGTCTTCTTTCGTTATGTTTTTAAGTCTAGAGTATCACTTTAATAGCCATTTGGCTTCTTGTCTGATTCTCTGATAACACGCATGGCAGCAAACAAATGGAGGAAGAAGGCTTTCTGTGAACAGAATTAAACAAAAGGTTTATCATTGCAGTTTAAGGCAAGTTGTTGGAAGTCTAGACATGATTGCACCTCTGCAGAAGGTGTAAATTTTCCCAGGCCAACTCAGGGTGCGCTTGACTGAAGAAACATATAAATATTTGCCTAGGGTAAATTGTACCTATGGCATTGAAAGTTTAATCCATCAAGGTCAATCAAATAGTAACTAACATTTGAAATTAGGAAAAGGCGTGGATGCACTTGGTGTTGCACTTATGACCTAGTTGTAGTTACAAAATGCATCAAGTCACTTAACTACACTCCACCATTCTCCATAAATTATTCATGGTCAGTGGGGTTGTGAGTATAAATTGTATATATGATAACACACCAGCAAATACCCAGTCATGGAGGTTTATCAGGGTATGAGTGAAGATTAAATTGTTTGTAAAATGTCCCATGTAATAGATAAATAAGATAAATAAATTGTATCTTTCAGTTTCAAGTGTCTTAATCAGCAGCAGCTCAGAACAAAATGTTCCGGGCAGAGCTCTGCCTATGCTCGATACCTATTCTCCATGCCTGTTCTCCATGCCTGTTCTCCATGCCTATTCTCCATGCCTGTTCTCCATGCCTATTCTCCATTCCTCTTCTCCATGTCTCCATGCCTATTCTCCATGTCTCCATGCCTATTCTCCATGTCTCCATGCCTATTCTCCATGCCTCCATGCCTATTCTCCATGCCTGATCTCATGCCTATTTTCCAAGCCTATTCGCCATGCCTATTCTCCATGTCTCCATGACTATTCCCCATGCCTATTCTCCTATTCCCTATGCCTATTCCCCATGCCTATTCTCCTATTCCCCATGCCTATTCTCCATGCCTATTCCCTATGCCTATTCCCCATGCCTATTCTCCTATTCCCCATGCCTATTCTCCATGCCTATTCCCCATGCCTATTCTCCTATTCCCCATGCCTATTCTCCATGCCTATTCCCCATGCCTATTCTCCTATTCCCCATGCCTATTTTCCAAGCCAATTCGCCATGCCTATTCTCCATGTCTCCATGACTATTCTCCTATTCCCCATGCCTATTCTCCATGTCTCCATGCCTATTCCCCATGCCTATTCCAGTCGGCGCTAAGAATGTTCCACTAACATGTATGGGTTAATGACGTAGTTTATGTACACTACCTCAGACAGATATTTTTATTACAGATCACCATATTTATCTGTTGCAGGGGAACCTGGTTCAATTCCCGGAGTCGGCTCCTTGTGACCTTGGGCAAGTCACTTTATCTCCCTGTGACTCAGGCACAAAAAAAAATAGATTGTAAGCTCCACGGGGCAGGGACCTGTGCCTGCAAAATGTTCTGTAAAGCGCTGCGTACAACTAGCAGCGCTATACAAGAACATGCTATTATTATTATCTATGCGTACACTGCAGAGCTTGGATAGGTTTACATTCAGTTAAAGTGGTTGTGTCATGCTTAGCCACTTTTAAATATTAATGTTGAAACTCTTTGTCATTGTTCTCCTAGTAGTCCATGTCTTGGTCAGTGTCCCCAACTCAAAGTTAAATGCCTTATTCAGGATGCTTTGAAGTTGCTTCCCAGTGCTGGAAAAGACAACAGCTCCAACTCAAATCTTTTCCAGCACTGGGAAGCAGCTCTGCAGCATACTGTATAAGAACCAGAGCAGTGGTAATTGCTAAATGATGGGATTCAGCTGAAATATACTAGGGATCTATTTTTCACACCCAACCTTTATCTTTAATGCTGGGAATGCGGTGAGTGAGCAGAGACCTGAATTCCTCTTCAACTGGAAAGACTCATATTTAGTCAGCAGTGCTATGCCATAAGACAGGGGTGCTCATCTTCAGTCCTCAAGTCCCCCCTCAACAGGTCATGTTCTTGGGATATCTCTGCTTCAGCACAGGTGGCTCAATCAGATCCTGCTTTGGAACAATGGCTCAATGAGTTCCTGCTTAAGCACAGGTGGCTCACTCAGAGGTTCAGACTTATACTGAGCCTTTTGATTGAGCCACCTGTGCTGAAGCTGGGATATCCTGAAAACCTGACCCGTTAAAGGGTTCTGAGGGCTGGAGTTGAGCAACCCTTCCATAGGACAACTTCTGACATTGAAAGACATCTTATAGCCAATTAAAATGGGGTTTCATATGGCACAGCACAGTTTTGGAAATGGGAGCCAAAGTGTCTACACCTTTTCATGAGTGGCCTGGTCCCTGCTAAAAAAGAAACATCTTAAATTTGAAAGGAACGAAAAAAAGTGATTGCATTTGGTCGAACTACTTCACTAAGTCGTTTTCAAAACGTGTGTGAGCTATGTGTGGCTGCACCATTAGCCTGGAAGTTAAGTGAACATCTGAGAGTAAGATTCCTGAAATAAATATGTAAATTAAATGTACTGTACATTCAGAGTGCTGAATAATAAAGACTCTCTGTGACCTGGAGCCTCACAGTACCCCTCCTTTCCCCCCTTCCCACCCCCTCTTCTTAGGCCGAAGTAGAAGAATACACAATAGAGCTCTGGAGTTTGGATGACATGGTTACCACAATAGCCAGAAGAAGTGAGTGCTCTACAGAAAGGCAGACATTGAAGTAAACAGATTGACTAATAACACTGCCTCCTTTCCAATAAACATTTATGTTACAACTGCAGTGTCAATCATTTCCAACAGCACAATGCCGACACTTCACTTGGCACTGTGCTTGATGTAGTACGTTAACGCTGAGCAAACTCAAAAGTTTTGCCCTTGTTCATAAAATGGTGAAGATGAGGAAATCTTTATAAGAACATAATGTCAAGGATGTTGTCAAGTGTATGCAGGATAAAATTGTGCTTCAAGATGTCTATTGTGACCTAAAATGGCTTGAGGCAAAGCACTTCATTTCATTTAACCTCCATGTTCTTTGTTGATCTAAAGGTTACTGAAATACTAAACATCCCTCATTCATCATCTCTGTCCAAGCTACTAACTCTCCTAACAAAAAAGAACCTCTATTACTAGACTGCATAATTGTTTCCAATTACACCAAACGACATGTTTTAAAATGACTGAGAATTCTTTAAGAACAATAAACAACCAACAATCATTAAATAAAAATACCATCCAAAGTCCTAATATATTTTACCCATACATATGTATATGTTTATTTATATAGCGCCACAATAGACCATAGAGTGAGGGAATTATAGTGGCAAAAAATAATTCAAACATAAAAACACACTATGGGAAAATGAATCCCTGCCTCAGGGAGCTTATAAATCGATGTATAATGTGGTAAATATAGTGTATATAGCTATAGTTGGGTGAAATCAACATGTAAAGAATATGAACAGATAGAACAAAGAATGCACATATGAGACATTTGAGGTTCCAGAAGTTACATGACTACTCTATCATTATGGCAGATCAAAGGAAGTTGAAACTGAATATTTAGCTTGGTTTTTTTTTTACCACGGCCTGAAGGTATTCCCTTCCTTCTTCCACATCATTTACAAATATCAGTGCCTGCTTCCCTTCTTGAGACCTATTAGATGAGGTACTCCCACCCCAACAATTGTGGAATGTTAATACCATGAAGGACCTCAACCATAACCCCTCCTCGTTACTGCTGTTTCCTACTTTTAAATGTTTAACAGCTTTACAAATTTAGGCCCAAGAGCCTAACTGTAAAAAGCACAATATCAAAGAAAACACAATAAATGTTGTATTGTTGTGGGCTAAAGCTAGAACATTTTACCAACATGCTCATACCAATGTGATTCCACAATTTTCAATGTTGTACTAGACGAGTAAATTAACGTAGATGTGGTCATTATCAATCAACGTTGTTTTTAACATGTTAACTCCCCAAGAGCTTTGCAGCGCAGATCAAAATGTTGAGCAATTGAGACTAATGCCTTTATGTTTTACAGAAGAGGGTATAACTCAGAAGCCGATCAAGAATAATTGTTTAAGTACAATGACTATGATGTAATATATAGTTAGCTTTAAAGCAGTAGCACTACTTTGCCTTATATATTGGACCTTCAATGCTTTAAAACCAACTTTCATTTTTTTTGTATGTATGATTCATATAAATGATAAATATTTAAAATCTCTTGTTATGTGATGGTATTTACTTATTGTTGTGCACAAACTCACTTTCATGACCCATGTTTTATGCTTTTATGAGAAAATTAAACTATTAATAGCTGAAGATGCGTAAAACTCCAAGATTAAGGACCAAGTCTCCCTCAATTCAGATTGATAATATGTATTTATGTACTGTATGCATGTGTGTGTACATATATGTGTGTATATATATATAGCAATGCAGATTACAGCTTTAAATAGTAGGTGCAGTTTGGCCCTTCAGGATAGAATGACAGTGGAATAACATGCAAATGTGTATTGTACATGTTAGCTATTAAAAGAGAGTAAAACAAATAATAGTATATTTACTTGTCTCATATCCAGAGTTATTGTGATCCAGTGGTACACTTTCCCATTTTGAATACTGGGACTTTGCCACCAGTCATTGGTGCCATCATTAGCATTTGAAATTGGGTGTCGTTCTGTAAATAAATACAATTTAAAAATATATATATATTTTGGATAGACGTTCCACAAAGAGCAGATACTTTATAATGGTTTACAATTGCTGCGCAATTGCAAAAGTCATACCTGTCCCACAGGCTGAAAAAATACACTGACTCAATTCTATCATTCCCCCCCCCCCCCCCCCTAACAAACAGATGTTAATTAATTATGTGTATGGGGATCTGGGATGCTGCCCAAGTGTCTTAGTGCAACAACATCATGAACCAGCTGTGAGGAACCATACCGTGGTAGCATCTGATGAACTTTAACAGCATTTGAAGGACCCAGGGCACACCTGTGGCTGAGAAGTCTTTGTAGTGATTCATTGAAAACAGGGACAAGTACCCAATGGGAGGAAGAAAGAGGGGACTGGGTGGAAAGGAGGAACCAAAACCATGAAATAAACTGTTAAAAGGAACAGGTTAAACCATGAATTTATCTGGGCAAACGAAATATATAGACTGGGGTTGGGGAGGAGTGTAGCAAACAGAGAAATAGAGAGAGAGAAAAACGTGGGTGCTCGGGGAAGAAAGAAACAAAGGCAGGAAGGGAAGAAAGCAAACAAGAATAGACAGAATATAAAAAAAAGATAGTATAAGAAGAGGCTGGTGTAGTTTTTTTTTTTGTAATTTCCAAGTTTATGTGGGTTTGAAAAAGGATTTCTGCCTAGCTCGGACATATCTTGTCTAGCTATTACATTGTCAACTGTTTTTTCTAGTCTTCCTAGAGCCCATGATTTGATAATGACTACAGTATATATATATGTAGTGAACAGAGCATGCAAGTGTTCATAACCCTATCATGGCTTCTGCAATAGACATATAAGAACCCACAGACTGCTGTAAAGAACACATAAATAACATTGTACTTTTGCAATCATAACAAATAGTAATAAAACGGCAAACATGATAAGAGTTGAAGATATAAGTAAAAGATTTACCTTTATGATTGACGCTGTTCTGGTCACAGATACGACATTGTGGGTTTCCTATTGGCCGTCCCGGTACATGTTCTACGAGTTTGCAAAACATCTCTGGTCCCTTTTCACCGCAGGTAGCATTGGTGGTAATATCTGCGTTGCTTGCAAGATTTAATATGGCAGGAAACAAACCTAAAAACCCATATAGATAACAATTATATTACTGTCGGTTACTATATTATAATACAGAGGTGCGCAAACTGGGGACGGTAGATTTTTTTTTGGGGGGGGGCACGGGAGGTTGCAGAGGTCCCGCGCTCTTCCCCAAGACATTTAAATTAAGTGCCGGGGGACCGCGCAAGGCCTCTGCGACTACACTAACCGTTGGTCAGAAGCTTGGTGTCAGGCGTCGGCATGGCAACGCAGCGTCACATGATGCCGCGGGGTCATGTGACGTCATGGTTGCCACAATAACATGACATCAAATGGCGCCGCGGGTCACGTGACGCACACGCCCCCGTGGCATCATATGACGCCACACTCGGTAAGGTGGGGGGTGCTCTGAGAAGAGCAGGTAGGAGGGGCGACGCAAATAAAATTTGTGCGTCCCTGTTATAATAAATTGATATGGACAGCGTAAACAGAACCCCCAAATAAAAATAAGATGTTGTGTAGCTGAGAGCTGTTTAGCTCTTTGATTGTGCCACTTTCATTTTCCATAAACACTTTAGTTTATAGATTTTATTTTTTTTAACTTCAGATTTATTACATTTGCTTAAATTTTTGCTTGGGAGGGGGCTACAGAAAGAAGAAAAGGTTGGAGGGGAGGGTTATTTTATTTCAGGAGGTTGCAATAGCTCATCTTGTAGCCATATAGATTTGGGTTATGAATTCATTATTATATCTGTACATTTCTGGAACAGGTTTGTTTAAAAGAGCTGACCAAGGATCTAAATTTAGATTTCAGATTGGTTTCTTGTTTAGTACATTTTGAACGGCTATCCAGAGTGGGGAGATTTTAGGGCAATCCCACCACATACAGTATGGTGGAAGGTGCCATTTTGTTAGAGTTATGTAGCAGGGAAATTAGGCCTTTTTCATGTGACGTGTTAAAAGAAACTATTTCAACGCAGGTCAAAGGGTTCTGTCGTTTAAAAAAAGTGTCAGCTTGAGATTGTTTTCTATTCAGTATACCAAGTTCCCCATTCAGGCAATCAAATGTTTTCATCTCAGATGGGTTCCCATATAAGGCACGTTCTATAGTGCCGGGCGCGTGCCACGCCGTGCGCGCGCTCGGATTTTTAGTTGGCTGACGTCAGTCAGGCTTTCTATACAAGGGTCGCATGCACGGCAGGGAGAGGGGAGTCGACAGACAGCGGCAAAGATGAGGAAAATCATCTTTTCGTGCCGCTGCCTGCGCTCAAATGTATGTATGTGTGTGTATGTATGTGTGTGTATGTGTGTATGTGTGTATGTATTTGTGTGTCTGCACAAGTCTAATACATTTTTTTTTACTAATGTTTTTTTTTAATAAATAATAAATTACACATAAACACACAAACACACACCCATATACATACACACACATACATATACACATAAACAAACACAAACACACTCAACACAGTATACTCATGAAACGCATGCGGCACGTGCACGCTCGTTCGCATAGGCATGCACGGCCGCATGCTGTATATAACAGCCCTTAGGGAGGAATTATCCATCCTTAGTTTTTATTGTAGTCTAATTTCCAAATGTGAATAGAATGAGCAATGGTCCTCCGAAGCCCTCCAGAGTTGGAAGGTTGGTTGAAAACTTGCTTACTTATCTTGAGCTTTATGTTTTTCTAGACCAAACTAGACGCACCAGACTGTAGTTCACCAACAAGGCTGTTAAGGCCTAAAGGCTAAAATGGATTAGGAGAGTATGAAATAAGTACAGAGCTCTGGGTAGAACAAGAGATCATGCTCTCAAATTGGAATGTGACAGACAAAGTACTTCCACGCAGGAAGTGTGGTGGATTCCTGATATAGCCTCCTAAGGCTGCGCTTATAGTGCCGGCGACAGCGACGCGACGACGCGGCAAAACAAATGCATTGCCGCCGTCGCATGCGCTTATTGTAAGCACGACGCGATGGCACAACGGATTGGCAGCGATCGCTGGAAGTCATCTCTATTTGATTTTCCAGCGACCGTCGCGTCGCCGGCACTATAAGCGTAGCCTTACAAAGGCTAAAAACAATACAGTAAGAGAATTTTAAAAATATTGGGAGCGACAAAAGGCTATCCTAAAAATGAAAGAAAGCCAAAAATCAAACAGAAATCAAACAGGTCTGAGGTTTTGCAACAGACGAGTAAATGGGCAGACTAGGTAGGTGAAGTGGTTATTTTTTCCTGTCATATTAAAAAAAATTATGTTTTGTTTTTAAATTACAGTTAATACTGTACAACAAAAGACAAAAAGCCCAAATGCTGCATCGAATATAACAAATTATATTGTTAAATACTTATCTGTTACTCTAGAGCCAGGGTGGGCAACCCTATCGCCATTCGCCATTTGTGGCAAATTGGCAGGGAAAGTGTGGCGAACAGGGCTGCCTTGACTCTCTCTGCGGCCCGCGACGGCCCCCTCAACCCCCCCTCTCCCCTTCCTTGGTAGGGAAGGAGCGTGCTCCCGCTGTGTAACACTTTCTCCTCCCTCTCACACCCCGCCTGCTCCAACCTGTGCTCCCTCCCCTCTGAGATCACTCCAGCATGACGCGGTGATGCGCACACCCCCCCAGCTCGCACCTGCATGATGTACTATACGCCTGCAGCCAGCCGCCCGCGCCGCCCGCCATCCAAAAATGCCAGCCCGCGACCACTGCCGCCGGCCGCCACCACTGCTGCCGCCGCTTCTCCTATCGGCGGTGCGCCGCAATCTGGTAGGCATTGGGGGTGGGAGCGTGCGGGTGCTTGATGAGGGGGACTGCAGAAAGGATGCTGGGAAGAGAATCAAGGGTGCCGAGGGGGGGGGGAATCAAGGGTGCCGAGGGGGGGGGGGAAATCAAGGGTGCCGAGGGGGGGGGGGGGAGAATCAAGGGTGCCGAGAGGGGGGGGGAGAATCAAGGGTGCCGAGGGGGGGGGGTAGAATCAAGGGTGCCGAGGGGGGGGGAATCAAGGGTGCCGGGGGGGGAGAATCAAGGGTGCCGGGTGGGGGGGGGAGAATCAAAGGTGCTGGGGGGGGAGAATCAAGGGTGCTGGGGGGGGGGGGAGAATCAAGGGTGCCGGGGGGGGGGGCGAATCAAGGGTGTCAGGGGGGGGAGAATCAAGGGTGCCGAGTCGGGGGAGAATCAAGGGTGCCGGGGGGGGGGGGAGAATCAAGGTGCCCGGGGGGGGGGGGGGGAGGGGGAGAATCAAGGGTGCCGGGGGAGATCATGGGTGCTGGGAGAAGATGAGGGGGGTTAAATGAGATGGTGATGAGTGGGGGTTAAATGAGATGTGATGAGGGGGGGTGAGGAGATGATGATGAAGAGGGTAGTGGTGGTGGCATGAGAGGATGAGGGGGGGTTGCAGTCTGAGGGCTGTTCTATAGTGTGTGCGCTTGCTGCAACGTGTGCGTGCGTGGCAGTTATAGTTGGCCGAGGTTTGTCAGCCTTTCTATAACGGCAGTGAGCGTGGGACCGGCTGACAAGGGGGAGAATGAGGAAAAGAAAGATTTCGCTACCGCCGCTGAAATGTGTGTGTATGTACAATGTTAATAAATAATTTATTAAAGTATTTCTTTATTTATTTCAAACGTATTTATAACACACACACAGTCACACACACACACTGTGCCTCACTCGCTCACAGCATACACAAAAAAAGCATGGGTCACGTGCATGCGCGTTCGCACAAGCTCCGGCGCACACACTATAGAATGGCCCTGAGAAACAGTGTGTGTTTCAAATTTTCGCATGCGCAACATAATACCTCAATTTTTATATGGTGTGGCTATTTTCACTTCTAATTCGCCACACCTGTGGCTATATTGAAAAATAGTTTGCCCACCCCTGCTCTAGAGAGACAGATAAGAATTTAACTATATAATTTGCCATATCGGATGTAGCATTGTGGCTTCTTGTCTTTTGTTCTACACGAGGTCACAATCACAGTATCACTGCTTTTGACAAATATATACAGTTGTGTCAAAAAACAGTACACCATGGTTGAATTCTATGGTTTTACATATCAGGACATACTAACAATCATCTGTTCCTGTAAGGAATCCGTTCCTGGGTTTGGTGGAAACCCTTTCCTTACAGAACTGTGCTGTTTCCAGACAACCTCCCCTCACATCCACCTATGCTGGCAATTACTGCAGTCTGGCCTCGGTGCTCTCTCATTGGAGAAATGCCCTCAAACCTCTCTCCTGTGATTGGCTGCGCAATCCAGAACCGGCTTCGTGGCCTAAGGTCGGTGTATTTACATCCCCACCTCAGCCCTGCGGTCCGATCCTGATTTGTGGCGAGCACAAGCGTGACAGTTCCTTAGCAGGTCTTAAAATTAGGTAAAAACAACCTCAGATGAACAATAACACATGACATATTACACCGTGTCATGATTTATTTAACAAAAATAAAGCCAAAATGGAGAAGCCATGTTTGAAAAACTAAGTACACCTTATGATTCAATAGCTTGTAGAACCACCTTTAGCAGCAATAACTTGAAGTAATCGTTTTCTGTATGACTTTATCAGTTTCTCACATCGTTGTAGAGGAATTTTGGCCCACTCTTCTTTACAACGTTGGTTCAGTTCATTGAGGTTTGCTGGCATTTGTTTATGCACAGCTCTCTTAAGGTCCAGCCACAGCATTTCAATCGTGTTGAGGTCTGGACTTTGACTGGGCCATTGCAACACCTTGATTCTTTTCTTTTTATGCCATTCTGTTGTAAATTTGCTCGTGTGCTTGAGATCATTGTCCTGTTGCATGACCCAATTTCGGGCAAGCTTTAGCTGTCGGACATATGGCCTAATATTTGACTCTAGAATACTTTGGTATACAGAGAAGTTAGTGGTCGACTCAATGACTGCAAGGTTCCCAGGTCCTGTGGCTGCAAAACAAGCCCAAATCATCACCCCTCCACCACCGTGCTTGACAGTTGGTATGAGGTGTTTGTGCTGATATGCTATGTTTGGATTTCGCCAAACGTGGTGCTGTGCATTATGGCCAAACATATCCACTTTGGTCTCGTCTGTCCAGAGGACATTGTTCCAGAAGTCTTGTGGTTTGTTCAGATGCAAGTTTGCAAACCTAAGCCGTGCTGCCATGTTCTTTTTAGAGAGAAGAGGCTTTCTCCTGGAAACCTTTCCAAACAAACCATACTTGTTCAGTCTTTTTCTAATTGTACTGTCATGAACTTTAACATTTAACATGCTAGCTGAGGCCTTGTTTTTTTGCAATTTCTCTGAGCATTGCACGGTCTGACCTTGGGGTGAATTTGCTGGGACGTCCACTCCTGGGAAGATTGGCAACTGTCTTGAATTTTTCCACTTTTGAATAATCTATCTCACTGTAGAATGATGGACTTTAAATTGTTTGGAAATGGCCTTATAACCCTTCCCAGATTGATGAGCAGCATCAATTGCTTCTCTAAGATCATTGCTGATGTATTTCCTCCTTGGCATTGTGTTAACACATACCTGAATGCTCCAGACCAGCAAACTGCTAAAACTTTGGCTTTTATAGAGGTGTTCACACTTGCTGATGATCAATTAATCAAGGGCGTTTGATTTGCAGCCCCTGTCTGCTACTTGGCATCTTAATTCCTATGGAAGCAGTAAGAGTGTACTTAGTTTTTCACACATAGCTTCTCCATTTTGGCT
Source organism: Ascaphus truei (assembly GCF_040206685.1). NCBI lineage: Eukaryota > Metazoa > Chordata > Amphibia > Anura > Ascaphidae > Ascaphus > Ascaphus truei. The sequence goes on from NC_134484.1 coordinate 141,277,581, forward strand.
TCATTTTTGTTAAATAAATCATGACACGGTGTAATATGTCATGTGTTGTTGTATTTACCTAATTTTAAGACCTGCTAAGGAACAGATGATTGTTATTATGTCCTGATATGTAAAACCATGGAATTCAAAGAGGGTGAACTTTCTTTTTCACATAACTGTACATGGTGTGGTGGGTTTGGGTTCTGAGCTTGCAAGGGTTGTGTGGGTTGTGCTATGCCTGGCTACTATTCTGCCCTATCCTGGCATGTCAGTCCAGGTAACAGCAGACAGTGTTAGGACCAATCATGGGTTTTCCCCACTCAGGCAGTACCCTTGAGTGACAGGGGAGGAGGTGGGATCAGGTTTGTTTTCTACCCAATCCTGGATTCAAACAGGGTACCCTCCCTATGCTGTACTCAAGGGGGTTGCATCTCCAAATTGTTAGTTGGGTCTCTACCGTGAGAGAGACAAGTTATCACAACAGGCTGCTGTGCACTGGCAGGCCCAGGATATCTTCCCTTCGGGGGAGTGAGTGATTACCTATTGCCCTGGTCCAGCTAGAAGATCAGGGAAGAGCTAGGAGGACTACTGTGTGGCCCTTGACCTGTAGTGAAGGTCCAGGGATCATCTGAAGTTTGAGAGACCAGAGCTGTGACTGCATTGGGCAGGACTGCCTAGAGACTGTGCTGAGCAGAAGAATAAACCAGTTCTTGTTATATATACACCTCCCGCCTGGTGTGTAATCTTTCTCGAGGGAGAGGAGTCTGTTCTACTGTGGGAGATTACCTTCATACGTCTGGAGCCTACAGCAGATGGAGGCGCTGAGTACCAGGGAGTAAATGTCGGGTATGTACCCCAGAAGCCTGTTCTGCAGTCACCCCAACCATCGGCGGACACCTCAGCCTCTTGTGAACCAACAGGTAGCATGCACATACACCTGGTAACAGGGGAATCTCCCATAGGGTGGGAGAAACACTGTTACAATAACAAAAATTCTGTCTGCTGTCTGCACACATATCTACTCTGTGCAGACATAATATACAGATATTATTTGACATAAACTTTTGGAGTCTCACAGAAATCCCTGCAGATGCTTCCTGTTATAGACCTATAACATAAATATTATACATTTTTTTTATGGAGAGCCTTACTCACTATGATTTTGTACTAAATGAAATTAAAGCAGTGGACCAAGTAAAAAGCGAAACTGCATTTAGGGTAGAGCGAAAGAATACATTGATGAAACACAGAGCAGAGTACACAAATATGTGAAGGAAACGTATCTGTCTGGTATGAAGATTTAGAAGGACAAATAAGCAGTTGAGATGGAATTTGCAAGATTGGCAATTTCAGAGCTCTGGAAACATGCACAAAGATAACAAAATCGCAAGCTTTTATGGCAATTGCGCTGCATGATTGCTTTCTAAAGTAGAGCACAAACCAGACAGTCAAACATGAGGGAATAGTCAGTGGATAACAAAGAAAAGAAAAAAACCTGGAATTTCAGAGACAAGAAGAATTCTGCAGTGTTTAAACCAGAGTTTGATAGAAAAAAAAGATTCAGGAGGTCATATATAAGCGTTTTTTTGGTGCAATTTTTGGCCAAAAAGCTACACCAGATTTATTACACAAAATCCCATTGAACGGTCTTTTCTTTGATAAATCTGGTGCAGATTATTACTAAGAATTGCCCTAGATTTGAACTCATGGAATGTTGGTATGTGGCGGCATTAGTTATGTATATATTCTGATGGCAAATGAAGAAAAATAATTCGCATTTTATCGAAAACCATCTGTTTTTGTAAATGTATGCTCATTTAGCATAGGAGGAGGAGGAAAATTAAGTAAATGTCAACACAACATCTGAGCAGTTAGGCCAAGGCCATGCAGTCACGCACGCGATAGAGCGCATGGAAGCGTGCGCGATGGAGGCAGCACATGGAGGCGCACCCGCGATGGAGCTCATGGCGTCGCAAGCTCTTACTGCAGAGGTGATCCGTGGCCTGTGGGATGGGGAGGGGGAGATGCGATGGGGAGGGGGAGATGCGACGGGGAGGGGGAGATGCGACGGGGAGGCGTGCCTGTGACGTCACATGAGCGGTTCAGCCAATGTAACCCGGCCGTCTCGCGTCAAAATCAATATGTCTGCCCGGGAATCACGCGCCCACCCGTGCTTCAGCGAGCGCGCTCTATTGCCTTCCTCATTGAGGTACGGCCTTTTGTTTGCATCGCACGGACAACGGACGCAGCCTTAGTCACGGAGATGCTTTAGCTAAGGCGCTATGGCCAGGGCTGGTGTAAACGCTAGGCAACATAGGCGATTGCCTAGGAGGGCACATTTTAGGGGGCGGAGTGGTGAGGGTGATGGCGACGGAAGCGGGACTAATCAGAGCAGGAGGAGGAGGGCAGCAGCAGGACTTAAGGGAGCAGAGGAGAGGACGGCGGGGGCAGAGCCCACCCCAGCGTCCGACCTGGAAGTAGAGGGCCAGTGCAAGTGACAACTTCCGGTGACAGGGAAAACCTCCAAAGCCAGGTGAGCAATTTGAACATGGGGGGGGGGGGGTGTGAGAGGATAAGAAGGGGGGTAGGTGTGAGAGAGCATGAGGAAGGGGGGTTAGAGAGAGGATAGGGGGTGAGAGGATGAGTAGGGGCTGAGAGAGATTGAGGTGGAGGGGTGAGGGAGGTTAAGGATGAGGCAGGGAGAGATAAGAGTGATGAGGGAGGGAGAGAGAGAAGGGGAGGGAGAGAGATAAGGGGGAGGGCGACAGATAAGGGAGAGGGAGAGATTGTGGGGAGGGAGAAAGAATGGGGAGGAGAGAAAATTGGTGTATAACATTTACAAAAAAAATTGAAACTTCATTGTGGAGGGGGAAGGGACGCCAAATACCCTTGCACCGGCCCTCGCTACGGCAAAAGTTATCAACACGTTTTCCAAGGGGTTTGGATCAGAAAAAGTTTACAAATACGAGAGCTACGATAATATTGTACAGGCAGTCCTCGTTTTACAACGCTTTGCTTTACAACGAATGGCTTATCCAACGCTATGCAATGTATACCTATATTAATTTTTACAACGCCAAAATGGCTTATCCAACGCTCTTACGACGCTTTGCAACGTTGTGTATGTGTGTATATATATATATACACATTCACATAAACAACGTTGCAAAGCGTCGTAAGAGCGTATTTATATAATATTATACTATATAATATTATATTATACTATATAATATATTATTTATTATGTTATATTATATATATAATACAGTATATACACTATATAATTTATGTGTGTGCTGCATATCTTATTGCATGCAAAAAATATTTGGTGTGTTTTAGTGTTAAAAATGCCTTCAGGAACGGAACCTTTCATTTAAACAGTGTTCCTATGGGAAAACGTGTTTCGCTTTACAACGTTTCGCTTTACAACGCCATTTTGAGTAACGCATTGTGTCGGATAACCGAGGACTGCCTGTAATTTCATTTACAAAGGACACTTTCAAATATTATTATTACATATTGCAAGCATCTATAACATCTGTGCCATGCGGGGTGAGTTTTAGTGTGAAAAACTGTACATAGCAGCAAACAAATCAGTAGGAGCACACAGTCCAATGGCCAATCCAAGAGTCTGGCGCCACACGTTTAAGAGCTCTGCGCAATGGCCTACTTACTTCTCTACATTTTAATATAATGTAATATAATACATTATAGAGAACTATGCAAACAAAAATAATTGTTGCATGTTTGTAAGTGAATGTGCAGTAAAGAGGCAGTCCTACGCAGAGGTTCAATTTTTCTTCTTTTTTTAAAAACATATTTAAATTGGTTTAATCAAACCTTAAACTATTTTTAAACGGTTATTCTTGTGTCCTCTGAAAATAGAATATGTTTTCCTTTTCTTTTGTTGCACTAAATTCAAGCTCGTTAGTTAATTATGTTGATCTCTTTGACTAGTGATGGCATCATAATTACTTTACAAACCAAGAACAAAACAAAAGCAATTTAGAGGTAGATTTACGGATTTACAGGCTTATCACAGAAATGCATTAGATATGAATTGTTAAAACCCGGTCAAGCTTTTGTTTACCATGAAAATATTAAAAGCCAAATAGTTATGTAAATGTTTTATTTTTATAGGTGCCAATCATTTACATTAAACCTATCCCACATGCTTCCGCCGCCGTCCTTTGACCATCGGATGCACTGTCTCTTTAAAATCGTGCAGCAGAAAGAAATGTGCATGATTTATTTAAATACTGTACCAATGTCATAGTGAAGGTCACTTCAAATATTTTCATAACACTGATAACTTCCATAACATCTCCTACTTATTTCCCTTGTTTTGCCTAATCCAGGCTAGAAAATGTTCACATCTGCAGAGCAATTACAGACCTGATAAGGTTCAAAAGTGCTTCGTGTGCGCATTAAGTGCACCCTTCCTACTCTCCTGCAGTGTGCACTACATTGAGAAAAAGCAACCATCTCAGGGCTATCTCAGGGTTATATGTTTAGAGAAAACAGAACAAAAGGAAGCAAGATGAAGCTGTTCAACAATTAAAAGAGGTGTCTATTTCTTCTGAGGAGTGCTAAACACCCCACAGCATGTAAAAACACTGGTCTCTTACTCTGGTAACACCTGGCCGAAAACTAGAGTTTCCTTCCATTGAGCAGGAAATGAGTGGGCTTCACATACAATAAGGAACACTATCTCTCTACACACAAGACAGCTGGAGGCACCTCTGCAGGGCTTCTTCCATGGCTGGGTTCAGAACTAAAATGGCAGAGGATGTTTACTTTTCTAGTCTATGTATTTATGCTTTAGTTATGTTAAGTGAAGTAGCCAACTTTCTTCATAATGTGTGTATTTAAGACTAGCAATCAATATACATTATTTATGTGAGCTAGAGCAAGCCATCCCTGCACCTGCAAAATCAGACAAAAGTGTGCAACATGCATGATTCTAACCCTCATTGTATTTTTTTCAATCCCCATTTGTACGGAATACAGTAGGTGACGCCCTTTTCAGTATGCTCTGCGTATGTATGGCATTGTAATATGACATCCTAGCTGTTACGCACTTATTCTGCCAGTAATTTACACAAATCTTGATGCAAGAGTTTCCCCTTGACACCCCTATATACTCAATCAAGAAGTATGCATCGGGCACACTATTAAGGCTGGGATTCACCACGCCGCTATGCAGGGAAGGACTCGAAAGGCAGTTATCGCCATTTGGGATGGGATACCCACATTGTGGCTCGATAAATCGCCAAATTGAACTATTAACAAGCATAAATTTACTAGATTATCATTAGGTTAAGTGACTGATCACGTCAAATAAAAACAGACAAGGATAAGTATTTTTACATCATTTTGATTTAAATCATTGTCTGTCCCTTGTAACGTCCCCTTTCCTAATGCACATCCAGTGGATATCCTTAAAAATCATTATCATGTCAGCTGAAAGAAGCAAACCTTCTTCCTACCTCCCAGTCAGAGTCCCAGCTGTTACTGAAAACCCAGGAAACATTTCATACTTTCAAAAATGATCTGAAAGTATTTAGACTGGTCTGATTTTTCCCCACAGCTTTCAATCCATTATTTTTAATTTGCCAAACATATCACTGCCATTTGTTTACTCTGGTCCTTAGTACGAAATGTGAACGATGCTTTTAGGCTTCGTGAGCCAAGCCAATGTTTCTGTCTAACTAAGTGGACCACATATATCAATTAATTTACTTTACTTTTGTGTCATCATCTCCTTTTTTTAATTTTTTTTTATTATATCTAATTATTCACTGCCTTTTTCAACTTCAGTTGCTATTTAAGGAAAACTTGCTCTTCAAAACCATAAACACACATTGAAATAGTGATGTCAAGTTTACTTACATTATCAAGAGACTTCACATTTGACTTTAAAACTACTTTCTTATGTTAAATGACCGTTCGCACTTACTTGCCAATTTACTTAACGGAGTTGCCAAGTATGTGTGAATGCTTTTTAGCAATTAAAATGTTTTGTAAGTGTGTACTTATACTGTGCTGCAGAAATAGCTATTTAATGTTGGTTTAAAGTGCAAAACTGATAAGTGCTCTCACACTACAACAAATAGAAAAACACCACGTGATACCTGTAAAGAATACTGTACTTATTTGGGAATAAATCTGTTAGTGAATACAATTATTTCAGATAATGAAAGCTACATATCAATATAATTGTGATGATAAATGTGATAACAGTTAAAACTGTGATATTAAATAAAACTGTGCAATATGCTCTTGTGCAGGGGTTGCGCAAACCTTTTGTCCTGCGCACCCCTGCCTGCTCTCCCCCACACCTTGTATCCAGCATTAAATGACGCTGCTGGGTCATGTAATGTCTGAATCAAGGTAAGGGAAGTTGCAGAGGCCTCAGGCGATCCCCCGGCATTTAATTTAAATGCCTTGGGGAAGTGCATGGGGCCTCTGTAACCAACGTACCCCTTCACCCCTCCCAGTTTGCACACCCCTGCTCTAGTGTGATGCTTCTCAACAAAAACAATGTAACTGTCCACTAATTCCTTCAAATTGTTGTCCTAAAACTTCAGGAGTGCACAAATATAGAACAAGAGACAACACTAAAATATAGAGTAATAGTTCTATAATTCTGATGAGTTGGGATGTCTTCTAACTCTAATGCACTCACATTTCACAGGTAAATTCAGCCTTCTCTGAGGTATAAATAGAATCTTGAAATGTATATGTAGCCAGGTCCCCTTTTGTGCCGCGACCCCCCCTCCTCTACCTCCGCTGCCGGGGGTCACTCGATAGACCCGCCGGCACTTCTGGAGGGTGGGGGCCGAGCAGGGAGCACTCCGGTGCTCCGGAGGTCCCCGGCGGCTCCCGAGCAGGGCGCCGCCATGTTGCGCAACTTTGCGCATGCGCAGTGAGTCCCCGCATGTAGCGGTCAGCCAGGGACATTGCGCTTGCGCAGATAGACCGCGCAAACGCTGGCCAATAGAAGTAGGGCTCTAGAGAGGGACTACATATCCCATAAGCCTAGGAGCGCCCCACATGACCCCAGGGAGCCAATAGGGCTACAGCATCTCCCTGCAGGGGAGATTGGATACATTTTTGCGGGCTTGAAGCACGTTAGTCAGTTGGTGACCGGAGCAGCTAGGGGAAGGAGGTAGGGTGCAGGAGTGAGTGACTCCCTGCACTAGGCCAGCAGCCCCCTAGGCCCCAGATAGCCCTGAGCCACCAGTAGTGTTGTGTTGTTCAGGGACAGGCCCCAGGTTAGGGATCCTGTCCCTTATTACCCAGAGTCAGTTAGGGACACAGCGGACGCTGCGCGTCCATCCCGAGGTTTGGGCTCAGACCTCCGCTGCGGCTGCAGCAGCCATCCGGGTGGGATCGCCCTGGACGGTAGTTCCTGTATTCCCTCGTCATCAGGATCCTTTGTGAAGCTCCTTGGCAGGCCCGGGCACTGGAGTGCTCGGCAGGTAATCTACAAGTGCACCAACTATACCATCTATTCATATAAGACATAGTGGCTGCGCAGTCACACATATATTTATCTCACTTGCGGGTGGAGGACATATTGTGTGGGGTTACTGGACACGGGGCGGGATCACCCGGTGGAATGGGGTAGCATCCTACGAGACGCAGTAGTAGTGTCTCCTCTAGAGAGGGACACCTGTTGATATATATATGATTAAGTACGGTTGCTACAGTAATGTTATTGGTTGTTTTACATGCTGTGTGTGATATATATAAATTGTCCTGCGAGGATCACTCCCCCTCTGGTGGGAGCCATCGCAGGTGGAGGCGCTGCACTGAGTACGAGGTTACTCCTATTATTATACGTGCCCCAGGCTCCCCGTGGCGGAGGCTTAGGCCCCCTGTGAGCCTAACAGGTAAAGCACCACATCTGGTAACATTAGGTTCCCCGCACACACATACCATATGCTCTTGGGTGGGGGAATACCCGTTACATATATTTGGGTAACCAGCTTCTTATGTTATCCCCAGTAACCTCACAGACATGTACTGTATAATTAAGACAAAGACAAAGGAATGCAAAATATAGTAGGCTATAGACAATAGTATGCACAATATATAGTGTAGTATTTTCAATATAATTAAAGACTTCAATAAAATACCCCCTAATGAAGTCTTCAGTTTAACACGAAACACACTGCAATTAGCCTATTGGTCACAGATCTCATCTAATCCAGTGCTGAGAGGGGTCTGGAGGAAGGGATCATGACCAGGTATCAAGCATGGTGAAAGGAGGGATGGTGAGAAGGAACGGTGAAATAATATCACTACAACCAGGGACTCCCTGAGGGCTCCCTGAGGGCACCACAGCATATTTGCTACAACATCTTGTCTACTGTACTCCCGTATGATCAACTTTTTTAATTTGCATCCCCTCCAGGACCCTTTACAATCTGGCTTTCATACAGCTCAATCAATAGAGACTGTGCTTACTAAAGTAGCCAATGATTGTATTGTATTGTATGTCTTTATTTATATAGCGCCATTAATGTACATAGCGCTTCACAGTAGTAATACATGTGGTAATCGAATAAATAACAGATAATATAAATAACAGATCATGGGAATAAGTGCTTTAGACAAACATAACATTAAGGAAGAGGAGTCCCTGCCCCGAGGAGCTTACAATCTAATTGGTAGGTAGGGAGAACGTACAGAGACAGGAGGAGGGAGTTCTGGTAAGTGCGTCTGCAGGGGGCCAAGCTTTATGTATCATGTGTTCAGAATGTTCACAGTGCTATGCATATGCTTCTTTAAGCAAGTGTGTCTTAAGGTGGGTCTTAAAGGTGGATAGAGAGGGTCTAGTCGGGTACTGAGGGGAAGGGCATTCCAGAGGTGTGGGGCAGTCACAATGATCTATATGAAGCCAAATTTCAAGGTCATTTTTCCATACTAATCCTACTCGATCTCTCTGCTTATTTTGATACTGCCGATCATTCTCTTCTCCTTCATATTCTAAACTCTCATGTATCTGCACAAAGCTCTATCATTGTTCTCATCATACCTCTCCCATCGCACATTTCCTGTCTCTCTTGCTAACATGTCTTCGTCTCCTGTTGATCAGACTGTTGGTGTACCTCAGGGCTCTGTTCTGTGACCTCTCCTTTTCTCTCTCTACACACTATCACTTGGTAACCTCATCAATTCTTTTGGCCTTAGGAATCATCTCTATGTTGACCCTACAGAGATATATCTATCCTCCCCTACTTCACTCCTGCAATGCAGTCCCAAGTCTCAGATTGCCTCCTGGCTATATCCTTGTGATGAAACTTAATATGTATAAAACTGAGCTCCTCATATTTCCCCCTAAATAGACCCTTTTTGCATCACAGTAAACAGTGCTAACATCTATCCAGTCGCCAAAGCATGTTGCCTAGGAGTAACATTTGACTCTTTACTTTCCTTCTCCATTCACATTTACGGCATGGCTAAAATCGGTCACTTCTTCCTTCATAATATTGCCTATTGCCACGATCCGCCCTTCCCACTGTCAATCTACTGCTAAAACACAAATGCATTTATTTTTTAAGTAGATACAGGCCTTCACTTCAGGGGACATCACAATACTTTACAGCCAGTTAGAGAATAACTACAATTAAATCCAATTATTTTGTTACAAAAGACAGACAGACAAAAGTCAGAATTATAATAATAAATGGTTGCATTAAATGAACAAGGGTTATACATTCAATTTACAGACACATCATGGACAGTTAGACACATGATTGTGGGCATAAGTAACATTTACAGACAGGATTAAAATTGTGTTAGAAGAGGTAGGATAGGCCTGCAACATGTTTAGAAGATGCCCTGTCACAAGTAGCTTACACTCTACAAGCAGGGAAGGTTGAAACATTGGGTACAGGGGACAAGAGGTTTGGAGAGTTTCAGATTGCAATAGAGTAGCTGAAACATTACGAAACATCAGGGAACGGAAGCAAACGGCGACACCCTTTGGTTGCCCTTTGGCTGACACTTTTATGGCGACTCTGGTGTTATGTCCCTGAGATTCTTTGGTAGAATGAAACAGCAGCATAGCACAGTACTGGACCTCACAGCAAACATGCAGGGGGGAGGAACATGAGCTCCAGGTGGTTTTTCAAGTGGCTCTTGTCCTCATGCTGTTAACCTCTTCCATGCTGACTTAGTGGACAGGGGCAGTGAAAGCATATTGGGGAGTTCTATTTTACGGAGACGTCTTTGGGGCACTCAAGTGTTATGTCCCAGAGATTCTTTGTAGAATTCCGTCTGGATTATTGTAACAAGCCTCCCTGCCTAACAACGTTCTCCTTTGCAATCTATCCAAAATTCTGCTACTAGAATCATTCCACTTTCTCCCAAAACAATTTCTGCTTATCTCCTCCTTAAATACTCTCCTTGCTTCCCATCAAATGTTGGATCACCTCCCAAGTTCTTCTCCTTACCTTTAAGGCTCTCCACTTATCTGCTCCTTCCTACATATCAGCTTTGATCTCTTGTTATGCCCTTGCTCGTCTCCTGCAATCTACCAATGACTGTCTCCTTTCTACCTCTTTCACCTCTACTGCTGTCTCGCCTTAAACCCTTGTCCCTCCCTGCACCTTACTTGTGGAACTCCCTCACACTCCGTATATACCAAGCACCACCTAAATTCTTTCTCACTCACTGCCCCACACATCTGCAATGACCTTCCCCTCTATATCCGACCCGAACCCTGTCTATCACCTTTAAGACCCATCTTAAAACACACCACTTTAACGAAGCATATGGTTAACTCCGTGGCAGAAACGATACACTTCATACATCGACTGTGGCCCCTTCCAGATGCGCTTAAAAGAACACTTTCCTACTGTCTCTGTACGGTATTCCTACTTGCCACTTAGATTGCAAGCTCTTCGGGCAGGGATTCTTTTTCCTAATGTTACTTTTACGTCTGAAGCTCTTATTTCCATAATGTTTTAGATTATTAGAGCAAACAAGGCACGCAAAAGCACAATATTACTCTGACAATCTCCACCAAAATATATCAAACCCAGCTAACTTCTGGAAGGTTATCAACAATATATTCCAGCCTCCTAACCATCAACAACCAAGTATTATCATTAAGGGGGATATTACTCTGACAAACCCCACTGACATTGCAAACGCATTCAATGATTACTTTGTGGGGTGTGCCACTAACTTATTAGCGAAACGCAGCCCAAACCACAAACCTGAATCTCATCCTGGGAGTGCCCACATAGCCCCACCCCCTCCCAACACTGCCCACAATTTTCAATTTGGCCCAGTATCTGAAGAGGAGATTATACAAGCGCTCCTCAAATTAAAACTAAGCAGCCAATGCGGACCTGACTTACTACAATCTAGGTTCCTACGACTTGGTGCCCCAGCCATTGCCAAACCAATTGCTTCCATAGTCAACTCTATCCTGTCTGCAGGCCATATCCCAAAGACCTGGAAAACTGCCAAGTTGTCCCAATCTTCAAAAGTGGGGACAAAAATACTGTCTCAAACTACAGACCAATCTCACTTCTCCCAATTCTATCCAAAGTCATGGAAAAATGTGTTCACTCCCAATTAAGCGATTACTATACCAAGACAAATTTCCCTAGCCAATTCCAATCTGGCTTTCGTCCCAAACACTCCACCGTAACTACCCTGCTAAAAGTTTGCAATGAAATCCATTGTGGAATGGAACGGGGACAACTCACTGGTGCAGTATTCCTAGATTTTGCAAAGGCTTTTGATACAGTTGATCATGCTATCCTGCTTAACAAACTCCAGAGCTCTGGAATAGGGAAGCATGCTTTAAACTGGTTTCAGTCCTACCTATCAGGAAGATCCCAACATGTGTCCATCTCAGGCTCTAACTCCAACCCCCTGGATATCACCTGTGGTGTCCCGCAAGGCTCTGTTCTGGGCCCCTACTCTTCTCAGTATTCATTAATGATCTTCCCACAGCTTGTAAGGAAGCCTCAATACACATGTATGCAGATGACACAATCCTATATGCACACAGCCATAGCCTCTCTGACCTTCAACACATACTTCAGTCTGACTTTTTCAGACTCGAAAACTGGATTTCCCAAAACAAACTGTTTTTAAACACTGACAAGACTGTAACAATGGTATTTGGGACCAAGACTAAATTTTTAAAGCTTACAGCGACTGAGCTCCAGATTAGAACCAACGCTAACACTACCCTAACCCCTGTCACTAGTTTTAAATACCTGGGCTTATGGGTTGACTCCCACTTAACATTCGGAATACACATTGATACCCTGACAACCAAGACCTATGCCAAACTAGGGGTACTTTACAGGAACAAATCCTCCCTAAGTCTCCTGGTCAGAAAGCGTATCGCACAGCAGATGCTAATGCCAATTATTGACTATGGAGACATAGTATATGGCACGGCTCCTCAAACCCACCTTAGCAAACTTGACACCTTCTACAATTCAATTTGTCGTTTTGTTCTCCAATGCAACTACAACACACATCACTGCGAAATGCTCAAAGAACTAGATTGGCCATCACTAGAGTGTAGGCGCAAAGTTCACCTTTCCTGTCTTGCCTTTAAATTCTTTATGGGCAAGCTACCCAGCTATCGGAACAAGCTCCTCACCCCTACCACATGCAGCACTTATCACCTGAGATCAGACTCCAAAAGACTGTTCATGGTCCCAAGGCTCAACAAAATATCTGGCCGTTCCTCCTTCTCTTACCGTGCACCCCAAAACTGGAACAACCTACCAGAGACTCTCACATCCACCACCAGTTTAAGTTCTTTCAAATCTAAGGCTGTCACACATTTTAATCTGGTCTGTAACTGTATAATTCGCCCATAATAAATATTTTCTTTAACCGTGCATGCAATGTCTTGTATATAATCTATACCCTGTTCATTTATGTAATTGTATTTGTAACCATGTATTATTTGTCTTAACTCTGTGCCCAGGACATACTTGAAAACGAGAGGTAACTCTCAATGTATTACTTCCTGGTAAAATATTTTATAAATAAATAAATAAATTATGTCACGTGTACTACTGCTATGAAGCGCTATGTACTGTACATAGACAGAGCTATATTAATAAAGATATGCATACATACATAATCTCTCCTCACCTTTGAGCCAAGCCTTAAAACTCACAATCTTAAATGAAGCGTTTCAATAGCCTACACTCATGGCTACTGTCCCACACCCACAATCACCCCTACCAACCACTGTGGCCAAGCACTGCACTTATTCCCTCACGTGAAGCGCACCCCTGCTCTAGAAGACTCCCAAGTTTAGGTAATTTGGAATCAATATGATTTTGTCTTTTCTGTGATATATACTGTTGCACTGTATGACATTAGACCTTCAAGTGTACATTAAAATATCAGGATTGGCCTAAAAATAAAATACTTTGGAGCCAGGCCAAATTTTTAGGAGGCAGCGTTTTATTAGGCGCGTGCCACACATATGGAAGATATACACGGCAGAGATGTGAACGCATCAAACATACAAACCAGCACACCTCTGAATTATAATACCTAAACTGGAATCATTTTATACATTCGCAAATCATTCGTAGCAGCTGTTGTAAGATTTATTATGCAGGAACAATACGCAAAGCACTAATGACAGTTGTAATGTACTGAAGACGCTGTCAGTCCAGAAACACAAATGGGGAAAACGAAGAGGTAGTTATTTACTAAATACTGGGGCAAAACCAGTCCAAAATAATGTATTTTTAGAGATGTGAACCACTCTTCCCCACCCCCCCCTCCACCCCCGCCAACATTTGTCCTAAAATCTTTGCATAGTTGTATGACCCTCATGTGCAAGGTCACATGACCAGTGTGCAGGTCCCATTGATCATGTGGCCTAGTTTTGTTGAATACAATTAACAAATACCTTTGCAAAATTGGCACCGTTTTCACAATATATACAACAAATGTTGCACTCCTCTTCCATAAAGTAACACCATGCAAAACATTAAGGAAAAATGAGCAAATACATTTGCGAACGAAAGCAGGACTAGTTTTCATATCTTTGTTCCTTTTCTTTAATAAAAATTGTGCTAGTTTTTACACTGGTTTTGCCCGAGTTTTACATTCGGAAGATGTAACTAACCACAGAATATTAAAGCACTCTTTAAACCAATTAGAATTGAGATTTATAATATAGACTTTCATCCAAAAGGATTAAGCCCCCTTAATATACACGTAAGGCCTGGGACATAGTGAATTAATGCGGGCGGAGGCGCGCTGAGGCTCAGGGAAAGCGGTGCTTTCCCTGGCCTTACACAGCGCGCCGTCCGTGGGCATGTCGGGGGCGGGTCAGTGACGTCACGGAGCTGGTTCGCCCTCATTGGGCGAACCGCTCACGTGACCGGCCCTGCGCTCCGGCGAGCGCCAAATTTAAAACCGCCGTGAGACACACGCTTCCCCAAGTGTGCGGACGCGTGCGCGAGCCTCTGCTAAAGCCGCACTCATTGCGGCTGCAGGGGCTCAGTGCCGAGCAGCAGCGCGCCTCAGCATGGGTCAGCGCATAAGCGCTGACCATGCGGAGGCCTAAGAAGACATACAGTAGCAGTCATTGAAATTAAATTATAGTTACTTACAGGGATTTATTTTTAGACAACCAAGATAACTGAAGGAAAGGGATTCTGACATGTACACTAACCCTTGTGCAAAATTCACATTGTGAAATACCAAAAAAAAGTCTCTCTCACAATACTGGCATGGAATTTAGTTGTTAAATGGCCTTCAGTGTTCTTTAAATTGGTCTTATCTTTTAAACTCCTCCAGACCACAGCAATCTGCCCCTGGCTAAAGCTTTTTTTGGGTTAGTTGCACGGCAATTAAGCACACCTGCAAGACTAACATTCAGTCACAAAGAAATAAGGTCATCTGGTGTCTCTGCTCAATCTTGAAACATTTTCCTCAGCAACATGAAGGTGGGTCTCATGAGAGAACATAAAGGACACTGACACAGATGTACATTATTGAGGATTAGATTGTAAGCTTATTGGAGCAGGATCTCCCTTTGCCTTGTGTTGTCATTTACCTTATTCCCATTGTAATTTATTCACCTTGTATTGTAATGTTGTAACGCGCTACAATTATTCATACTTACAAGATTGCATCAGAGAAAGATTTATTCGTACACTTTTCTGACAAGCGGTTGTTCATTTTGAAATCTATTATTACCTTTCAATCTGCGTCTGTTAACATTTTCTACTATCTAAATGAGGTACAATTCATGCATGCACTGTTACAGTACATGTGTTATATTATTTAACCTTTATAGTTTCTTTATGACATATCTGGTACAACATAGGCACTTGTTTGTTTTCAAACTTTCTGCTCTGCGCCAGTGCTCGCGCCCCCCCTTGCATGACCCCGCGTTGTCATTTGATGTACGTTGCCATTTGACGTGCATTGCCATGACGACGTGTCGCCTGAAGCCAATGTAAGTAAGTTACAGAGGCCTCACATGCTCCCCGGCATTTAATTTAAATGCTTTGGGGAAGAGCGTGGGCCTCTGTATATGCCGCGCCCCCGAAAAAAAATCTCGCGCCACCTACTTTGCGCACCCGTTCTAAAGGTAGATTGGACTGACTGCTCTGATGGAGCGGCCAGCGCGAATGAAACCGAATTGCGTCCACCTTCACTAACGCTTTCGTTATTCGGGCACCATTCGCACCATGTGATCGCACCAGCAGCAGTTACACGACGCAAGTGCCAGCGTACTACCGGCACAGTAAATGTTAAATAGCGCTGACCATATAGACAGCACTTTACAAGAATAGTATGCCAGAGTTAATACAAGGATATGTTGTACAAAACCAGGAGTGATGTAGCAAATAAAAGCATCATGTTGCATAACTTTATAATATCATGCTTAGGGATATAGAGCAAATATCCCAATTGTGTTTACAGTATTTTTTTCCCCCTCAAATTGTTTACAATTTTCAAGAGAGAGGGGGTGAAAGAGCGTGACCTATTTAGAAGAGGGCCCATTTACTTAACCTGGGAAATAAGTACATTTAAATGTGTAAATAGGCTAGTTTAAATATGACTCATCTCCCAGGTATCTCTCCAGAGGGAGTATGTGACTGAATTTGAAGGTATGTAAGTAAATGGGTCCCCTACAACACGGGACTCTCCCTCCCTCTCCCATCCAGCCCCAGAAATAACCCAATTAAAGGATCTGGAACTGGGTTAAAAAGGGTTGGCAAATGTTTGGCCAACATTTTTGCGACCAAATTAAAAGGCCTATCTCGCCTGCTTCGTGGAACTAAGCGAATATTGTGTACATCTCTACTGGGAATGATCCGTTGAATATGGAGAAAAATATAAGATTGGATGTCAAGGCACGGGCTTTAACAAGAAATGTAAACATATCCCACGATGGAGCTCTCCAGAAGGATCATACCCGCACAAACTAAAAATTGCCATATTCCTATTCTAAAGGTGATGTGGTGCTCAAGCATGAAATCCCATCAGGTTATAATGTGAGAGGAACACTTCTGGGACATAATACTATTCAAACCTAGAGAAGGGCTCCAGTTGCCCTGAAGGCAGGGGTAGATGCACAAAAACACCCCCCCCTAACCTCATTGGGCTGGCCTCAGGTAAGTACTCACGAATGTAATTACAAACAATATAAGTGCAATGTGAACACATTCTCTAAGTAGAACCGCATTCTCATTTTTGGATAAATTAAATATGTGTCACTTTATATGGTTCTTCTTTTTTCATGATTTGGTAAACAAACTATATGTACAATCAATTTAGTAGTTATCCTCTGTACTTCATGAAGGCTGCTCATATGTTTTTAATATAGGTATAAGTTAGATTTAAAAAATGTTTTATTCTGTTTGATTATATATCTTTTTGTTTTTAAGTTCACAATCAATGTATGTTTTCCATATATGGGGTACAGTCTGCCTGATTGGGCTCTCAACTTGGACCTTTAATATATTTCAGGATTGGTGCGTTTCCCCATCCCTTTCCCTGTTTCCTCCCCCCTTTTTCTTTCTCCTTTTTCCCTCTTTTTCCCTGGCTTTCCCCTTTCCCCTCCCCCCGATTTTCCCTTCCCTTTTCCCTTCTCCCATTCTCCTTTTTCCCCCTTCCTTCCTTCCCTTCCTTCTCTCCCCCCTTTTCCCCATCCCTTCTTTCCCCCCCCCCGTCCCGCCCCGCCCCCCCCCCACCCGCTCAATAGGGTAGGTCTATGGGTGTCTATAGGTTTATTAGGCATTCCCACAGACATCCCTGTTGCGTGGGTGGTCACACATTATTTTCATTTAGTTTGTGTCCAAGTTACAACCAGAGCATGTGGGCGCATGCGCTAGTACTTAGGACCCTGGTGGTATTACTCGTGGGATCTGAGACTGATCATTGAGTATTTTGACCTGCGCATGCGCGAAATAACGTGGCTTGCTTGAGGCGCATCTCGCGAGATTTGGTCCTCCATTGCCCTGCGGTGCGTGTCACCGAGCAGGTGTGTTTGGAGGCGGCTTTCTCGCAGTGTTAACAGGTATTTAGCCGCCCTTATGATGCTTACACAGCTATATATCATATGTTTAATTAGCATGAGGTTACTAATTAGTGATTTTGGCGCCAAATCGGCAGACTGTCCCTATATATAGTGTGTTGTATACCATGTTAATACACTTCTTGATAAAGTGCAATTTGTCTGCACGAAACGCGTAGAAGGTTGCAGCCTTCTGTTTTTATGTCCCTACAATAAAGGAATATTTTTGCCAGACCTGCCATCACCTTTTTTGCTGTGCGTTGCACCAACCTACATTGCATTGCATATTCCTATTCACCCATTGGAGGTATTTAAGAAGAAGAGCTGTTAAAAATGTAAGCATGTCAGTAAGATGCTACGGTGCCGATCATACAGCACTGTGACACTATGTCACCAGCTTCCTTATGCATTGATTATCATGTTGTCCACTGCCACCTCAAAAAGTTTTTCACATATCTTTAAATATGCTATAGGACGCTGACTGATTTAGCATTTCAGTGAGGTACACCACAATTGTTGTATGCAGGAAATGGCAGTATTTAAGAGACCACGTGACCTTAAACATTGACTTTTAATGTTTGGCAAAGCCAGGAAAAGTTTGGCGTGAAGCTGGGGAGAACCTGCATAGAAAGCGTCTATAGAGGTACATAGAAAAAAAAAATGCATTTTTCCTGCATCGGAATGATGCAGGAAAAATGCATTTTTCCTGCATCGGAATGATGCCGGGAGTCTCCGGAGTTGATACCCATTAATATCAGCACCGAAGGCCCCCGGCACGAATCCCATGCAATAGAAATGCATTTACAGGCAACTTTATTACCTTAATGGCTAACCGCTACGGCAATGAAGGGGTTAACTATCAGTGCCCATTACTGTACTGTATGCGTTGGGGGGGGGGTTGTTGGGGGTAGAGGAGGTGGGTATTAGTGTTGTTGTTTTTTTGAATGTTTATTGTGGGTATCAAGGGTGGTTGAAGGTGGTATTTGGCCCTTGGTGGGAGTTTAGGCCTTGTGGGGGTTGTGGGGAAGTTAATAATAATAAGTGATTAAAAGCTCGGCAATGTTAGGCCCCAAATACTAACTGCAAAAATCATGCCGACAAATATTACAGAACATAGAGCACCTACTACTTTCTTTTTCTGGACTATGAACAAATGCAGTCATAGATACAAAGCTGGAAAGGTGGTTAGAGTTTGACCACTGCAAGAAAAGTAGGGCTGGAAGCAGGTAAAAATAAAAAATAATAATTTATTAAATAGGCCTGTAGCCAAACATACTGACAAATGAGTGAATCCTCTATGCGGGACTTTTGCAGCATCCCTATAGGATTCTATATCCTACTACAGATAGATACAAAGCTGCTGTGATCTGAGCTGGGTTATAAAACAGAATTTAAGAAAATCACAATTCAGAAATATTTCTATATGAAGCTATTGCAAAACAAAACAAATATCTATGCTTGAATTCATAATTAAGAATGTAATGAAGTTAAGGAGACAAAAAGGCAAAAAAAAAAAAAGAAGGCAATATGCACAATAAAAATGGGACACAAATGTGGGACTGGGGCATTTTCTGTGCCTCAGATCTTTTTGTTTTTATCTTTTGGCATATCTGTCTGAAGACTTTAGTTCAAAGCTCCCCAAGATGTTTTGGAAAACTGGAAACCCTAGAACCTTAAAGCGATTTCAAAGAACAGCATTATTTTGGTGAAAGAATAGTTTGTTATGTTGAGGTCACTGATATAATCTATAAAGTCACCAACATGAAGCATTGATTCATCTGCCTTTGTAGCACAAAACTGAGGGCCAAGGCACTTACTAAGAATGCCAAGCTTCATAGAAAACCAAAGAGTAATAGAATTCATGAAACTAACACAGTAACAATTCTGCATAGGGATATAAATGCACGATGAAGAATAATATTCCGTCATCTTCACTGCTGGTGGTCATAGATTCCTTTAGCTGCATCTGTTATGTACCCCTGGTAGCAAAGGATTGAAAATATTGCACATGCCACTATAAACAAAACACTCACCTTAAAACAAATTCTAATAAAGCAGTATAGTTATGATACCTTTATCATATCTCATAAAGCTGAGTTAAACACGGCCTCGACGACGCTCTATCAAACAGTAAAAACAATATAATTCAGCACACAGACATATCTGATAGGTAAATTATACTCGCGCTTTGAAGTAATTCCAATAGTAATTGTTATGAAATGCAATGAAATAGGATTTATAACAGCCCCTGAAATTTCAAGGGGAGATAATGCCTCTAAATTGTGTCGTAAAGCTCTGTATCTATTCCTGCAATAATTATTATTAAACAAAGCAATCTCTAAGGAAAATATAAGTCAAGAGACCTTTTGCTTACTCTGTAAATGTAGTAGAAAAGAGCAAATAGGGGGCGGAACCATATGCATGGCTACAGGTTACAGCATTGGTTATCCCGTCTCCTGGACTCCATGCGCGCACGAACGGGGGGCGTGGTTACCCGGCGGCACTCGTGCCTGTTGTGGTGGCACCTCGCGTGACGTCACGCTCATGCGCGTCAAGGGGGCGGTTTCAAAACACAAGTGTCCCTGATTATCTTGATAGTTAGGGGTATATAAGACACCCACATGCCCTATGTTCCCTACTCCTACCGGTCCGAAACGCGTAGGAGGTTGCGTGTTCCCCCTTGTGGGATGATGTTTTTTACTGGTCATGGACTGAAATAAATGGATTTTATCTATTACCACCTGACTCCCTGGCTGTGCGCTATTTGCTCTTTTCTACTACATTTGGACTTCCCTATCATGGCTGGCACGCCACTATGGATCCGCAGAGAGTGTGAGAGTGGGTAAGGATTTAATATTGTGACTGTTTATAGTTGAGTACTCTTATTTGGAAGTGGATACTTCATTATATATATCCTTCAGTGACTCACAGGTCATGTTATATATACCCACTCCAACTCATTCCTCGATGGAGTCTTTCTAATACATTTGGATGAAGTTTACTGGGGTTGAGCACCCTATCCCCCCCCCCCCCTTGCTTACTCTGTAATGTCTGAAAATTATGGCCAGGATTACATAAATTGCATTTCTATTTGATCAATACATAGTCAATGTAAATTAAATATTTCTTATTCTGTAAAGCCTGGAAATTATGGCCAAGATTACTTACATGGTATTTTCCTTGAGCAACACATAGTCAATGTATAGTAAGATGTATTCCTGTACAAGGACCTTGCACCTACTCATACTTATACAGGGACGTTACACATACCCACACTTATACAGGGACGGTACACATACCCACACTTATACAGGGACGGTACACATACCCACACTTATACAGGGACTTTAGATCTATCCACACTTCTACAGGGACCTTACATCTATCCACACTTATACAGGGACTTTAGATCTATCCACACTTCTACAGGGACCTTACATCTATCCACACTTCTACAGGGACCTTACATCTATCCACACTTATACAGGGACTTTAGATCTATCCACACTTCTACAGGGACCTTACATCTATCCACACTTCTACAGGGACCTTACATCTATCCACACTTCTACAGGGACCTTACATCTATCCACACTTATACGGGGACTTTAGATCTATCCACACTTCTACAGGGACCTTACATCTATCCACACTTCTACAGGGACCTTACATCTATCCACACTTCTACAGGGACCTTATACCTATTCAATGTAATAGGGTTTGTAGTGGCACTCCAGTGCTTTACACATACTTAATATGAATAATCCTGGTGCTTGAATGCACCTTTGGCTCGGTGTTCCAGGTCTGGGTCCCAGTATAATAGAAAAAAAAGTAAATGGGAGGCATACAGACACAGACACAGGTTGTTGCAAAAATTGCTTCTTATTCAAATCATATCAGGAGCAGGTATCCAGTAGTAACGTTTTGGGGTTGCAGCTCCTTCCTCAGACAAGCCCGTCCGTGTGCCAGAGTCCCTTAAATACAAAAAGGTAACTCACCACCTGATCCCTCCACCTGTACTCTGCTTTCGGACACCGAATTGCGGTTCACGCGGTCTTAGGTGCATGTCACAAGGTGACATCATCGCGCAAGCGATGCCATCACGTCATCGTGACCCCCCAGACCCCACGTTGGTAGACAACGTTCCTAACAATGTTTTAAAACAACTTCCTCATGCCATGGTTGCTAAGCAGGAATATAGGGGTGGGGGGTGAGAAGGGGATAAACCCTGCTCAGCTAGTGATTATGGGCGGAGAAACTAACAGTGGTGCTATCTGGGATTGAGGGGTACATAAATAGAGGAAAGAAGAGATCCCTGCTGATGCACTCACTTGAGTCAAAATAATAAAGTTTTAATAAACACATAGAAAACAGAAAAAAATCAACTATTTAAAACCTATGATAGCGCATGTACTATCAAACAAGAGTGAGCAAATTCTCACTCAGGGCAGAGAAAAACTGTAAAACCTATTAAAGCTGCAGTTCAGTCTTTTTTTTTTTTTTTTTTTTTTAATTTATTTTATTACTTCAATAGTTTTATGTGTGCAATCTCTAATTACCTAAAGAACTGTATAGCTGCAGGTCAATTCGTTCTCCATGTATTGATAGGTCGAAATTTGGTGACATAATTAGTGAAGGGATCTGTTTATATTCTGCTTGTCTGTCAGTGGAAGCTCATGAATATTCATGAGCACTCCTGCACTGACATGTGCTAGAGGGAGGGCAGGGCTGACAAAGGGGTGTGCCAGGGCTTGTGACAGGACATGAAGGGGCAGTGCCTAGTAAATGCTTATTAAAATAGAATACAAGAAAATTGGTCTTTAAAAGTTGTTGTTTTTTAAAACAGAAAATGCTAAAAGTATTTTTTCTTACTACAGAACTGATTTATTAAAAAAAAAAACACACATGCAGGATATTGACTGAGCTGCAGCTTTAAATAACAGGTAAGTATGTTACAGTGTATTACTCCAAAGAATAAAGAGGGGTAAGTCCCCAAACAAATCAAGGGGTCTTGGTCTGGCAGTGGGTAGGGAAAATGCAGAATCACTGCATAAATCACTACAGAGTTACCAAGTGCAAGTAGCTGCTGTAGTAATGGGTCATACTTACCTGTTATTTAATAGGTTTTACAGTTTTTCTCTGCCCTGAGTGAGAATTTGCTCACTCTTGTTTGATAGTACATGCGCTATCATAGGTTTTAAATAGTTGATTTTTTTCTGTTTTCTATGTGTTTATTAAAACTTTATTATTTTGACTCAAGTGAGTGCATCAGCAGGGATCTCTGCTTTCCTCTATTTATGATTGCCAAGCAACCACATACACAATATTTGTTGTAAAGCAATAGTCAAGCTTTACACAAACATCAATAATAGTTGTAATAATCCTATCATGTGCTGAACATAAGGGATTATTGATTTTAAGGATAGAGAGCTTGAGAAATGAACATAAAAAGGCTAGACGGACAGGCATGTCGTTTTCTGCTATATAGATCCGTGCTGCTGGTTCTGATTGATGTACTGTTATTGTGGGGGAAAAAACTATTGTCAGTTTGCATATATTACATTATACACAGTAAATGCTAGTTACTAGTTAGTATTTCGCGCATCATTACAAATTTTAAATCAGATAATGATATTGTATTCTAAACTGGTGAATAACATATTAATTAGTTTGTTTCTTAGGAGAGGACATAGGAAGTTAGTTAAACTCGTAAAGCTAGGAATTAATATTCCTATGTACATCCATAGGGCAAGCAATTCTCCTTTCTAATTAGGGATATAAATGAATATTAAAGATGGACAGGTGGCATGTGTATGTCTGGGCTATTGAGATTACCTAATATAGACCGATGATTGTGGAGCATCACGGATCACCGAGCGGGCTGGGGGGTGGGTGGAGGGGGGGCAATAGTATGTAGTAGGGAATCCCTAGCAGTCATGGGAGGCGAACGCAAGGTGTATATAGGGGATATTCATACTTGCCGGGGTCTTTACACATGTCCACACTTGTACAGGGATGTTACACATACCCGCACTGATACAGGGACCATATATCTATCCACACTTGTACGGGGATCTTACGTCAATCCACACTTGTATGGGGATCTTACATCAATCCACACTTGTATGGGGATCTTACATCAATCCACACTTGTACGGGGATCTTACATATCTCCACACTTGTACGGGGATCTTACATCAATCCACACTTGTACGGGGATCTTACATCAATCCACACTTGTACGGGGATCTTACATCTCTCCACACTTGTACGGGGATCTTGCATCAATCCACACTTGTACAGGGATCTTACATCAATCCACACTTGCCTTTTGTCATTACAATTACACATTATTATTATTATCATTTATTTGTAGATACTTATTCCGCAGCGCAGTACAACGGGGTACACAGTTGACAGAATGACATACAAAATAAGGGAAAATAAGCGCAAACATGTCTAGATGGTAATGAGGGCCCTGCTCGTGAGAGCTTACACATGACTGGGAAGGAAGTACAGTATATATAAAAGTAACAGGAGTTGTAGTGTTAATTCTGATAACTAGGTTTTGTACTACAGTACATTGTTTCTTAACACTGTAAGAGTTTGAAATAAAGCTGAGGAAATTATATAAAGAGAAGGACTTTTGAAGGACAGATGGAAAAAGTTGCAATGTGGGTTGACACTGTGCATACAAAGTTAATGAACAATCAACAATAAAACTCTAGTCTCAGCTAGAATGCACAGAATGCAAGAGGGATTAACCGCTCGTGTCTCAGAAAAGGCTGCACTGCTGACGTGTCTAATGTGTAGTATACCTTGTCCAGGACTCCAGGGGTTAATCATTATTATGTAGAGATTGTGGCAGCCCTTGTTAGCTTCTGAAGCTATCATGCTTATAATACAATGAGCTATACAAAAAAAGAATTATGCAACTAAGTTCTAACGTGATGTGAAGGCAAGAATTTAAAAAAAAAAAAACGAAATAGCCAAGTAATTGATTTTTAGCTGGGGGGAAAACAAATATATACATCTGAAGTGCTTTTATGGATATTTAGTTTAACAGGTATTAATAATAATAATTGTATTTAATATAGCGCTTTTCTCCCAATGGGACTCAAAGCGCTTCACAATTACAGTATAGTGCGCAACACACAGCACACAGGATTATTACAGACACAGTTTGAGTATAACAATAATAACAATGTTCTTTTAGGCACAACACTCTAAAGAACAATAGGCACAACACTCTAAAGAACAATAGGCACAACATTCTAAAGAACAATAGGCACAACACTCTAAAGAACAATCGGCACAACACTCTAAAGAACAATAGGCACAACACTCTAAAGAACATTTTGCAGACATAATGGGGAATATTTATTAAACTGTGATATTGGTGTAACCCCCATTCCCCGGCTACGAATGGTGTCACACAGGGCCACAGACAGATTTCCTGGCCCAGGACTACAGTTTTGACTGCCCCTCCCCCCCCCCCCCCCCCCGAGCCCCATTTCACACCTCGCGAGCCCCCTCTATTTCCCTCCCTTCCCATAAATTTCTCTCTCCTCCGTCTCACCTCTCACTCTCTCCATTAATTACCCCACTTAAACAAATCCCCCAACTCACATGTATTTCTCTCCCCTGCTTATCATTCTTACTCCACTCACTCTCCCTCCAATTACCCCACTCTCTCTCCTCCGTCTCACCTCTCACTCTCTCCATTAATTACCCCACTTAAACAAATCCCCCAACTCACATGTATTTCTCTCCCCTGCTTCTCATTCTTACTCCACTCACTCTCCCTCCAATTACCCCACTCAATTCCCCTCCTCAGACTCATTCTCTCCCCCCTCACACAATTCCTGCACATAATATAGCAAAACTCCCCCCAATACAAAAAACTTCCCATCCCCAAATACATACACAAAAAAATCCCCACCCCCGAAATATACAGCCCCCCACCCTCAAAATATATACAAGCCCCCTCCAAATATATATTTTTAAAAAAACACCTCCCCAGTACATATAACCCCCCCTCTGCGGCCCTAGTATCACATCAGATTAGTCTATAAAACAGAAATGCTCAGTCTCTCAGCCATATACTGTAGATGGTGCGTGGGTAAGTGCTGGCTGAGTGTGGATGAAAGTGCGGTATAGAAATGGGCGACGGCAACATTTATTATTTTTAATAATTATTTAATACACGTGGCAATGGATAAGAGCTTGGGGAAATCATCGTCCGGTAGGTTTCTGGTCCTTGCCTGAGGAGGAACATAGACATAGTGCAAAAGCTTATAGAGAAACAGTGATGCAAGAAATGGATAGGCTAATTGGGCCAATCCAATAGGAACATGAGTTACAGTAGGGAAAACCTATGAGGACAGTGCGGCATCCTTCTCCTGCAAACATAAATGACCTGATCCTCTAATAGCTGCTTACTTAACGCGGGGCATGTTACTTAACTTGAAAATAATAAACCATGACAATAGACATTCTACCTGCATACTAGACACATAGCAACTCTATATACAGGACTTACATTGAGGACCCCGGTCAGAAATCTGAAGAACCTGCTTCACGAATAAAAGGTGGGACTATATATACCCGCTCTGCTTCCTACGGTGACATCACTAATCATCACAAGGTAGAAATGGGGGAGGGGGACTAACCCTGAGTGAGCCCATTCAGTTAACCCCTTAAGGCAGTTAACCCCTTATAGAAATATTAGCCATACAAGAGGGGGTTACATTGGTGATCCCTGATCGGTACTATCACAGTCACGAAATCAAAATTATGTTACACTCCACTTCCAGGCATTCACATATATGCGCATTCAAGAAAAACAATTATTTTAAAATGATAAACATAGAAGCCTCTTTTAAACTTTTTTTTAAAAGCTACAGTACTACTAAGCATCAGAGATGTGTGAATGTCCATTTGCTTTGTGAATGTTTTCTTTTTCCTTCATTTTTACGTTGTTATGAATTTTATTTTGTACAAGTTCCCACTTGAGAATCAGAAATGTACACAAATGCCCCATTTTCGCCAGACTACTGCAAAATGTTGTGACTAAAACATTGACATTCACATGAGGGAGTCCGAGAAGACCAATGAACTTTAGGGTCAGCTAAAGTTTAAGTATCCTTTTTCTTATCTCTCCCTAATCTCTTTGCTTAACCTTTACTAGATCACAGCTCCTCGGAAATAAAAATCGTGATTTAAAAATACTTAAAGTCCCCTTGGTTTAAAGGTGCAAAATTGGACCAAAAAAACATTATTTTGTGAAGAATTTAACAATCTAACTGGCTCCCCAAAACAAATCTAACCATGCTAATAGCAACAATTTGGCTGGTTTATTTTTATTCAATTTTGTATTAATTACAAGACCCATTTCTCAGGGGCCTCTGAATAGGGAAATGTTTGTCAATCAAGTGTATTATTTACCATTATCCCACCCTGTCCTTATGAGAGAGCCAATAAAGATAAGGGGGAGGGAGAGAGGACATTGCACAAAAGGGAATAAACCAGAGGAAATCAAACCCCTCCGAAATCTCAACTCGCCATGTTTCCAAATTAATTTTAAACAATGATTAAAAATACTTTTTGGTGTCATAATTGGATGAAAAAGACATCAATCCCCCAGATGCAAACCATTAAATATGTTACCGTCACTAGTATACTGTCGTGGTGGGAGGAACTGCCCCTTTAACCTACTAAACATATTGCTGTCATTAGCTGCACCTGCAAATGTTGAATTCCACTGCGGCTTTGTCAATTTCAACCAAACTTTTTAGATTACAAAGTTCAAACTTTTTTTGAATGTTTTAACTTTTTTGATAGTTTTAGCGAGACATTGGCAGAGCGAATTTGGGCAATTTTGCCCGTCTCTCCTGCTGACTCATACAATTTCTAACTGGTGCTCACCAATTACACAAGTTGAAATATATGTGGTATTATACCACATAAATCCCAAGTTTAACGAGCGTTGTGATTGGTGTCGAACTGCACATTACACACACCATAGAGCGCTCGCCCCAAAACTACCCATTTCCCTGCTTCCTTGTGGTCTCCCACCCCTCCTTAACAGTGCAAGGCCTCCAGCCAAGACTCTGAATGCCAGCTGTGGGAGCCCCGCTCCCCTGTTGGTTTGGATCTCAGCTGTGGGGGCCCACCAGGGATTTCTCTGCCTCCCCAGCAGGCCAGTCTAACCTTGGTGGTTTGGTAGCATCCTGCCTCTTATCCATACCTTATCTCAGTCATATCCTGTCTCTTCCCTAATTGGCCCCTAGAAGTGAAAGATTTATGCATACATTTGAATACCTTTTAATTCTCAACTCATTTGAAGTCAGCTTGCAGGGATCCGTGTTAAAATGGATAAGAAGCAAAAAGTAACACACTGTGAGCGCTAATTTACATATCATTACCCAGAATCCCTAGCTTCAATGGAAGCATTGTATGCTAAGAGATAATGGTGGAAAGTAGGGTTGCAGACCTGTCTGAGACACGTGAATATGCTCACAAGTGATCTTTTTATATTTGCTGTACAGGGTGTAGGGTTTTTGAAACCTTTTTATTCACCATAACTTACTTTGTCTGGTAAATAAAAAGAAAAACTTGAATAATCTCAGATTTAAAAAAAAAAAAAAAAAAAAAAAAAGTTTTACAATACCTATACTTTAAAGGTATTTTTGACCAAGATTGAAGCCATTAGACAAAGCACGGAATTTAGTTTGCTCATATGTGGAACTGCACTTAAATACATAAAGGCTGTATTTATATATTGTGAATACAACTATCAATGTGAAACTAGAATGAATAACCACAGGGAAGTTTAAACCAGGCAAAGGTATCATTTTGGCAACGTCCCTAGTTTCTTGAAAGAGGGAATTCGATATTTGAAATCTGACAAATTGAATATTCTAACCTCAGAACGTGAAGGCAGCGTTTACATGTTTTTGATGTTCTGGATAACAGTAGACTTATTCATGAATTGTCTAGACAGCTTTAAACAAAAGAAAACTACTGGAAACAAACAGCTGTAAATCCCTGACACTGCTTTTGCACCTCAGCTCTGTAACACCACTGCATGAAGACACGAAATGAAACATTCCTCCAAACCTTCTATGTGGTTTTAAAAGAGAAATTCCACCAAGATTAGCAATTGTTTGGTTCATCTTGTGACATTAAAGTTTTGTACAACAATTTACCGGGTGTTATGGTCAAAGTGGCACTAAAAAGGTCGCAGGACGAGAAATACAACATTCCAATACAAATCTATTTGAATCTACAGTATTATTAAAAGAATGACTGTTATGTTGCGTTTGGTTGTACTGTGTGTGATATTAACTATCCACAAATAGAAAGCAGTTTGCTAACAAAATGTTGCGGTACTTCTTATTGCTCTATATCACATCAAACTTTGAGCACTGATTTTGTGTAGCGTATCCGTCCTGGAGAAAACCATACACTTGTGCATGCAGCAATAGCTTTTGGTGTTCCCCCAGATCCTGACAATAATATGCAATATTGAGCTACGTTAGTGGAATGTATTTGTGTACTAGCACAATTGCTCAGTTTAGAAAAGCATCTAAAAAATGAATGACATTTCTCTGACTCAAAAATAATACAATCTCGAGTGTGTATAGTACGATGATGCATAACTGTGCCGATTTGTATCGCCTGGATATAATAAAGCCAATACAAATGTAACTGAATCATAGCCCCATAACAACAAAGCAATCATAACCTGTAAAACTGCCTTCCTTTGCTTGTCCTCGTACAAGTACTGAGTTCTAGAAGCTTGTTTATATCACAATATCATTGATCAGATGAATCCAGGAATAGACTGTTGTGTACAGAAACTTTTCAAATTCTGTGTCTCTTTTTCAGACACGTTCAGCTTGTGTTTGGAGGGGGAAAAAAAAGACTTCCAGTAGTGACCAGGTCAACTTTAATGGAAATACAATCTAATATTGACTGTTTTCTGAGGGTAATCAAATTAACAAATGCCCTAAACCCTGTGATTAATCAAATTACTGTGTGCTCTAGTCTCTGTATGGCTAACTTGCATCCCAAAGTGAAAAGGCCTGTACTACATTAAACTTCACTATCAACATATTACCATTTAGATAAGGAAAAGGAACACTTACATATGTGCTAGTATTTACAGGGACAGTGGGACAAATGCCACTATTAGTCATCTGTACAACATAATATTTGAAATAGAATCTATTGGTTACTGTTGCAGTAACAATATTGCTGTGGCAATATTACACCACCGAAAAGAAATCTTCAGTGATGAACCCATTCCATAGATTACAGCAATAAACATTTACAGTATAAGAAAATAACCTCATACTGATGAGACACAAATGGTCAAAACAGCTGTCTGTGAGCATGTTTACTGGCTGTGCTGAAAAGCTGTGTAAGGCTACGGGCCCCAGTCTTACCTGCAGAACGCGGGCCTGGCGGCGCATGTACAGTTAAAAGCCGCGTTTTGCGGTCTGTAGGGGAGCGATGGGATACGCGGGGGCAGGGTCATGATGGGGGAGGTGACCATGTTCATGGTCCCAAAGCTCAACAAAGTATCCGGCCGCTCCTCCTTCTCTTACCGTGCACCCCAAAATTGGAACAACCTACCGGATACTCTTACATCCACCACCAGATTAAGTTCTTTCAAATCTAAGGCTGTCACACATTTTAATCTGGTCTGTAACTGTTTCATACGCCCCATAATACAAATTATCTTTAACTGTGCATGCATTGTCTTGTATATAATGTGTACCCTGTTCATTTATGTAACTGTATTTGTAAACATGTATTATTTGTCTTACTCTGTGCCCAGGACATACTTGAAAACGAGAGGTAACTCTCAATGTATTACTTCCTGGTAAAATATTTTATAAATAAATAATAAATAAATAAATGACGGGGCATATCTGCCCTTCCATTGGCTGAGCGCCGACCACATGATCGCGTCGCGGCAGGGGAAGACAAAATTCTTGGCTTCCCTGCCAGCGTACGCGTCATCGCGCTTTGCGCATCCACACACACATGGCCACTGGGGCCTGCTCCATAGAGGGCTGTGCTGTGGGGCGTGCGCGCCATAGCGCGCGCCACAGCCTACACTGGGGACTCAGCCTAAGGCTTTGTCCCCGGTGGCCACGGCTGCACACACAAGGTACAGCCCTCTATGGAGCAGGCCCCAATTGCGTGTGTGTGTGGCGCGACCGCCTTTGCCAAAAGACAAGATTTTTGCATTGGCCACGTCACGGCGGCGGTTCAGCCAATGAGGGTGAACCAGCCATGTGACGTCGTGGCCGCACTCCCGCCATGCGTTTCCTGGAGTACATGTCGCGCAGATGCAAGTAACGAGTGCCGCCAGGTACCGTGTCGCGCTCACAGCACGTGCACTGGGGCATTAGCCTAATATAGCAAGCATACACTTATGGGGGTAAAATGAATAAGAAGTAAAGTGTGACTCACTGTGAGTCATATGCATGTCATTTCCCAGAATCCCTGGCTGCAGTGGAAGCATTGTATGCTAAGAAATAATGGGGAAAGGCTGGGTAGCAGACATGTCTAAGCCATGCAAATGCTCAAGTGGTATTTGTTGTACATAAGAAAATAAAAAAGACAGAAAAAGAATCCCAACAAATTATCATGGCTAAACTGGCATTGTTTGTGAGATGTTAGGTATTTGTATTATAGAAAAGACCACTGATAGAGGTAAAATGCCAGAACACAGAACTGGGCTATGACAATAAACAGCCTGAATGCCAAGCCCAGGAATTGCTGATAAAGGTTAAACAAATGTCTATTGCTCAGACACAGTTTTAACAGTAAAAACTCACTACAAATAGTACTCGATACATAATACAATTGAATTCACTATACTAAAATATTACCAATAAATAAATATACAAATGTACTTCATTTGTGGTCTTTCAAAAAACAAAACTATATACGGAAGGAATAGCAGATGCCTCAATAAAATTTTCTTTCTTACTATATTGAAATTTCCAAATATTGGTGCATTACCATATCTATTTGAACCCAAATATTTTCTAATTATTACAATTTCTTCCCATTCCCTTTCACAAACAAAATATTCCAAACATGCTACTGCAAGACTACATTATCTGAGCAGCAAATAAAACAGTATAGACCTATAACTAGAAGACAAAGAAGATCACAGCTTTCAGAACTTTCCTTTCACATAAAAACTATAGTGTATTGTTGGGACATTGATGGTAGCACAGCATGGCAGCATGGAATGCCTAAAGAAGAGCAGCTGTTTGGTTATGGTAAACAAAAAGAAAAGCCAAGAACAAAGATGCTTTCCAAGTGTGAACGCAAACACTAACATACGCTCAACAAATTCATGAATTACCTTTTACACTTTCCCTAGCTTTTAAGCAATTCATATAGACCACAATGATGTAACTAGGGTGTAGGGGTTGTTTTCGTATAGACTGTTGAACTAATATGTAAGTGTGTAAGCTATTTTTACAGCTACTTTTAGAATGCCAGAATGATAAGTGAACACATAACAAAGAAAAATATATAAGAACATTAATACCGAGACTGACTGGGCGGGAGAGTAGATCAGCTATTTTCATACATATTCAAACAAGCAGGGCCAAGTTGACATCATTCAGATCTCCTACATTGACCCCCATTCATGGATGTTCTATCCAACCATAGCTACCAGCCATTTGGGATCTATGGCCTTGTGATACTAACCACTTGAATAGGTTATGACTCTACAACCCCAATTTCTCTGGTCTGGTTTTCCATTACCTATAGTCTTCTTCCCATCGTAACCTATACAAATTCATAGTAATTTGTACTAGTTGTTTGCAATTACCGAATAAGCGGCTATGTGGGTCTGCCCTGTTTAATATCGTCGCTTGATTTGCCTCTTCCATGTTAACTTGGCGAGTACTGTTTCATAGGTATACAAAGTGAGAATTGGTTGTACTTCCAAAGTTGCAATGATTTGGAATACATTTTAAGCCATTTCTTAGAAAACTCATAAATATATTGATGTACAGTTACAGTAGTTTGTGGGGTACACTAACTTTTCAATAATCTTGCTGCTGTGAATCCCACCTCGCGAACAATCCCAATGACTTCAGTTAAAAAATGCTTGTGGTTTGTTCACCAAAAAGTTGGTATAACTGCAGAAGTCTTACCCTATTTAGATTTTATTAATTAGAGCAATATGTACTCAAATTTTCCATTTCATTTTGTGATAAGCATTTAGGTTTGAATTTCACAAAAACTAATAAATTATGAAGTAAACATTAAAAATGGAAGCCAGGGTGTTGCAATGCGGAGTGCTTTTACTTTTCTGCCTATCTAATACATTTGTGACTGGAGCATTACTTTATATATTTCCCAGGAAGGATGAAGATTTGGGACCAATAAGTTTACAGACATCCTATACAACTATACCCCTCCCCCCAACATAAAATGTTGCCTGAAGTATTTCTTGCTGGGTCATCCCCAGTTGAGAACAAAGAGATCCTAATCCACAGCTGGTTTCCATTAGTGATAACAAAAATCAGTATAGTTAATTGATTTAACATCCCGCTTTTATCCATAAAAAATACTTGATGAATATTAAAGAATCTATATTAAATTATTTTAGACACTTGGTTAGGCTCATACCAGAGGAAATAAATAACTGCCTATCTGACTTATGCTCACTAGAACAAAATGTAAAGCATATGGAGGTGAATCAGATAAGATGTCTATGTAACTTATTTCAGTTGAATGTGAAAGTCTGAAGCAGAGTTTCCTGAATCAAATATGTTAGGTTTGAACTCAAATTTAACTCACACTTACTGTATAATGCTGACAATAATATTTGTATAGAAAGTGCACTATACCTTAAGCAATAGCCTGTCATAATGTTGCACTGTATATGAAAAGAGAGCTTTTTGTAAGTGTGTCAGCAAAGCCTGAAATAATTTGTATAATAAAGGGCTATAAACTTCTTTCAGCTTGTGTGGGCTCTTCAAAGCTCTCATCCCAGCTCATGTATCACTATGGAAGTGCTGATAGCTGGCAATGGGCTCATAAAACCCTATGTAACAAGAAGGTCAGAGAATGTAATGCTTCATTACCATGCTTCGCTAATACTGTGCAACATACAAAGCACAGCACTACATTTACAGCGAGGTTGAGGTTAGGAAAAATACTGTGTCACCAAATACAGGATTCCAGCAATTCAGCTGAGATATTAACATGCTGCTAAAGAAGCGTCTTCCAAGAAAGTTCACTGTATGAACAACTAGTTTCATATTGTTATCAAATATATTGTTACTTTTAATAGTTAACAGATATATAGTTGTAGTGTGTTGAGATACATCAAATTAGATTGTAAGCTCTTCGGAGCAGCGACTCCTTTTCCTAAATGTAACTTTTATGTCTGAAGCATTTCTTCCCATTATGTGTTATTTGTATTATTTGTTATTTATATGATTGGCCCGTGTATTACTGCTGTTAAGCGCTATGTAGATTAATAGCGCTATATCAATAAAGACATACATACATAAACGCTGACCTAAGCTGTTATGCAGTACAAATATAAATTACACAGAAGCTAGAAATATAGTCCCTGGCCTGAATGGCTTATTTACAGTATAGCATTTGCCTTTTTATGATGTTTCAAAAGGTACCATACTCTTATTGTAAACAGAGAAGTCCAGTAACCCAGATGCATTAAAAGTAGATTCACAGATAAAAAAAAGTGTTAAGTTTCCAATTCATTCGAATAGTGGTACTATGTTGATACTAGAGGAGTGTTAAGTACCACTAATTTTTATTAGCACATATACAATTTCATTTCTTTTTGAAAACGGTTTCCCTTGAAGAAAAAAAATGTGTCTCCTTGAAGAAAAAAAATGTGTCTCCTTGTATGTTTATAGCATACAAATAATTTTCAATAGCATTCGGATCAATGCTTACTCCCTACTCCCAACATAATGTCACAATTAATGAGGAGTTCATTTGCACTCCACGGGGATACATCGATCAGGAGCAAATCAGCAAGGCTAGAATGCTCCATGCAGTGAATAGTAACAGATGTCTTCATCTGACCCAGTAGTACTTGAGGATACCCATTTTCATTCAGGGATAAGCATCAGGGGCACATAAAAGAGCTTCAGACTGTCCAAATGTACACAAGCTGCAGTGAATAACCACTGTACAAATAGTCCAGCAAATTAATATTTTGGGAGATCCCCAGCGACACCCCTAACATACTGAACCACTTGATATGAAATATACATACATATATCCAAGTTACTTCTTATTAAGTAAACGTTAAAATAGGCTACATTGGCCAGGCAGATTTATTTTAACCACTTCAGTGCTGGAGGAACTATAAACATAGTCCTGGTCCCTCTAACACTGAAGCGTTTCAATAAATTATTACACAATAAAATGTTAGTCTTCTTGACTTGGTTGTGACCTTAAGCAATGGTTTTAACCAATGTGTTTCACTGAATTACACTTCCTAGTGTTTATTAAAACCCTCAGATCTGCAGTTGCACCATGTGTTCAAATGGGGCTCTTCAGCTGGCGGCCCCAAAGGGCCTTGATGTGGCCCTTGGATTTTCAGCTACCCAAGCAACTAGTATAACATTTGCCGACACAAAGCGCTCAATTTTTCACACTAAAACTCACTTGTAAGTTAAGGTAATGTAAATATATATGGTATGTTGTAATGTTGAAATATTATAATGTTCACGTTTTTAAATGCACCTAAAATGACATTATAATATGCATGTGGCCCTTCTACTCCTAAATGTTTGCTGATCTGGCCCCTTTACAGAAGTGGTTCAAGAGCCCTGACATAGAGTCTAGTAATATCTCACCTCTGAGCTGGCACTGTACTGCAGCACACAGCAGCAAAACTAACAGCACCCGGCATGGCATTTCTCCCTCTGCATAAGACTCCAAATCTCATCTGGCAGCTTGTTGGATGAAGGACAGGGAGAGGGTGCCCGTGAATTGTTCCCAATTATTTATTTATCATCCGTGCTGGGGATCCTCATGCACTCCCTGCCAGCAGCAGCCCTCGCTCTGTAACCCCAGCAGATCTCTTTCTCATTCAAGATCTTCACCCATCCAAAGTCCTTCCAAAGCCAGAGGGCTGGGGAAAGGGGGGGAGGACAGGGCTGTGGAAAGAACCATTCAGTAACAAAGGGGTCACTCCTACTATACACAACTACAATTTACATTCCAGCTTGATTTTTTTTTTATTGTAAGCTGCACGCTATCATAAAATAAAATAAAAAAGATTTGTAGAAAGAAAACACTAGGCTGTGACTTGAGGAGATTAAGGTAGCATGTATTTTCTGGTGAAGAGGCACATATTCACCCCTGAAGGGGGGTTGGTGTGGCCCACCAGTGTCTGTGGTATCTAGGGAAGCTGCAAACTTTATAGTGGAATGTTGATTTAGCAATTTGGGTATCAAGAGAGGCATGGGAAGGGGGGTTACTGCGTCTAGTTACAGATATTTAGTGTTCTAAAATTCACCACATTTGTTTATCAGATATTTTTTTTTTAAATGCAGTTATTTTAAGAGTATTTTTAATAAACTATTAAAAAGTGTTTAGCTCATCTATCTATATATTTCTCAAACCGTCATATGTGTGCTTGCCTGTCTGTATGTGTCTCCCTGTGTCTAGGGCAATCGCATTGGACCTTTGGCCCGTCACTCCGCCTCAGGCCAATGAGATGGCTCCCTTGGCCCGCCCGCCCCCGCACACCTCTCATTGGCCGGTGTGGTCACACACACACACACACTCACTCACCCTCACACCGCGTGCTCCTCTCCAAGATGACCTACCACACGATGTGCAGCAGCCCAGGTAAGTCAGTACACCCTGCGCCTCACACCCCTCCCGCAGGCGTGGCGCCTCACACCTTACACCCTGCGCCTCACACCTTACACCCTGCGCCTCACACCTTACACCCTGCGCCTCACACCTTAAACCCCTGCCGCAGAACACCCCTGCGCGTCCTGCCTCAACCGCCCAGGAACAAGCGGCGGAGCAGCCGGCCGGGGGAGCACACCATTACCCCGCGCCTTAGGCCACAAACACACATGGCGCTTCCTGCCGCCGCCTGCACGCGCCTCCATTGGCCGGACGAACCATCGGGGGAGCAAGCGGCCGGCGGGGGGGTAAGCGGCCGAGCCACCGGGGAACGGGGCGGGGGAGGGAGGAAAAAAAAAGACCAGCCGCCCAGCCAGCGGGGGAACGGACGCCCGGACGGTGGGGGGGCAACCGGATACATAATTTATGACTACATATGCCCCCTGCTGCCCTCTCCCCTCCACTCCCCTCCCCCTCTCTCCCCCTCCCCCCCTCCACTCCTCTCCCCCCTCCACTCCTCTCCCCCCCTCCCCTCCCCTCCCCCCCTCCACTCCCCCCCTCACCTCTCCCCCCCACTCCTCTCCCCCCTCCACTCCCCTCCCCCTCTTCCCCCTCCCCTCCCCCCTCCACTCCCCTCCCCCCTCCACTCCCCCTCTCCCCCCCTCCACTCCCCTCCCCCTCTCCCCTCTCCCCTCTCCACTCCCCTCCCCCCTTCCCTCTCCACTCCCCTCCACTCCCCTCTCCCTTTCCCCTCCCTCCACTCCACCTCTCCCCCCTCCACTCCCCTCCCCCTCTCCCCCCTCCCCCCTCCCCTCTCCCCTCTCCCCTCTCCCCCCCTCCACTCCCCTCCCCCTCTCCCCCTCTCCCCCCTCCACTCCCCTCCCCCTCTCCCCTCCCCCTCTCCCCACTCCCCTCCCCTCTCCCCCCCTCCACTCCCCTCCCCCCTCCACACCTCACAACCCACGCGCCACCCGCCGCCTCACACCCTAGCAGGCCCCCCACTCACAGACAGCACTCACAACCCACGCGCCACCCGCCGCCTCACACCCTAGCAGGACCCCCACTCACAGACAGCACTCACAACCCACGCGCCACCCGCCGCCTCACACCCTAGCAGGACCCCCACTCAAAGACAGCACTCACAACCCACGCGCAACCCGCCACCTCACACCCTAGCAGGACCCCACTCACAGACAGCACTCACAACCCACGCACCACCCGCCACCTCACACCCTAGCAGGACCCCCACTCACAGACAGCACTCACAACCCATGCGCTACCCGCCGCCTCACACCCTAGCAGGCCCCCCACTCACAGACATCACTCACAACACACGTGACACCCGCTGCCTCACACCCTATCAGGCCCCCCACTCACAGACACCACTCACACCACCCGCCGCCTCACCCGCCACCTGCCGCCTCACACCCTAGCAGGACACATTTATCACATTTTTACATCTCTTATGTCACCAAAATATACATTGTACATTTTATTCCATCTTTCTTTTCAACATTATTATCCAACATTGTTAAATGATTTATAAATAATACTACCTATTACGTATTTACATCCCAGGCAACGCCGGGTATATCAGCTAGTTTGCTATAAAACTACAGCTCAACCCCGTTATAGCGCGATCCGTTACAACGCGAATCCGCTTATAACGCGATGCAAGCATGGCTCCCAATTTTCGTATTTATGAATACTTTACAACATGATTATTGGTATCTTAAAAACTTTATTGTACTTCAGAGATATTGGACCATGATTCAAAAGTTAATACATGAGACCGCGGGACTAAAGATCCCCTTAGACCTTCCGACCTTTGTGCTCGGTAAATCTATTGAAAATATCCCCACGCCAATGGGCAGACTGATCTCTTCGATTCCCACAGCCGCCAGATGCTCAGCCGCAGCGGCCTGGAAGCAAATAAAAGCCCCAACTAGAGGCACAGTTGTCAAAAGGATCAACACGGTTATGACCATGGAAAGACTCACAGCGATGCTCCAAAAAAGATGCCGCAATTCCAAAAAACTTGGGAACCGTGGCTGGAGACCCGACCCAGGGGGCTGGCCTAGATTCAAGTCGTAAGGACCTCCCTCTCCCTCCCCCCCCCCTTCTTCCCCTCCCACATCTCCATCCCCGTCTGCCTCCCCCCCTCCTCCCTCTTCCTATATGTTAAAATGTTAAAATGTTTATTGGAAACTCTCTGTACCAATCTCAGTCATGTGATCATGGCAACTCTGTATCCTTTGTTATATATTTCCAATAAAAAAAGAGTGAAAAAATACTTTATTGTACAATGCATACAATTGTACATTATTTCTAACGCGATCCACTTATAACGCGATGTGATTCTTTGGACCCCAAGCACAGCGTTATAAGGGGGTTAAGCTGTATTATTATTGCAAACACTTTATTGTTTTGTACCTCAAATTAATTGGTGCTGTGTTTTCTGTTAAAAGGAACATGGGTCATCTATGTTTGTATTAGTTTTCTTCTCCCATATGTCACTTTACTAACTACCTAACTACAGCACAAATGAGGTTAATACATTTTTTGCGGGAAAAAACACTTAACCATGTACTGTACAATAAGTTGGTTAGACAAACTGCAGACCAAAGTCAGTTTGTGTCTGTACAGTACACTTTTTTTTGCGGTGTACTGCAGTGATTTCGGGTTTGGCCAATGAACACAATTATTTTGTTAGAGGGCAAAATTGCCGTGGATATACTTAAAAACGAGAGGTGACCTCAATGTATTTTTTCCGGGTAAAATATATTATAGATATATGAAAATTACCAACCGCTAGCATAATAAAATGTAAAGATACAAGGCTCTAAAATATTAAAATAGCTAAAATGCGTTTTAAACAAGTATGTTCTTTGTCTTCATGAGGTGGTGCAAGGTTAGTGGAATCCTTGCCTTCATATCAAAATCCACTGGAATCCATATCACAAAAGGCAGTAAATTACACCATAAGGAATTAATGCTTAGTCGGATCGACAATCAAATATTCTTCATTTGTAATCTTTACTCACGTTTCAGGTAAATCCATAACAATGGCTTACTTTAGTTTACGAGAATGAATATGCATGCAGGGCTAGTGTTTGCATTTCCCTTGTCTACAACAGATCAACAAATGATAAGAAACATATGTTAAACATATATGAAATAGGTGCGGGAAAGTATGAGCCCAAATGGAAGCAAGAATGTATGAACTTTTGTAACCAATGTTTCTGAACAGCTCTTTTTCTTTCTATTGCATTAATAAAGGAACTGGAGGGACCATTCACTCCTTGGGGTTCACGAGGGCTGTATCTCTGAATATGCACTCTCTGGAGGCTCTTTCACATGTTCTACTTTCACAACAAAGGACTTTTGTTGAAAATGCCCCCTTTTTGCTATAGCAAGGATGCTTCTCCCAGGCTTTAGAGAACTGAACATTGCTCTGCCTTAACACACAAATACACACACACACACACACACACTCACACACACACCAGCATCCTCATTGATTGGAGCCATGTTATCATTTAGAGGTCAGCTTCCTCCCTCATTCCACATTCTCATTTCCATGAGTGCATCCACATGTCTCACACGTTTCGCAATCTTGTTGCAGTTTCTCAAAATGTTTACAATCTTTAAACTGCATCTATCTTTCTATTTTACAATACAATGATCCCAGTAACAGTCAGATTCACTAAGGAGTGCAAAGTAACTAAACATGTGTGTAGCCATGTTTAAAAATGGTATACAGTTCTCTCTCATGCTGGCAGTAAGCCTGGTAAATATACAGGATTGCCAGCATCAATCATTGAGGTTTGCCCTCACACCATGGTGAGGTGTCATATGTATTCAAGGGGAGTGGTAACATACTCTGAGTCCACTGTTAGTGACATAAGAGATGGGGCTATTTCCTAAGGTATATAAGACACAGCACTGCCCAAAGTTAGTGGTTCAATGTTAACTAGGAGTTCAAGAGAGTGGTTCTATAGCAAGTAGTTAAAGTATCAAGATCTGCAGCAGTAAGGCTGACAGGGCCTACACTGTGTCCAGGGACCTGGCACAGGTGGTGATCTCCCTGAAGGGGGAGGTGATCCCACTCCATTGGGAGGGCAGATTCTTCTGAAGGATAGGCTGTAGAAAAAATGAGCGGCTGAGCTGACCGCTGTGAGGGGCAGTCTGCCTGTACCATCAATAAAGATGCCCTTATTCACAAGAACCCTCGTGTGTGAATGTGAAGTTACTCCGCAGAGGAAGGCAACACAAAGGAGGTCCTCATCAGAACCATCTCCTTGCGGACGCAAAGATCCTGATGAGGTGAAGGCGCTGCACTGTATGTAGGTAGGACTCACGCACACTACCTCAGCTGCCTGTCTGGGTTGACATTCCCCATAACACCATCATGCGGGAGACTCAGGAGTCCTGTTGCCAACAGGTGCACCACCAGACACGGCCATGTAATGGGGACCGGTTAGACCACAGGGGCCAATCTGAGATTGGGAGGGTCAGGAGGGTCCAGAAACACCGTTACATTTGGAGGCACTGCTGAGATCTGTGTCAACAGGACGGGCTTTTGCTAGGCACACTGGGAAACAGGGAGAGTGTATGCTGCCAGTCAGTGCTGTGTTGGGACGGAACCTAGGGGTAGTCAGGGGGCCTGATGGATTTGTCAGCTTGCAAGGATGACCTAGGATCCTGGAAGGAGTAAGAGGGCTAGGGACAGGGCTATAGCTGTTCTAGTCGCCTTGAGGCAGCTAGTTGGTAGGATGCCTAAAGGGATAGCCTGTTAACAAGGGTCAAGAATCCTGGAGAGGGTCTGCGCTAGGCTGACCAACAGTAAGTAGACACCCAGTACTGCATGGAGAAGCCAGAGTACTCTAGCCCATCCCAGACCATAGAGCACAGACTGGAGGGAGGAGGACACAGCATACACAGAAAGAGTGAGCCTATCCTGAGGTAGTGCAACACGAGTCAGACCTACATTAGGTACACAAGGTGGTGCACCGGGCATTCTTTATTGCATCGGTATGGCAGCTGCCCCGCAGAGAGGAGCTCCATGTGCGATAAAAGAAACTATCACAGTAAAAAGATGGCGACCGCAAGAATGGAGGATCCGCGCGACGCGGAAGGTCCAAGATGGCGGACGGAGGCAGATGGAGGGAGCGCACGTGGCGTGGCGTGCATTCCACGGATTAGCAAGCAGCAGAAGGGACTTTTGCAAGCATGCTGTGGAGTGGCGCCAAGGCTGTGGCCGCGCCGTTTTGTCCTGCCTAGGACCGCGGGGTGATACCCTGGAGGACAGTATTGAGGACATTGTGATTATGGGCGGGGGAATTGAAGAATCTGATTGCCAGACGGCGATTTCTACACAAAAATCTACCTCAGTTGCTAAAGTGAGTGGCAATGTGAACCAAGATGGCGGCTCCCGCTTCCCTGGGAGACCGCGTGGGCCGAGTGCAGAGAATTCTGCAAATCCAAAGATTGCGGACAGTTGGCCGGGATTGGCGCCAAAAAGAGAACCCCACCCTCTTGGGAGGTATGGCGTGAAAGCTGTGGCCGCGCCCTCATGGACAGTGACAGGCTCAGTCCCAGTGCTGGGTCACCCCGTGAACTTGTGGGACCCTCCCCTAATATCAACCAGGGGGAGTGGTTTCCAGCTGTGCCAAATGAGGATGGAGCTAGAGGGGGGAGGAGTTACTAAACCAGCCCCTGCTCTTCAGTTGCGATGAGCTGGCAAGCAGGAAAGACCTACGCAAAGAGTGTCCCCTGTCATCAACATGGCCAGCCAAGGCGAGAAGGAGATGGACATCTCTGGGCACCCCTACTCTGCACCGGCAGGCTTCCTGGTGCTCACGGCGGGTGGTACAGAGACAATTAAATGCCTATGTATGCAGTGCCGGATGCCGGGTGGTGCGGTCAGCACAACAGCCAGGTGCCCTCAATGTGGCATCCACTACTTATGGGCCGTGCAGTCGTTCGTACCAGGACAGACCGTGGAGGCGGGAGCGGACACAGCCATGCTGCCGGCTGAAGCCCCGCGTGCGGCCTGGAGAGAACCTGTGGATCCCGGAGCATGGGGATCGCTCCTAATGATTAAGACGGAGCCGGAGGAGAAAGGGCCTGCAAGCGAGGTGAGAGCCGAGAACCTAACCATCGGAGTTCGACTCCTTGGACGAGGAACAAGCGACTCCAATGACGGTGGTGATGAGCATACCAGCGGACCACTACAGCGGTGCTGAAAGAGAACCGGCACTTACCTGTGTCGCGGCAGAGGGGAGTCTCAAGTCACCTGTGCAGAGACAGCCAGAGAGGCGGAGTCCCACGGTCGTGGTGACTGGCAGAGCAGACGGCGGAGAGGAACCCATCCCGAGTCGACGGAGTGGTTAGCCACATCCCTATCCTCCACAGGTGCCGGCAGTGGCAACGGCGGAGAAAGGCCTAATCTGGGCCCGGGCGGAGCGGAGAGCAGAACCATCACTTCCGGCGGCGGACATCGTTCTGGAAGAAGAGGTTCCGGTGGGGAGCCCAATCCAAGATGGCGGTGGCGAGTCCCGCGACATCGACGACGTCACATCCGGCGGACACAGTGGAGCCGGGTGGAAGATGGCCGCATCCTTGCGACCAACGAGCTGTTCCAGATCGCTTGGATCCGGGAAGAGCTGGCAGGCCCTGCGGAAGAACCGGAAGTCCAGTCCGGGACGGGAGAACCGGAAGTCCAGTCCGATGGCACCGGGCAAGGTAGCACGAAGTTGCGGGTCGTAGCCCCGCGGGGGCCGATAGTACTTTCCTATGCCCAACCCCCGGCCACAGTTAAAGCCCCTGCCCCTATCACCTTTTCCTATGGGTCCCAATCCAGCCAAGGGTTGTCTGAGGAGTCCCGATCTAATTAGGATGAACGGACTGGGGAGAACTTGGACTGGGGCGAGTG
Source organism: Ascaphus truei (assembly GCF_040206685.1). NCBI lineage: Eukaryota > Metazoa > Chordata > Amphibia > Anura > Ascaphidae > Ascaphus > Ascaphus truei. The sequence continues at coordinate 141,320,945 of NC_134484.1, forward strand.
CTTTACATCGGATGATGGGTTGGGAGGAGGAGTGTACACACGACAAGTGTCTTGTTCCAGCGAGTGTACCAGTACCACCAGTGTCACCAATAGGCCCAAAAGATTAGGGTCCACTTCCCGATCTACCGGTACCTCGGGGATATCCTCTGGGGGAGAACTAGAGGACAGTGAGAGTATGGTAGCGGTACTGGAGCCAGAGAAAGAGAGAGAGACCCGGTGGTGGGCACCACTGTTTGAGGGGTACGAGGCCTGGCTGGACCATACTAGGTTTATTTTAAGGAGAGAAGGGGTAGTAGATTACTGGTGGGGAGCAGGGGAATTCACGGAAATGGGACGGCTAGAAGAGCTTAGACTTAGGTGGCACGACATACACAGAGGGGTAGTGGACCCCAAGGGGACAGCCAATTTAGGGACCCTGTAGAACCGGATGAACCATTGTCATGGGTGCTGCCAGGCAGGGCAGGTAACAACAGACTGATCAGGTCTAGCAGGGCTGAGAGGGCCATAGTTACCAGGTACAAGAAGTCCCACGGGTTGGAGTATCCCTATGTACCAGAGCCCTTGATGCAGGAGATCGAGGATGCGAGGCACGGTTGGTTAAGGGAAACCATTGAGGAATATATAATGACCAAAGGTGGAGGGTACGCCGGGTACAAAACAGAGGAGAGGGTAACCCAATTAATGAGGGTATGGAGCATTGGGTGCAATGTTTACATGCACAGGGTAGAGTACCAGCCAGAGAGTCGGCCACCCAGGGAATACAGTGTCACAGTCAAGGACATTGCGGGCAGGGAGGTAAAGAAGCCAGATCCCAGGCACTATTATTAGGAGGATACTGGGGATTGTCCTTAGGAGCAGTGCGGTCTGCCGGACAATAGGCACTGTATATAAATGGTTAATCATGAAAGAGAACTGTATTGTATTTTATATGAGTGTTATTGTGTTTTGCAGTGCTACCTGGAGGAAGATCTGACAAAGTTAGGTCCCAGCCGGGCCGTTGGGATTCACCAGGGGGAGAATTTAGCCATGTTTAAAAATGGTATACAGTTCTCTCTGATGCTGGCAGTAAGCCTGGTAAATATACAGGATTGCCAGCATCAATAATGGAAGTTTGCCCTCACACCCTGGTGAGGTGTTATATGTATTCAAGGGAAGTGGTAACATACTATGAGTCCACTGTTAGTGACATAAGAGGTGGGGCTATTTCCTAAGGTATATAAGACACAGCACTGCCCAAAGTTAGTTGTTCAATGTTAACTAGGAGTTCAAGAGAGTGGTTCTATAGCAAGTAGTTAAAGTATCAAGATCTGCAGCAGTAAGGCTGGCAGGGCCTACACTGTGTCCAGGGACCTGGCACAGGTGGTGATCTCCCTGAGGGGAGAGGTGATCCCACTCCATTGGGAGGGCAGATTCTTCTGAAGGACAGGCTGTAGAAAAATGAGCGGCTGAGCTAACCGCTGTGAGGGGCAGTCTGCCTGTACCATCAATAAAGATGCCCTCATTCACAAGAACCCTCATGTGTGAGTGTGAAGTTACCCCGCAGAGGAAGGCAACACAGAGGAGGTCCTCATCAGAACCATCTCCTTGCGGACGCAGAGATCCTGATGAGGTGAAGGCGCTGCACTGTATGTAGGTAGGACTCACGCACACTACCTCAACTGCCTGTCTGGGTTGATACCACCAGACACGACCATGTAATGGGGACCGGTTAGACCACAGGGGCCAATCTGAGATTTGGTGGGTCAGGAGGGTCGAGAAACACCGTTACATGTGCAAAAGGTATCTTGTAGCAAAATTACAGGCACTAAAGCAGGCGTGTGCAAAGTTTTTAACCTGCGCCGCCCCCCCCCCCCCCCCCCCCTGCTTGCCTACCTCCCGGCTCACGCCCCCTCTTCCTCTCCGGTGTCATTTGACGGCGGTTACCAACGCAAAATGTCACCGAAGATCAGGTAGAAGAAGCTTCCGAGGCCTCGCGCGGTCCCCCGGCATTTAATTTAAATGCCTTGGGGGAGTGCGCGGAACCTCTGTAGCCACCGCGCCCCCCCCCTGGAAATTCTCCTGCCCCCCACTTCGCAAACCCCTGCACTAAAGGATAGTTGCTCAAGCTATTTTGCTTGCAGAAGCAATTATGCATTAGAAAACTATTTCTAATCAAATGCACATGTAAACATTTCAAGTAACACCTGGGATAGCTATTCATTTTGCGTTCACGCTTGCTACTATGCTATACTAATTTGCTACTATGGTGTCAGTTTTTATCTACCAGTGAGGTTATTTATCAAAGTATCACGACTGAAAAAAAAGAGCAAAAAAGTGTATCATTTTTTTAAGGTAAAAAATATATAATAATTGTATCTCATGGGACCTAAATCCGATGCAGTTTTTGTATTTGCTCTAGTTTTGCCCAGTTTTGCTGCCGGCAGTCTTTAATACATAGCCGCTCATGTGTATGTATATATGTGGGCTATGTTCTCATCATTAAGTGTGCAACGGCGTTTCCCCCACCCTCTGGGAGATTCTGCCATTACTGGCCGTGTGGTGCATGATACGTGCTGGTAACAGGAGGGCTGAGTCGTCCGCTGATGGTTGTGAAGACACAGGACTAGGCTTCTGGGGTTCATACCCTACATATCTTAAGGAATGCAGCGCCTCCATCTGCCGTAGGCTCCAGGTTATTGTCTGTACACCAACAGCAATACACGGCAATCTTCTGCCCAATGTAGTCCCACTCTCAGTTACCCACTGAAGGATGGTCCCTGGACCTTCACTACAGGCCAAGGGCACCCGCAGCAGTCCCAGCTCTTCCCTGCCCCTCTAGCAGAACAGAGGTATGGTCTACACTCACTCTCCCCCAAACGGAAGAGGACCAGAGAAGGCCCAATAGTCAGACACTTGGCTGTGTGATCTGCCTCTCTCAAGGGGGTAGAGACACTGCTGAATTTGGGACGGCACCGCCCTTAAATACCACCAGAAAGAGGGCATCAGGTCTGTCCCATTATTGGACATGTCAGGCCTGATGTCACCACCTCCCCCTGTCACTCAAGTACAGCACCAGTGAGTGGGGAAACCCCATATTGACTACTGGCAGGCATGCTTTACCAGGGCTTACTGCTAGGTGTAGGGCAGGTTAGTAGCCATAGGTGGCATGACTACAAGTGGAAACAAAGAAGAGTCATTTAGAACATGTATATACCAACATATTTGTTCAAATGTTGTGTTGCGTAAATGTTTTTAGTGATAGCAAGTAATATAAACCATAAACAAATGGGTGTTGTATGTATTACAACTTTATACACGACGCATCATTTCTTTGGTTGAAATTATTTTTGACACAACCAGCCTGTAAAATATCTTATTGATCCAATTTAAATTACAACAGGATTATGTGTATCCTTTTTATTTAAAATGAGTACTTGTACGTATAAATTATTACTTGACTATTATTTATAAGAGCCATATTTTGAGAATAATACATTTTGTTAATCTTTATAATGAAATCTGTGCTGCGTCAAATACATTTTTGGGGTTATACATGGCAACTTCATTCTGCTCTAACACTATTAATAGAGTTTACGCCAATTAAAATTTGGCGGATAATAGAAAACTTTCCTTTTTAGTACATACCATTCACATATGTGTGCCAAGGGCACTCCATTTCTGTGCGCCAAATAAATGAAAAACATTATATTTGATGCTGCTGGCATGGATGGAGAAATTGAGGTTAGAACACAAGGACAATTGAAATTGAGTCTGACATGAGACAATTTTTCACTGAATATTCATGTGTCTTTTAAGCCCAAAGATAATATTTTTTTTGTTTTTTTTTCTGCTATATGGAATGCCTAATAATGAGGTGACTATCATATATACGATTTCCATACGTATACACCACAAACTAATGGCGTTATTTGTAGCCAATATGTTGTTTTTTTTTTAAAAAACACCTAATTTGTAGCTATTTCCTGGTAGTTTGTCACTTACCACTATTTATTAACCCCCCCTTTGTTATCACTATATCAAGACATCTTGCTCCATTAAGCAGAATGAAAAAACTCACAAGTCCGAGATGATGTAAACCTGTCTGGCTGACATCTCACTTTTAGGAAACATTTAACAAGCACACACAAGCAGAGAGAATAATAAATATGTGATCTGTACCAGGGCTTTTTGAGGATCTTGGCACATAGGCGTACCGAGGCGTACTGGAACTAGGTAATTTTGTGCCCGGGGCAAGATCCACCAACTGTACCCCCCACCCCACAATTTATAGAACCGAGGCAAAACAATCCTGTCATTTTTCTACTGTATTTGTGAATCTTTTGCATTTTGGGTGGATATGTGTTTTGTGATACAAGTTGCAGATTAACTTTGTTCTTGGTTAAATATACCAGGGATATACCAAATAAGTTTACATGGGAAGGATGTTGATCCAGGGATTAATCCGATTGCCAATTCTTGGAGTCAGGAAGGAATTTATTTTTCCCCTTAATGGGGTTTTTTGTTTGCCTTCCTCTGGATCAATAAGTATAGATATAGGATAAAGTATCTGTTGTCTAAATTTAGCATAGGTTGAACTTGATGGACGGAAGTCTTTTTTCAACCTCATCTACTATGTAACTATGTAACTATGTAAATGTAATAAAACTGAATAAATAATAATAATAATAATAATAATAATAATAATAATAATAATAATAATAGCAGCCAAACTTTCCATTTTTCAAGATAGAACCAGTTGGGCTTGATTAATCTATTTTGAGAAAAGATGCTTTACGTCTTGTTTAATGAGGACTTACTTCATTTGAACATTTGATGTTGCAGCCACACTAACTTGAATTGGGCTGTAGCTGTTATTGGTTTGAATTTGAAGCTGCCCAATTGTACCCACAATTGGATGCCATGTGAGTGACTGCATCTGCACCATTCCCTCCCATCTCCTAAATCCTCTTGCTCCTTGTGGGTTCAGCTCTTGGACCCATGGTTGTACATGAAATGTAAGTGATTGTGCAATGATAAGGAATGTATGTGTGTTTTACCTTTCCAGGAGTGCTAACAGTGGAGATTCAGAGGCTATGAGTTTCAAGGAGGGTTTTGGGGACATATAGGCACAGACCTCTCTGGTCAAAATCCTCCCTTGAAAACAGTTACGCCAAGTTCCCTGCTTCAGCACAGACCAGAAAAGTTAAAGGGGCATAGGGATGTGAGGTGTCCCTGAAACCGTCAAGGGGTCCCTAGCTTAATGGGGATGCCCGACTAATGCCCAGATCACCCTGAACCCAGTATAGGGGTTCAGGGGGTGCTCCAGTTATATATAAGACTTTTGTTAAGGTTTTGTTAGAGTCTAAAAGTCAGGTTTTGCAGAGTGTGAGGCATATGGCTAGTGGGACTAAAAAATACAAGTTCTCATTCTATCCCTCATCACCAAAAATACTTAGACATTTTAGCAGCATAAAAGTGTTAGGTTTATACTTTATTAAATTAAGGTTCAGAGGGTGTTATACTGTATGTATAACAATCCATGCATAGTAGACCTAATGTCTACCCTGCCTTCTAGCTTCAAAGGCAATCCAGGATATGGAGGTGTCAAGACCATTTGGTAGCAAGGAGGGGCAGGGGAAATGGGCCAACAGCCATATGGATTCTAAAACAGAAAAGGTGCTTGATAGCGCTCTAACAAACCTAGTCAAGTGCATACAATGAGTGTCCAAAAAATATATAGGTGCCACTATATAATGACAAAACAAGTGATAGTATAAGGTGAACTAAAGTGCAAAAATAGGAGGCTAAACAAACATACTCAACCCTTATTTTGAGACTGTTTCAAAAGTCTTGCATGTAGAATCCTTCCAAAGAAAACAGGGGAGCGCAGCTTGCAGCCATGAAAAATAAAAACATCACATAGTACAAAGATGTCATACAGTGAATCAGAAATCTCTACATTTCCATATGGATTCTGGCAGACTCTGCGGAGCCTGCTCTGCAAATAGCCATACCCCTTTCTCTGACATCATCAGCCAGGTGAGTGGCAATGTGAACCAAGATGGCGGCTCCCGCTTCCCTGGGAGACCGCGTGGGCCGAGTGCAGAGAATTCTGCAAATCCAAAGATTGCGGACAGTTGGCCGGGATTGGCGCCAAAAAGAGAACCCCACCCTCTTGGGAGGTATGGCGTGAAAGCTGTGGCCGCGCCCTCATGGACAGTGACAGGCTCAGTCCCAGTGCTGGGTCACCCCGTGAACTTGTGGGACCCTCCCCTAATATCAACCAGGGGGAGTGGTTTCCAGCTGTGCCAAATGAGGATGGAGCTAGAGGGGGGAGGAGTTACTAAACCAGCCCCTGCTCTTCAGTTGCGATGAGCTGGCAAGCAGGAAAGACCTACGCAAAGAGTGTCCCCTGTCATCAACATGGCCAGCCAAGGCGAGAAGGAGATGGACATCTCTGGGCACCCCTACTCTGCACCGGCAGGCTTCCTGGTGCTCACGGCGGGTGGTACAGAGACAATTAAATGCCTATGTATGCAGTGCCGGATGCCGGGTGGTGCGGTCAGCACAACAGCCAGGTGCCCTCAATGTGGCATCCACTACTTATGGGCCGTGCAGTCGTTCGTACCAGGACAGACCGTGGAGGCGGGAGCGGACACAGCCATGCTGCCGGCTGAAGCCCCGCGTGCGGCCTGGAGAGAACCTGTGGATCCCGGAGCATGGGGATCGCTCCTAATGATTAAGACGGAGCCGGAGGAGAAAGAGAACCGGCACTTACCTGTGTCGCGGCAGAGGGGAGTCTCAAGTCACCTGTGCAGAGACAGCCAGAGAGGCGGAGTCCCACGGTCGTGGTGACTGGCAGAGCAGACGGTGGAGAGGAACCCATCCCGAGTCGACGGAGTGGTTAGCCACATCCCTATCCTCCACAGGTGCCGGCAGTGGCAACGGCGGAGAAAGGCCTAATCTGGGCCCGGGCGGAGCGGAGAGCAGAACCATCACTTCCGGCGGCGGACATCGTTCTGGAAGAAGAGGTTCCGGTGGGGAGCCCAATCCAAGATGGCGGTGGCGAGTCCCGCGACATCGACGACGTCACATCCGGCGGACACAGCGGAGCCGGGTGGAAGATGGCCGCATCCTTGCGACCAACGAGCTGTTCCAGATCGCTTGGATCCGGGAAGAGCTGGCAGGCCCTGCGGAAGCCTGGGAGCAGTGAGACGGGAGAACCGGAAGTCCAGTCCGATGGCACCGGGCAAGGTAGCACGAAGTTGCGGGTCGTAGCCCCGCGGGGGCCGATAGTACTTCCCTATGCCCAACCCCCGGCCACAGTTAAAGCCCCTGCCCCTATCACCTTTTCCTATGGGTCCCAATCCAGCCAGGGGTTGTCTGAGGAGTCCCGATCTAATTAGGATGAACGGACTGGGGAGAACTTGGACTGGGGCGAGTGCTTTACATCGGATGATGGGTTGGGAGGAGGAGTGTACACACGACAAGTGTCTTGTTCCAGCGAGTGTACCAGTACCACCAGTGTCACCAATAGGCCCAAAAGATTAGGGTCCAGTTCCCGATCTACCGGTACCTCGGGGATATCCTCTGGGGGAGAACTAGAGGACAGTGAGAGTATGGTAGCGGCACTGGAGCCAGAGAAAGAGAGAGAGACCCGGTGGTGGGCACCACTGTTTGAGGGGTACGAGGCCTGGCTGGACCATACTAGGTTTATTTTAAGGAGAGAAGGGGTAGTAGATTACTGGTGGGGAGCAGGGGAATTCACGGAAATGGGACGGCTAGAAGAGCTTAGACTTAGGTGGCACGACATACACAGAGGGGTAGTGGACCCCAAGGGGACAGCCAATTTAGGGACCCTGTAGAACCGGATGAACCATTGTCATGGGTGCTGCCAGGCAGGGCAGGTAACAACAGACTGATCAGGTCTAGCAGGGCTGAGAGGGCCATAGTTACCAGGTACAAGAAGTCCCACGGGTTGGAGTATCCCTATGTACCAGAGCCCTTGATGCAGGAGATCGAGGATGCGAGGCACGGTTGGTTAAGGGAAACCATTGAGGAATATATAATGACCAAAGGTGGAGGGTACGCCGGGTACAAAACAGAGGAGAGGGTAACCCAATTAATGAGGGTATGGAGCATTGGGTGCAATGTTTACATGCACAGGGTAGAGTACCAGCCAGAGAGTCGGCCACCCAGGGAATACAGTGTCACAGTCAAGGACATTGCGGGCAGGGAGGTAAAGAAGCCAGATCCCAGGCACTATTATTAGGAGGATACTGGGGATTGTCCTTAGGAGCAGTGCGGTCTGCCGGACAATAGGCACTGTATATAAATGGTTAATCATGAAAGAGAACTGTATTGTATTTTATATGAGTGTTATTGTGTTTTGCAGTGCTACCTGGAGGAAGATCTGACAAAGTTAGGTCCCAGCCGGGCCGTTGGGATTCACCAGGGGAGAATTTAGCCATGTTTAAAAATGGTATACAGTTCTCTCTGATGCTGGCAGTAAGCCTGGTAAATATACAGGATTGCCAGCATCAATCATGGAAGTTTGCCCTCACACCCTGGTGAGGTGTCATATGTATTCAAGGGAAGTGGTAACATACTATGAGTCCACTGTTAGTGACATAAGAGGTGGGGCTATTTCCTAAGGTATATAAGACACAGCACTGCCCAAAGTTAGTTGTTCAATGTTAACTAGGAGTTCAAGAGAGTGGTTCTATAGCAAGTAGTTAAAGTATCAAGATCTGCAGCAGTAAGGCTGGCAGGGCCTACACTGTGTCCAGGGACCTGGCACAGGTGGTGATCTCCCTGAGGGGAGAGGTGATCCCACTCCATTGGGAGGGCAGATTCTTCTGAAGGACAGGCTGTAGAAAAATGAGCGGCTGAGCTAACCGCTGTGAGGGGCAGTCTGCCTGTACCATCAATAAAGATGCCCTCATTCACAAGAACCCTCATGTGTGAGTGTGAAGTTACCCCGCAGAGGAAGGCAACACAGAGGAGGTCCTCATCAGAACCATCTCCTTGCGGACGCAGAGATCCTGATGAGGTGAAGGCGCTGCACTGTATGTAGGTAGGACTCACGCACACTACCTCAGCTGCCTGTCTGGGTTGATACCACCAGACACGACCATGTAATGGGGACCGGTTAGACCACAGGGGCCAATCTGAGATTTGGTGGGTCAGGAGGGTCGAGAAACACCGTTACATGTGCAAAAGGTATCTTGTAGCAAAATTACAGGCACTAAAGCAGGCGTGTGCAAAGTTTTTAACCTGCGCCGCCCCCCCCCCCCCCTGCTTGCCTACCTCCCGGCTCACGCCCCCTCTTCCTCTCCGGTGTCATTTGACGGCGGTTACCAACGCAAAATGTCACCGAAGATCAGGTAGAAGAAGCTTCCGAGGCCTCGCGCGGTCCCCCGGCATTTAATTTAAATGCCTTGGGGGAGTGCGCGGAACCTCTGTAGCCACCGCGCCCCCCCCCCTGGAAATTCTCCTGCCCCCCACTTCGCAAACCCCTGCACTAAAGGATAGTTGCTCAAGCTATTTTGCTTGCAGAAGCAATTATGCATTAGAAAACTATTTCTAATCAAATGCACATGTAAACATTTCAAGTAACACCTGGGATAGCTATTCATTTTGCGTTCACGCTTGCTACTATGCTATACTAATTTGCTACTATGGTGTCAGTTTTTATCTACCAGTGAGGTTATTTATCAAAGTATCACGACTGAAAAAAAAGAGCAAAAAAGTGTATCATTTTTTTAAGGTAAAAAATATATAATAATTGTATCTCATGGGACCTAAATCCGATGCAGTTTTTGTATTTGCTCTAGTTTTGCCCAGTTTTGCTGCCGGCAGTCTTTAATACATAGCCGCTCATGTGTATGTATATATGTGGGCTATGTTCTCATCATTAAGTGTGCAACGGCGTTTCCCCCACCCTCTGGGAGATTCTGCCATTACTGGCCGTGTGGTGCATGATACGTGCTGGTAACAGGAGGGCTGAGTCGTCCGCTGATGGTTGTGAAGACACAGGACTAGGCTTCTGGGGTTCATACCCTACATATCTTAAGGAATGCAGCGCCTCCATCTGCCGTAGGCTCCAGGTTATTGTCTGTACACCAACAGCAATACACGGCAATCTTCTGCCCAATGTAGTCCCACTCTCAGTTACCCACTGAAGGATGGTCCCTGGACCTTCACTACAGGCCAAGGGCACCCGCAGCAGTCCCAGCTCTTCCCTGCCCCTCTAGCAGAACAGAGGTATGGTCTACACTCACTCTCCCCCAAACGGAAGAGGACCAGAGAAGGCCCAATAGTCAGACACTTGGCTGTGTGATCTGCCTCTCTCAAGGGGGTAGAGACACTGCTGAATTTGGGACGGCACCGCCCTTAAATACCACCAGAAAGAGGGCATCAGGTCTGTCCCATTATTGGACATGTCAGGCCTGATGTCACCACCTCCCCCTGTCACTCAAGTACAGCACCAGTGAGTGGGGAAACCCCATATTGACTACTGGCAGGCATGCTTTACCAGGGCTTACTGCTAGGTGTAGGGCAGGTTAGTAGCCATAGGTGGCATGACTACAAGTGGAAACAAAGAAGAGTCATTTAGAACATGTATATACCAACATATTTGTTCAAATGTTGTGTTGCGTAAATGTTTTTAGTGATAGCAAGTAATATAAACCATAAACAAATGGGTGTTGTATGTATTACAACTTTATACACGACGCATCATTTCTTTGGTTGAAATTATTTTTGACACAACCAGCCTGTAAAATATCTTATTGATCCAATTTAAATTACAACAGGATTATGTGTATCCTTTTTATTTAAAATGAGTACTTGTACGTATAAATTATTACTTGACTATTATTTATAAGAGCCATATTTTGAGAATAATACATTTTGTTAATCTTTATAATGAAATCTGTGCTGCGTCAAATACATTTTTGGGGTTATACATGGCAACTTCATTCTGCTCTAACACTATTAATAGAGTTTACGCCAATTAAAATTTGGCGGATAATAGAAAACTTTCCTTTTTAGTACATACCATTCACATATGTGTGCCAAGGGCACTCCATTTCTGTGCGCCAAATAAATGAAAAACATTATATTTGATGCTGCTGGCATGGATGGAGAAATTGAGGTTAGAACACAAGGACAATTGAAATTGAGTCTGACATGAGACAATTTTTCACTGAATATTCATGTGTCTTTTAAGCCCAAAGATAATATTTTTTTTGTTTTTTTTTCTGCTATATGGAATGCCTAATAATGAGGTGACTATCATATATACGATTTCCATACGTATACACCACAAACTAATGGCGTTATTTGTAGCCAATATGTTTTTTTTTTTTTAAAAAACACCTAATTTGTAGCTATTTCCTGGTAGTTTGTCACTTACCACTATTTATTAACCCCCCCTTTGTTATCACTATATCAAGACATCTTGCTCCATTAAGCAGAATGAAAAAACTCACAAGTCCGAGATGATGTAAACCTGTCTGGCTGACATCTCACTTTTAGGAAACATTTAACAAGCACACACAAGCAGAGAGAATAATAAATATGTGATCTGTACCAGGGCTTTTTGAGGATCTTGGCACATAGGCGTACCGAGGCGTACTGGAACTAGGTAATTTTGTGCCCGGGGCAAGATCCACCAACTGTACCCCCCACCCCACAATTTATAGAACCGAGGCAAAACAATCCTGTCATTTTTCTACTGTATTTGTGAATCTTTTGCATTTTGGGTGGATATGTGTTTTGTGATACAAGTTGCAGATTAACTTTGTTCTTGGTTAAATATACCAGGGATATACCAAATAAGTTTACATGGGAAGGATGTTGATCCAGAGATTAATCCGATTGCCAATTCTTGGAGTCAGGAAGGAATTTATTTTTCCCCTTAATGGGGTTTTTTGTTTGCCTTCCTCTGGATCAATAAGTATAGATATAGGATAAAGTATCTGTTGTCTAAATTTAGCATAGGTTGAACTTGATGGACGGAAGTCTTTTTTCAACCTCATCTACTATGTAACTATGTAACTATGTAAATGTAATAAAACTGAATAAATAATAATAATAATAATAATAATAATAATAATAGCAGCCAAACTTTCCATTTTTCAAGATAGAACCAGTTGGGCTTGATTAATCTATTTTGAGAAAAGATGCTTTACGTCTTGTTTAATGAGGACTTACTTCATTTGAACATTTGATGTTGCAGCCACACTAACTTGAATTGGGCTGTAGCTGTTATTGGTTTGAATTTGAAGCTGCCCAATTGTACCCACAATTGGATGCCATGTGAGTGACTGCATCTGCACCATTCCCTCCCATCTCCTAAATCCTCTTGCTCCTTGTGGGTTCAGCTCTTGGACCCATGGTTGTACATGAAATGTAAGTGATTGTGCAATGATAAGGAATGTATGTGTGTTTTACCTTTCCAGGAGTGCTAACAGTGGAGATTCAGAGGCTATGAGTTTCAAGGAGGGTTTTGGGGACATATAGGCACAGACCTCTCTGGTCAAAATCCTCCCTTGAAAACAGTTACGCCAAGTTCCCTGCTTCAGCACAGACCAGAAAAGTTAAAGGGGCATAGGGATGTGAGGTGTCCCTGAAACCGTCAAGGGGTCCCTAGCTTAATGGGGATGCCCGACTAATGCCCAGATCACCCTGAACCCAGTATAGGGGTTCAGGGGGTGCTCCAGTTATATATAAGACTTTTGTTAAGGTTTTGTTAGAGTCTAAAAGTCAGGTTTTGCAGAGTGTGAGGCATATGGCTAGTGGGACTAAAAAATACAAGTTCTCATTCTATCCCTCATCACCAAAAATACTTAGACATTTTAGCAGCATAAAAGTGTTAGGTTTATACTTTATTAAATTAAGGTTCAGAGGGTGTTATACTGTATGTATAACAATCCATGCATAGTAGACCTAATGTCTACCCTGCCTTCTAGCTTCAAAGGCAATCCAGGATATGGAGGTGTCAAGACCATTTGGTAGCAAGGAGGGGCAGGGGAAATGGGCCAACAGCCATATGGATTCTAAAACAGAAAAGGTGCTTGATAGCGCTCTAACAAACCTAGTCAAGTGCATACAATGAGTGTCCAAAAAATATATAGGTGCCACTATATAATGACAAAACAAGTGATAGTATAATGGTGAACTAAAGTGCAAAAATAGGAGGCTAAACAAACACACTCAACCCTTATTTTGAGACTGTTTCAAAAGTCTTGCATGTAGAATCCTTCCAAAGAAAACAGGGGAGCGCAGCTTGCAGCCATGAAAAATAAAAACATCACATAGTACAAAGATGTCATACAGTGAATCAGAAATCTCTACATTTCCATATGGATTCTGGCAGACTCTGCGGAGCCTGCTCTGCAAATAGCCATACCCCTTTCTCTGACATCATCAGCCAGGTGAGCCATGCTCTGATTAGCTCCTGAGAAATTTCTCAGGCTTTTTGATTGGGCTGTAGGTTTTCTGTGAATGACCCTGAGAGGTTTTAAAAACACTTACTCGGCTCAGATTTTCAGTTTCTATGGCTGGGGCCACGGTACAGCAGACCATGCGGAGGCATCTGTACGCGGAGCGAACAGACTGCCCTAAGGCAGTGTTCGCGTCCATGCAGCGTGTGGGTGCGTCCATGCGGAAGCAGGAGGGGGCGCGCGTTGCGTGAGAAATCAATTAAACTGATTTCTCAGCACGACAGACAGGTCACGTGAGCGGTTCACCTATTGAGGGCGAACCTGCTCCGTGACATCACTGGCACGCCCCTAGACACGCACACGGACAGCGTGCGTACCCTGGCCCACTTCAAGTGGCTGATGTCATGGCCGCGCACGCCACCCCACGGGCGAAGGCACTATGTACCTGGCCTTAGGGTCTTCAAAGTTTCTAAATTAGTTTAAATGCAAAAGTTTCTTGGATGGTGGTGCAGCTGCCTTTGAAAAAATTTGTGGGACCAAATTTGCAATATGCTGGGTACAAAAAGTTTAATGGCACATAAAAAACAGCAACAGACAAACTCTGACGCGTTTCAGCCGCAAAAGGACTTTGTCAAAGAATATGGTATACACAATACACGTAAGATTTAAATACCCCCAGTTCCCGCCTCCTGTGATGACGTATCGGCACTCTCTGCCTATGAGAGTCATCCCGCCCCCTCTGACAGGGACGCTAAGTGTGACGATGGGGAGGATTTGGCCCGGGATTAAAGGGGTTACACCCCAATTGGCCACCCTCTAACCTCACCAGGGAGACAAGGGGTTAACTGGGCTGAGGCCCAGAAATGTGATTTAACCCTTGTTATAACCTGAAAATGTATATTCCACTGTTCCCCTGTTTTATTGTTATATCAGTGTCTGCATCACACACACACTAGGATCCATCCGGGAGCACAAGGGTTAATAGTTGTTTAGTGATTATAGCCCTTTGTGTAATTTTCCTGCCTTTTCAGGCACCATTTTGCAGTGTCCCATAGGCTGCCATTGAGCTCCATATGTTTCAATGGCGAATCTTGCTGTTTGGGTCCTGTTTCCTGAGAAGACCAGCAGCGAATCTTGCTGTTTGGGTCCTGTTTCCTGAGAAGACCAGACCTCCGAGAGGAGGAGCGGCGGTTTCCCATTGTAAGTCAATGGGCTCATTGACTTCAATGGAGAATCCTCGAAAGAGCTTTCCAGGAACGAGTTGGCTGCCGTCCAAACCGCAAAACCGCAAAGCGGATACATTTTCAATAGGAGAGCTTTGATCACTTATTAGCCAGGTTCAACGACAAGTGGCGTGGGAATAAACAGTTCTAGAGCACCTAGAAATAAAATTCTTTTTGCCCCTAGTTCCTAGACCTCCCCCCACTCGACCACAACCGGGTCCCCGTATCCTGGACCCCCGATAAGGGTCGAACCGAGAAGAGCGGGTCGCGCCATAGGTTCCAATGGCGGCGGCAGAAACAGCTCAAGAAAATGGCTAAGTGTCAAAAGCTGAAATTTGGGAATCCATAGTTCCGGTTCCGGAGGGTCCAGAGGATCAGGGTTTGGGGTATCTGTAGTCACTGCTCCAGCATCGCTGCAGAACCATCCTTGACCCTCTTGGACCAACCCGACAGAGTATGGACCCCCTTGAAAGTTCAGGACTTTTCCCATAGACTCCAATGGCGGCCAATCTCCATTGACCGGCTATGGCGGAAAACACCCATTGACTTCAACGGCGGCGTCGCCCCGTTTAAAGTCTATGGCGGCGGATTCCCATAGCCGTCAACGGCGGCGGTTTGCCATTGAAAGTCTATGGCAGCGGAGCCCATTGTTTTCAATGGGGATTTAGTGAAAAACCGTGATTTAATTTACAGCGGAGTTTTTTGTATTAAAATGAGAAACGGTTTTAAGTGTATTTGTGTATCTCCGGTTCCGAAGGTCATAGCAAGGCGCAAATTGGACCATAGGGTGTCCCAGTTCCGGCATTGAGAACTGGGAAGTTTGGACCTGCTGGACCCAACGGAACCGGATATTTTAATATGTTTATGTTTTATCTTTCATACTATGTTCCAAGGTATGGGTAAAACCCAGAGGAAATTCCTTTGCATACCAGGGTAGCATATGGCCAGAAAGGCGACCCAATGTCTAGGACTTAAGTATGGTTACAAGGATTTTGTCACCTCCACTGTTTGCATGAGGGCGGAGATTACTCAAACCAGAGCAGTCTTCAAGTGTTCCATTTCACACCTCACAACAAAGAATATCCTGCCAGGAATCCAATCTGGTAAACTAGCTGGCATTCCTGATGCAGAGGAGGGGTTACAGAAATGAGACCCCAGAGCTCTACTGCGCATGTGCCAGCTAGCAGGGGGGCATGTACCAAAAGGTGTTCCCACGTTAATGAGTGGCTAGAGTTAATTGAAGACCAATCAACTGTACCTAATGTTAAGGATAGGGCACAAAAGGTTTATAAACTGTTGTCCACCCTTTATCCTGGGTCTGTTCTATACCATCTTGATTGCTGAGAGAAACGCTATGCAATATCTTCATGCC
Source organism: Ascaphus truei (assembly GCF_040206685.1). Classification (NCBI taxonomy): domain Eukaryota; kingdom Metazoa; phylum Chordata; class Amphibia; order Anura; family Ascaphidae; genus Ascaphus; species Ascaphus truei. The sequence goes on from NC_134484.1 coordinate 141,336,970, forward strand.
AGAGGTCTTTCATGTCTTTGGTGTCTTGATGACTATGAAGAGTGCTGTATGAACTGCCAGTCCAGATATGACTGTTTCATCATTTCCATTTTAAGTAAGTGTCCATATTTTGCCTGTTATTTGTATATCTGTTGTGTTCACCTTTATCAAGGAATAAATTATATTTTATCATATCTAAGTCTCGTCCCAGTTCAACCCAGTTATATATATATAATATATATTTTTGTGTAAATTACAGCCTGCCATAAAGTCACCGTGACACTAAGTAATTACAATGTTAAACACAGCTGATATCTCTTGAATAAGCAGGAATCACACGGAGAAACAGAAACTTCAGCTCCCCTATGACGTGACGGCTAAGCCACCAATGAGAAGCTTTTGGTTTGTTTACAATTGAGCTTAACAATTGGCCTGCTGGAACCGATAATACAAAAACAGAGGCAGGAAACAAATGGGTACTATAAACACACACAGTACAATGGAAAGCTACATAAACAAAACAAAAAAAAACACACACTTCTTTTCATTTATTGTGAACAATCTGCCAGGACAGAAGTTGTGCGCAATACGATCAAGCACAGTGCGATTCCAATTGGTTGTCTGCACATCCTGGGGATTTGTCTATACCTGAGGCTGTGAGGGTGTAAAACACATCTCATCTAACGTGACTTATTTTATTCCGTCCTCATCTCAGAGGGGTGGCAACTTTATCTCATGCCTTTCTGCCCCGGAAAATGGTAGATAATCTGTTTGATAGCTGGCTCTATGCCTATTCTGTGCCCCCAATCAGGCTGTTCCCCGCTCGCCCCAGCCTAGTTCTGCCTCTGATCATAATGCTTATTACATTACAAAAGTTTGCCGTCTTTTTTATAGAAAGTGTGAATGAACAGTAATATGTAAGCAATCGAAATGATTAAGTTGAAGTAAACCTATACAGATTTGACCTATTGCAGGTTCATCTTATATCACAATAATTAAAAGACAACTAAAGTGATGACTAAGGTGTACTAAGCATTGCAAATTGATTTTTTGGGGGCATTAAATTGACGTGCGGAAATCATAAATTATTATTCATAAAATATTTGAACAGGAAAAAATACATAAAAGTTACCTTTAATTTTCAAGTACATCCTGGGTCAATGTACTAAACCTCTTTTCCTACTATACGCCTTAAGCGTGAAATAGGGTTTTAGTCAGGTATATTGGCGGGGAAAAAATGTGATACACATAACACACATATAAATGGTATGTACTCCAAAAATGCATATTTTTTGTGCACCAGGGAAACTTTGATAACTCTATAAAACAAAAAAGCATTATATTTCCTTTAACACTTTTTTTTTACTCTTATTGCTTATTCTTCAATATCTTATGACTTCCCTTCTTTTTTTTCTGATTCTCTGTATTTGGACTTCTGCGAAGTCAGATTTTGCACATTGGTCTTGTTCTTACCTACAACATGTGGGGTCCAGATGGGTGTTCTGACCTGAACTTTGCTTTAAAAAAGGAGGCGGAGACCATCCTGCTGAAAACTTCTTTCATCCCAACTTTTTTTGTCAGTCTGATTTAGGTTTAGTTTCATGTGGTAGCCAACAAAGAGCAAGAAAACGACCTCTAACCAGATGTTTAAATGCAGTCAATTATTGTACACAGCATTGTTTCCACAGCCACGTTATTTTTATATACGATTGGGCAGGACTAAATCTGGAGGCATTTATTTAATTTTTCAGATTTGCATACATACAGTAATGTTACTGCAGTACACATTGTTTAATTTGTAGGGTGGCCAACTTTTTTTCAGGCGGGCTAATAAATGGTCACAAATTATTTTGGATGGGCCTCTGTCCTACTGCCCACTACATCTGATTTAAATTAATAGCTAAACCTAAACTAAATAACGCCAAAAGTAAACAGAAATTAAAAAACAAAAAACACATTAAAATATTACAAACATGTTTTATTGAGAAGAGAAAAAACTTGAAATCCTAATAAAATTAAAATAAGAATCTGAATGTAAAATTGTCTCAAAGTGATTTCTGAACTTTCCGGTAACAGTTTCTCAATCTTAGGATTGATTTTTGCAGTTGGCGCCCGACGCTCACGTCTCTCAATACAGATCTGGGCTTATTTTGATCAAATATCATTGTCGAAAACGTCTGCTCAGAAAACAAATATGGTGAATACCTCACATTTTAATTTCATTATTTACATTGCTTGATTTATTTAATGCTTTGCATTGTTAAATAAGTTATTAAAATGGATATCATTGTCGAAAACGTCTGCTCAGAAAACAAATATGGTGAATACCTCACATTTTAATTTCATTATTTACATTGCTTGATTTATTTAATGCTTAGCATTGTTAAATAAGTTATTAAAATGGTGTTCATTTCCAAAATGTATGTTAATGATCATTCATTTCCCTGTTATCATTTTTAGTTTAATCATTTCATATTGTTAATTTCTATAATTATTTTTTGCTCCTTCATCAGGCTTCCCATTCCAAATGCCAATATAGGCCACAAGTTGTCCACCCCTAGTTTAATTAAATGGATACGGTACTTCAATGGATACTTTTATGTTCTTTTAAAAATGACTAAAATCCCTAAAAAAGCATGCTATACCAGCCCACATCTCAATAGTAGTTCAATGACAACTTAATGTGATGCCTACTCTCTAGCGTAAGTAACTTTTTTCGGGAGAGCTTTTCATTGACTATTTCCTTACCCCAAAGAGATACATTACAATTCTGTATTACAACTACTCTACTGTAAATGCTGGTCGAAAACCTTCAAAGTGCTATTATCAGTATTTAATTTCTCACACAGTACAAATAGTGTGCAATGCTTTATACTATACAGTATGCACAAAAGCAAACCAATGTAACACACAACAATCAGAGGAGACAATCAGCATCACAAGAGCTTACATTCTTAGCTGCATAATAAACATGCAAGTGGCAGTGGCGGACGTACGTTTTTGCCCCACGTATAGTGGGCTGTGGGCGGCCCTGCGCCCTAGCTTAGTGACATCATGACGTTACGGCGGCATGTGATGCTGTGTTGTCATGGCAACGCATCGTCTTGTGACTTCACAACATCATTTGCGTTGTCATGGCAACGCGTCCTCGTGATTTGTGGCTTCATTTGCCGTTGTGCCGCCATAACGACCCAACGTTAAAGGAGGGGGCCCTCCGGAAAAGGTAAGACTTTCAAATGCACACACATTTTCTCCCCCAAAAATTGCCCCTATAGCATACTCAGCCTAATGGGAAATCCGGCACTGGCAAGGGGTAATTTATCAATGTTTCATAGTAGCAAAACTGAGGCAAAACAACTGTACCAAATGTATTCATCGATCTGGTGCTATTTTTTGCACCAATTGTCCCTAGTGTTGCAGCTTGGAGACATTGATAAATTACCCCCTAAAGGTTTTGACGCTTGTTATTGCAAATCATCTATTGATTATCTGATGAAGACAGATCCAAACCAAAGACAAAATTGGTAAAAAAAAAAAAAAAAGCAATATATTTTCAAAGTTAAAACAGATTGCCTTTAATGGGGTACAGCAGAGAAATCTGTTCTCCCCTTTTTGTTGTTGGGAGCCTTTGCTGAAAATCAAAATCTCCTGGCTGCTAAATTGGTGGACAAGAGCAAAACATTATACTGACACCAACCGCGTTTTCCCCCCAGTTTTGCAGCTGGGAAATGTTAATATCTGGTCACCACATCAGTTTTGTTTTCGAGATATTTCTTTTTTCTACTGCCCCTATACATGTTCAAGTACTTACAGCAGCTGATGTTGTATTGTTGTGCAATCTAGAAGTCCTAGCAATGCCCTGCATGTGCAAACTGATCAAATACATTGAATCTCTTCTAAATTAAACGTTCCTATTGTGTTGCTCATGGTTAAATACAATGCATTTCAAAAGGAGAATCCTAATGACCTGAGGGTAAGGAATGGATAGTGTATCTACTGTATAAACCCAGACAGAAGTCTGTTTAGAGCAATTGCAAAATACTGTATGTGATCAAAATAAGTCTGGAAGGAATATCTAGTAACAATGTGAGACGACAATTAATAATTGTTGGGAAGTCCAACATGTATGTGATGTACTGCAATACAATATGTATATAGGAAACCCAAATTGTAAATTGCAGGGTTAGCAAAAGTGACAACAATTCTTGTGGCTTAAACAGTTGCCATAGGGCAAAAGCCGTTGTACATTATGCCTGTTCATTCATGCAGACACTCATTCCCTTTGCTTTGCTAAATTTGATTGGCAGTTTACATAACTTCTAAAGGGCAGGGTAGCAACATTATTGTATGTGCCAGTAGGTCTCTCAAGAGTGTAATACTGAGTAGTAACAGAGTATCAAAGGTAGGATCATGGGGCTATTTCCTAAAGTCTCCCTCATGCAAATCTGAGGCAAAACCAGTGCAAATAAAGTACTGTGACACATAGCTCCTATTAATTGTAATGAATTCCAGTCGTTCAATAAACATGGTGCTATTTTTTGTTCTGTTACATAAGTATTAAAGTCTCACTAGTGCAAAACTTCCCATTGTTTCCAATGGGATTATTTCCCTATAAATGTAGAGTAGAGAGACTTGGGCACCTAACCACTGTGTTTACAGAAGAGTTGGCACACAAAAAATCTACTTAACTCAAGTAAGGTGTTGATTATTTGTCACAGTTGTTATGTGTAGCACACTTTCCCCCAGCCCCTGGGAGATATGGTGGCCACTGTGTGTGGTGCGTTAACTGTGGCTCACAGGAGGTCTGAGCCTCCGCTGCTGGGAGCCTGGGGTATACCTGATCCATCTAGTGACAGCGCCTCCACCTGCGTGGGATCCTAACAGTGTCGGATAACCCCGTCACAGGACAATGTACTCAATAACGCACACCAGGATATGGTATAACTATATTTACTAAGCACAAATGATAACACACATATATTACACACCCACACCGTATAGTACATATAGCAATAGTCCCACACTGTATTCCCAGAGTACCTGGGTGCAGGGGCACCAATGTCCAAGTGTCCGGCCCACAATAGGCACTCCCACCCCAAGTGTTTGCGACAGGGCTGCCCACAACTAACGTGTGTAAAGTTGATGCACTTGATGATACCTGCCGGGTGCTCCAGCACCCTGTAACACCGATTGTAGACAAGGAGCCGTCTGATCCCACGCCATCGTCGTCAGCGACTAGTCCGTCTCTCCACTGGGTGTTGAAAAGCATGAAGATAGTCTATTATCTTTGGTTGGGGATCTGGTCCCAGACCACCTGATGCCAGGTTGCAGCACGTCCTAGCTGTGTCCCTCACACTGGTACTACAGGGGCAGTGTCCCTATCTAATGGGCCTGTCCCTGAAGCAACCACAAACTGAGGGGAGTCGGGGACTAGCTGGGGTCTAAGGGGTCTCTGGCCTAATGCAGGGGTCACAGACGCCCTGCGCACACAACTTACCCTCTTCTTGTCACAGCTCTGACTGACGTGCTCCTTGCGCGCAAAATGTATCACTATGTCTCTGCAGGTGAATGCTGGTGCCTTATTGAATGGTTCTCGCAATGTGACTTCCCTGTAGTATGAAGGTGGAGTGGTGAACGTGACTAGCATAGAGATATCACCTCAGTGCATTGCTGATAATAGATTATCAATAATATCCACTAAAGAAACAGTTTGATAATCTGAACAAAAAACGAACCTTTATTTAAACAAACAAACAAACAAACAAAATAATGGGGGTGAATAAAATCAGCAGACGATTGGTGATAGTTAAAACCACCAGAAAGTAACAGGACAATTTCTGAAACTCAAAGATGCCACGGCTAATACTTGGGAGTATTCTCTGGATAGAGACAAGAGCTTCTGATAGATATGCCGTTGAGAGTTGTCTGTATCTTGCCTAGCTATCAGTAATGCCTGTAGTCGGGTGGGAACTCGGGAGTTCTTGCTATAGCACTGCCTTGTTATTTGGGTCTATTGATATTTCTGACCCACTTAGTGCTAGAGACTGAACACTAATATATATATAGAGAGTGTGTAAACAGCTGTATGAGCGGACACTCAATGAGCATTAGTATGAGATTACCGCCAGTCGTATAGGAGGATAACGTGCTGGGGTTGTTATCAAACTTCTTCCAGACACCCGTGAGGGTGCTTGTGAAGCAGTCAGGAGAGTTTGTGATTGCACCAATGCTCACCTGGTAATACGAGATTCACACCAAGATGATAGAAGTTTGAGGAACTGGGGTTGGCATCTAATGCTTCCTGATACTCATCAGGGTGCTTGTAAAACATGGACAGAAGACACAATCCCCCGATGAAGCAGGTAATCCCTGGGAAACGTGTAAGGTGACGGAGGACTGGAATCAGAGATGGACAGAGAATCCCGGAAGTGACATCAGAATCGGGCAGAGACAGACCACGAAAGATACCAATCAGTGCCTATGGTCCTGGCACTATGCAAGTGTATATCTTACCACATCTACTGCGGTACCCAATTTTGAACGTACTTCATCATATATCTCCCTTTTTATTTTTATCTTCTTTTTGAGGTTGCGCTGGTTACTTTCTGAACAACTAATTTCTTGGACTTGGAACAGTCTTCATCCAACAGCACCACAGCTTTTATTCAGCTTAGATTTTTTTTTAGATAGTTCTATCACTGTTCTATCACTGGTTAGTGCTTGTTCTTTTGCTTTTATATTGACATGGTAAATGTGTTCAATATAGGGGAAAGTAAAATAAATCAGACAGGTAGTTGTGTTTTTCAAAACATTTTAAAATGTTTAGGGACCTATTCTAGTAGCTTCGATAGTCTATTTATCGAGGCCTTTTCAGACAAAATGCCTACTGCTATTCAGAAAGCCTCAATAAGTGGGCGATAAAAGGCATGAACCGACATTTTTTGCTGCCGTCCAAAACACATCGCCGGGTGAGTGATGATAAGCCACTTATCGGCAGGTTTATAAACTCGTGCAATTCTAGTAGCCTCAATTAGCTTATCGATGCTAATCGGGGCTCTAGAATGGTGATTTTCTCCCAAAATCCTCGTGCCAGGAAAAGTTGGCGTGAGGCTGGGGAGAACCTGCTGAGAAGGCAGCGAGAGAGAACTTAGAAAAAAAAAAGTATTTTTCCTGCATCGAAAATGGAGAGATATATCCACAGACGGATATAGAAGATCCCTAATTATGGCGCACTGCAGACCTTAATATTATTTTATAATGCGGTCAGAGGTAGTGAAACAGATAGCATAAATAAAACCACGTGCTACTTTTTTAATTTTTTTTATTTTTAATATCTTTCCACTGGTTATGGTATATACATACCATAACCAATTGAAAGATATTAATTATATAATTACAAAACACTGGCACATCCTGACGAACGACGATGACTTGAGATTGGTCCTCAAGGATAAACCATCTTTGGTATGGAGACGCTGTGAGAACATCAGAGACCAACTGGTACACAGCCATTTCTCTAAAAACAAAAATAAAAAAAGTAGCACGTGGTTAAGTTAAAAAGGCTTCTATAAATGTCATAGCTGCAAAGCATGCGAATTTATGAAAGAAAGCAAAACATTTACAAACACAGGAGACACTAAGAATTCACAATTAAAAATTTCATAAATTGCAAAAGTACAGGAATTATATATTTAATTACATGCTCCTGCGGATTAAAACATGTCGGAAAAACCAAGAGAGAACTTATAAGACGAGTCTTGGAACATCTAGGATCAATTAGGAATTCCATAGACACCCCTGTCTCACGACATGTTCGAGAAAAACATGCAGGGAATGTGAATACACTTACGTTTCAGGGCATAGACCATGTGCCCCCCAGTAGCCGCAAGGGCAACTGGGACAAGATACTTTTGCAATGTGAAGCCAGATGGATATATATGCTACATACCCAATATCCATCTGGCATCAATGAAGGGTTTGTCTACACCTCCTTTTTATAAGGAGTGACACTTTGCAATACTTTGGGAAATCTTGCTAGCCTGATCACATTAAGTGAACACTGTATTAATCCTACACAGTGTAAACACAAGGTCAGATTCAAACAGGTATTAGAAAACATTCTAAAGCAAGGTGCAGTAACTATGCACCACCACCGATTGACACGGCACACAAAGCGTCCTCCGGTTGCCTATGGCAACAATTATGTATAAAGGGGCGGACAAGGACGCGGATAAGCCCACCCCGGAAGAAGTTGCAGTTAGCAACGAAACGTACCGTACATCGGGTCTTTGCCGACAATCTGCAATATATGTTGAAGTTTGTCACTGCTAATGGGCTATATATTGACAAATATTGATACAATCGGCTTTAGCAAGTACACATAGAGTAGTATGGTCCGGCTGTAGCCAGGAGGGAAACCACCCTATATATACAGAGTGATCGATGTTTGCCAGATTATACTATTAGGAGGTTTTGAAAGCGCATACTATGCGTGCGCAGGAGAAATGCGCCCACAGAGTTAACACTCACACTATCTGAACCATCCTTTTACTACCTCATACTAGCCTTATTCATATGGGAAATATCTACCTACCCGTATAGCAATTTATGTATACCTACTTCAGCGTCTCTCCCTAGAGGGGAGCAATATCGGGTGCCACACAGACTCAGGAGGATACACTAATAATGCTTACATTAAAACTGATGAATGCATGACCCACAACCTGGAATCTATCAGAAATAACCTGTGGCTCGAGTGTCCTACCTTTCTTCCGTCCACGTGTCAGCAGCAATTTTCTTCCGTCCACGTGTCAGCAGCAATTTTCAGTGAATATATTATGAAACTATGTCAACAAAAATGATGCATGCGCAGTAAAACCACTGAACCTAGAGACAAGAAGTGCACACAGAGTACTAGTAGGAGGATTTGAAAGTATATACTACACGTGCGCAGGAGAAATGCGCCCACGTAGCCAACACTTAGATTATCTGAACCTTCGATTTACAACCTCACACTAGCCTTATCCATATGGGAAATATCTATCCACCCTCATAGCAATTCTATGTATACTTACTCCGGTGTCTTTCCCTAAAGGGGATTAACAATGGTCGCCACACAGACATTAGGGGGATACACTAATAAATGTTTCCATTTAAATTGATGAATGTACACCCACAGCCTGAAATCTATCAGAAATAATTTGTGGCTCTAAGTGCTCTACCTTTCTCCCGTCCAAGCGGTGTTATCAGCTGCAACTTTCAGTGAATAAATTATGAAACTATGTCAACAAAAATTACGCATGCGCAGCAAAATCACAGGAACTAGAGACAAGGAATGCACACAAAGTATAAGGCTTGAACAGTGGGATATAGGAAATGGAACCAAAAATATAGAAAACATTACCATAGCTATTTACACAGGTGAACCAGTGAAAGGATACATGCATCAGGGATAAACAGTACCATACTTTCTTGTGGCATAAATGAATTTGGCTGAGCTATTACATAAACAGGATTAATACCTCCATCCATCCGTGTATATCAGCTGGCACTAGCTATTTACCAACCACATCAAACTAGAGAGAGTAAACATACTCCCAGGACCAACACTCTATTTATTAACTTGCATTTTTACAATCAACGTAAACATCAAAATGGGATGCGGATAATTGATAAACTTCAAAACCATATATATGTATAGACATATCCCCCCTTTGGGCTATATGTCTATTTTTAAACTACACCTATTATGTTAATAAAATTGATTTTATTTATGCTATCTGTTTCACTACCTCTGACCGCATTATAAAATAATATTAAGGTCTGTAGTGCACCATAATTAGGGATCTTCTATATCCGTCTGTGGATATATCTCTCCATTTTCATACATTACCCTCCCGGGTAGCACGCATACTCCACTAGGGGTTTAGAGCAAGGTCTTCTATATAGTATTTTTTCCTGCATCGGATTGAAACCGGGAGTCTCCGGAGATGATACCCATTAATATCAGTACTGGAGGATGAATCAGATGCATGAAAAATGCATTTACAGGCAACTTCATTACCTTAGCAGCTAACCGCTAAGGCAATGAAAGGGTTAACTACCAGTGCCCGGTTTATTGTGGGTAGCGGGTGTGGGTGAAGGTGGTATTTGGCCTTTGGTGGGTGTTTAGGCCTTGCGGGGGGGTTGCAGGTGGAGTTAACCCCTTCATTACCTGAACGGTTAATACCGCTTAACCCCTCCCGCTACCCCCCAGTAGGCCTAAACATCCATCCTTGGGGCTACTATCCCCTTCACCCAATCCCTCTACCCACAATAAACAAAAATCCACACAACAACCCTACTACTCACCTCGTCTACCCCCAACAACCACCCCCCCCCCCAACACATACAGTACAGTAATGGGCACACTTAGTATTATCCAGATAAGGATAATACTGAATTTTCCCATTATAAAATCAAACATTAGCCAGCCAGCATGAATAAAGTAAACAAACCTTTCTACTTACCCCTGCCATCATGAAGGGCATTCTCGTCAGCATACTCCAGGTCCATGTTCTCGGTTGCCAGCAAGAGTATATAAAAAAATAGAAACTAATGGCCCCTAACCCCTTAATCACCATAGCGATTAATAACCACGATAGTAATTAAGGAGTTAACCCACCCTCCCCCGCTACCCACCCGGGAGGCCTAACCACCCAAGGACCACTATACCACCCCTCTACTCATTGATTGGCACAGTGGTACATCCTACCCATATAATATGGGCATGATAAGCCGTCAATGGCCAACCTATTAAAACAATCAAGCATAACAATGCACAACAATTAAAGAAATAAACAAGCACCTAAACACCACAACAATAATAGAACTAAAAAAGCCTCAACTACACATCAATAAAATTATTCTAACACCAAAACCGCTAAAGAATAAAAATGATATTATACCAAAATAATATAATACAATTAAGGAAATGCCGAATCAACAAAACAAATCAAGAAAGAAAACCGCTAGCCAATCCACAAATGTACTAAAAACAAGCCATCCAAATTCCAAACAATTTAATCAAAACAATAAACAGAAATAGAAAAAATACCAAAAGGGGCACAGATTCATACATTAGCAGTCAAAGGGCAAAGAAAAACATAAAAATTAATAGATATGATACAAAAGATGTGAAAAAATACATTTACATACATTCAATATTTATCTTACCTTTAGAAGTCTTCACTCTCCGAATCCTGGTGTGTCAGGAAGCTCTCGACCCGCGACGTCCTCCACTGCAATCCGTGTCCATCCACCTTGAAGAACAGTATTAGGTACCAAAATCTTCTTTTTGGTTGTTGTGTTTATTTTTGTTTATTGGGGGTAGAAGAATCTTTGGGGTAGAATAAAACTTTCATTACCATAGCGGTTCCCACCGCTATGGTAGTTAAGGGGGTTAACTCCTCCCGCAACCTTCCAGGCAGGCCTAACAACCCACTCTGGGGCTACTACCCCCTTCATCCACCCCCTCTGCCCCCAATAAACAGGCTGTTGAGGTTGAACACCTTCATTGCCTTAGCCGCTAACCGCTTAGGTAATGAAGCTGTTTTAATAAAAAATGTAATACTAGTGTACATGAGCAGGGGGTCCCTGAGCAGAACCGTGTTGATTTCAGGTCCGGGAACCCCCTGCGTCCCGAGGTACAGGCCCCGTTATGGGGTGCCAGTACCTCCTATTCATTTAAATCCATGGTCAAGTGACGCGAGACATTTAAATGCGTAGGAGATACTGGCACCCCATAACAGGGCCTTTATCTCGGAAAGCAGGGGGTCCTCGGACCTGAAATCAACGCGGTTCTGCTTCGGAGACTCCCTGCTCACTAGTATTAAAATTTGTATTAAAATCCTTTCTGAATACCGTGATAGCAACGCTAAAAAAACTGGCGACGTAACCGACCCAGCGATTTTTTTTATGAAGACTACTAGAATAGGCCCCTTAATGTCCACATACAGTACTGTAGTAGACAAATTAATATGGATTGTTTTTGCAATCTTTACCTTATCTCTCTTATGATAAGTATACAATGCTGCACATGTTGATACATTATTAATAATGCCCTGCCCCCTGCTTTTATTTAAGCCAATTATGCTGTTGTAATTAGGCTGATAGAAACAAGATGCTGCATCTGTAGGAAGATATATAAAGGCACAGAACAATAAGGTAAAGTTTGAATGAAATGGACCCAAACAAAAGGAAGCAAATCATTGACAATTTCACGTAAAGGGTGAATCTTTTCTAAGGAAGTCAGCTACATCGATAACTTTGTTTTAAAACTTTTTTTTTTAGCCCTTTTTCATCTCCATTGACTATCAAGCACTTTCAGATGAGGAGCTGACTTAAAGTAGAAAACACAAGCAGTTGCTTATCTTATTCCATCTCATTAACCTGTTGTTTATTTTCTGTGCCCTTATTTTAATAATTGTTCTGGGGAACAATATCAACATTTGCATTAATCACACGCATAGTTCAGAATTTCCAGGTGCTTGAAAAGCTTCCAGGACAGTGTCAAGCAGAGATGTGCAGAATAACGGGCAAACCATCAATCAACAGACTTTTCCTACAAATATACTTTTCTTTCTCATTTGATAAATAGGCCTCAAGAAGTAAAAAAGAAAACAGGATCTAGAGCATGGTGTTACCTTTTTTATTTGTTGATCCATTAACTGGAATTGTTTTCAGTTTGGTTTCACTAGGGGATTACAAACATGTCCTACTAATGTCAGTAATGTGGCCTTGTGACATTCTCAATGAGAGAACATTTATGGAGCTAAAAGATACATAGCTCCGTTAATCAGGGTCCATAAAGTAAAACAGGAACCAACAGTCCCTGAGGTTAATGCTTATCCTCAAAGATAACTATATGTAAAAACCACGACCGTTCTGTGTTTCATTAGCATAGGCTTAATTATGTCACATTATAGTATCCCAACATTGCGTTATCTTTTAAAAAATGTGACCTTATGTATGTCTTAGCTGGTTTCTGGTTATCGTGATCAAGACCCCGAAATAGGTCTTTAAATCGAGTTGAAAGAGAGAGGACAGGAGTGGGACATAATCCAGACCCTCTATAAGCCCTTTTTTAAGGTGTGGATGTGAGTAACATAAGACCTAACTAACATAGCGTGATGTCCCAGTGTTAACCTTAATGGACTTTTGGGGATATGCAATCTTATGATAATGCGTAATTTGCATATCCTTTGCAAGTCATAGTTAACGCAATGCCATTTTTACGGGAGAAAACATGACATACCGTTACGTTTGTATCCTTGGAGGATACACCATTAGTTTTAATGTGTCTAGAGGTTGGCAAATTTGTCACAATTCGATTCTCTTTTTTTTTTCTCTTCAAAAATTGGAAAACATTCGAAAAAATGCCAAATATGGTGCAAATTTATTTATTTTACTTTATTTGTGAGTTTGCAAACTTAAGCCAAATAGCAACATTTGCTAACTTTTGCCAATTAGGGAAAGTTCTGTTTGCGAACTTTGGCTAATTTTCTCATTTTGAAGTATTCAAATAAAAAAAACTTGTGTTGTTTTTTTCAAACACCAATACCTTTGTTATTATTGTTAAATGCCCCCCCCCCCCAAAAAAAATCAATTTCCCCTAAGAATTAAAAATTTTGAGAAAAATGTGCCCATCCTTAAATGTGACTTTAAATTAAATTACCTTCATGTTAAATAATTTAACAGTGCTTTGTGTATTGGGGTCATGGTCTCAATAGTGATATATTAAACTGAAAGAAATATCAGTATAACACATATATTTATTCACCTGGTAAATGTAACATGCACACACAGATACATTTACAACTTAAAGGCTGGGAGTAGATCATACTATGTGAAGAATTAGTATATTGACATTATTCCTTTGCAAGAGCAGTGCTCAATCTGCAGGATGAGATAACAAATAAATATGTAGTCCTGTACTGTATATTGCTCTTTTCTTTGAAGACAAAGAGATAAAAGGAAAGTGATGGAAAGATAAATTGATGAGCATTCCAGTGACATAGTCAAGATGTTTGGGCATGTCCCACAATAAAACAGTTAATTTGTTGACAATTTCACAGGATTTTTCACTAAAAACATTATCTTTTTTTCAGGAATTAAACAGTATTCACTGTAAATAAACATTGATTTAGCTGCAAATTGTCTTTATTTATTAATACAAATTATTACATAAAAAATACATAGTATGCAATGTTCAAGAGTTTCTTAGCAAGGTTAATCTGTAAATGTATTATTATATGTAGTGATTTCTGTGCTGCATCATGCTGAAAATGCTATCTGGAATGGGGGAAGAGGGCTGCATTTACTTTTATCAGGAACAATGTATTGAGATGACTATCTCAGCTTCAAGTGTATTTAATTTATGGATAGACTGAGACTTGTCTGTGGTTGAAAGAGATAGACTCTTCCAGATGTGTGGTGCATAGTGTAAACAATGTAAAGAAGCCAGTTTCCCTATGAAACCTGAACACAGAAAAGAAATGACATATGATTGATCTTCAGTAATAAGTGGCAATTGTTTTGGAATAAGCTAGCTTCGTAGATAATTTGGTATTTTCTATAATGTTTAGAATACTAAACAAGACATATACATATAACCCTGGAAGGGATTAATCATATCATACAGTATTGTTGAATTTTATACACAACAACATGTTGAACTGTACAAATTATCCAGGTTTTTTTTAAGGATGGCAAGGAGTGCAGTATTCTACACAATGTCACTGCTGTCAGTGATTAGCATTAACACTTGTGGAACAATCTTTATCTTAGACAGGGGATTTAGATGTCATACATATCTATCAGTATTTTCCAACCCTCTCTTGGGAAACCTAAGATAGATCTAGTTTCATTTATTATAGGAAGCTATGGACTAGATTAGTATTTTTAGGATCACATTTGAATTGTTTTAGCACCTCACTCATCTACTCCCATGTGAGTTGCTAATGGTATGGTATAAAAAAAAAGTTTACAAGTCAGAGTCATCCTCTATGTAAATGAAAGAGTGGACCAAAAGGAATTCAGCTCAGAGGTCATGGTTAACAAGTAATTAAATTAGAAGTTAGGCATTGCCTAGTCTGGTGTTACCCTGGCATGGTGGACAGGTTTATCAAACAACCAACATTTATAACTACTGTATATTATATATAGTTAGAAATATTATTATATTATAAATAGTTAAAGATTTGCATGGTTTTTTTAACAGCATGGTATACGTAATAAGCAAACAAAAGAAAAATTTGTGCGCCTGGTGATCTATTCCTGAAACCACTCACCGTGAAATGGATTATTAAATAAATCTAAGTGTGATTAAAAAAAAAAAGGGGGAAAAAAAAAAAAAAATTGAATGGAAACGAAAATACACCTTGATGATGTGAGTAGTTAAATCCTATGAATACATATACTTTTATACCATTAATAGGTTATGTGACATGAACCATTAGGAGTGAGAGGGGTTAATTGTGGTTATAGCACAAAAAATGGCAGACTGAACCAAAATGATCCAAACACATAAGCAGCTTCCAATGCAAGGTACCCAAACCTTGCTGAATAAGGACAATAAAGAAAACAACCAGGGAAGCGCTATATTAGTTGGGATCAGGCTCAGCAGCCAATTTTATGTATAAACCACATATAAAACAATAGCATAAAATAGCATGAATGAATACACAAAAATATAATATATAAAATGAGTAACACAAGTCTCTGCCAGTTGGAGATTGTCCAGGTGATGTAAGTGCAAGTTAATGCCCCTGTCTGATGTGACAGACTCGGGCAAGAGTGACCTTTGAGAGGTATAAATCCAGAGTGGTAGCTGGGATGGAAAGCGCTACCAACTGTGCAGGTAATGAAGTGTGTAGAAATGGGAAGGTGCCGTAGGCATCAAATATGGAAAAAGCTCACCCAACTAATATAGCGCTTCCCTGGTTGTTTTCTTTATACGTTATAAGAAAGGGTTAATAATGTAATGATAATATACTGAGTTTTTCTGATTTTAGAAGTATTTTTTTTTTTTTTGCTTTTGACACCTTAGGCAGACTAGATTTTAGGCATACTCAATGAATTATCAAGCACATATGTTTGCACTTATATGTATGTAACGTTTACCACCCCCCCCCCCCCAATCGCAGATAGGGGCCATTACAGGGTGTATGTTGCATATACCTGCTGGCAACAGGAGGGCCGAGTCATCCGCGATGACTTGGGGATACAGGAACATGCTTCTGGGGTTCATACCCCACATGATACTTAGCAGTGCAACGCCTCCATCTGCCCTTTATCCAGCGCCTCCATCTGGTCCTGCCCTTAAGTACAGCCAGAAGGCGGGCACCCCGTTGTCCCAGCTACAATAGGATGTACCACCCCCTGCTGTCACTCAAGTGCAGTACCAAAGGTGATGGGGAAAACCCCATACCAACTATTAGGCACCTGATAGTACCAGGGTTTACTGCCAGCCCATTGGGTAGAATAGTAGCCAGGGGGTACCCCGCTACACGTACATTTTGTACTAGCTAGTTAATCCTTTGAGTGTCAGAGTGGCAGGGAAACCAGAGTGGCCCCTCCGGCAAGTTGCGATCATATGATCCTGTAACCTGGTTAGCAAGTGAAGTGTCTTCCATTTCCATTCAGATAGCATTAACCCTTCCTAAGGAGCAGTGAATGTGATTTGGGTTAAAACATGGCATGGCTAGGGATGTTCCAAGGAGTGGGTTGAGAAACACTGATGCAGATATTATATCCAACTTTGTATAGGTATTTCTTTATAAAAATTAGACACCTTGACTGAGCCGAACCTTTGAGAAGGGTTGATGAGGAAACCCACAGTCTGCTGCTTCTGAATTTGATCATTACAGAATAAAACAAAGCACCGAGAGCCTCAGAAGGCCACATACATTATGCCTTCTAAACTATACATGTGTCACTTTTAGTGGGCCACCAGTGATCGCCTCCTAATTAAGCCCTCTTTGTAGATCAGCACAGACACATGAAGGGTCTTGACCTGTCATAAAAACAATTATTGTATTTTTTATCACAATTGCTAACCAACGTTAACCCCCCAAAGTATTGATTAAACCCCCCACATTGATTAAAATACATAATATCCCCTGCCATTTTAATTTCAACCTCTGCAACAACAACAATGTATTGTATGGTGTAACCTCTGCAACAGTCTCAGAACTAAGGAATTTAAGAAATTGGAAAGACCCTTAGGATTAAACACTGTGACGGTAACTTTGTAACAGGCTATAATAATACACAAAAATATAACTGGGTTGAACTGAACGAGGCTTAGATATGATAAAATATAATTTATTCCTTGAAAAAGGTGAACACAACAGATTATACAAATAACAGACAAAATATAGACACTTACTCAAAGGTTTGGACAAGAAAGCCATCAGGATACAGGATGGGCAATTTCTTCCATACTTCAGGTTCAGGTGTAGACATCACGACAATACATGAAGATCATGAAGACCATGCATGAAGACAATTGAGTATAGGTTGAGCCTCATTTTTATACCATCTCAACCCATCTCTTAAAACCTAGGCACTGAGTTGGCTAGGAAAATCTCTTTGAAGTACATTTTAAGTGTGAAGTATGACACTCACAAACCACTCAACTTCCTTTGTTCCTGGCCCTAGTATAAACAATCAGGGCAGTTAACTTTTGATCACCGGGCTATGTTAAATCTTCAGGATGCCCTTCCTGCTCTATTAGCATAGCAGATGGAGTCTGCATTTTCAGAGCAGAACCAAAATATCATATACACTTTAATATCTTCGCATATTAATAAGTTCCGTTCTGGTGGGTCCAGTGGGTCGAAACCTGCCAGTTATGAATACCTACAGTGACCCTACATATTGGCCAAATTTCAACTGTCTGCGACCTCTAGAACCGAAGATACAGAAATGCACTTTAACACATTTTTAAAATACAGGATTCGTCCCTTTAAAAACGAATCTCTGCTTTTCACTCTTTCCCCATTGAAATCAACGGGGTCCGCCGCCATAGCGTTGAATGTCGGGCTCCGCCATTGCCGTCAATGGGGTTTCCCACCATAGACTTTCAATGGAGAAACCACCGCCATTGAAGTCTATGGGAAAATCCACAAATCTTTACATTCGCCCACACTCCGTCTGGTTGGTTGGAGAGAGCTGGGAAGGGTCATGCATTAAAGCCGGAACCTTGGCTACATGCTACCCAAATCCCATCCCTCTTGTCATTTCAGAACCGGAGATATGGACTTACGTTTTTCATCATTTCAAACTTAGTCGTTTTTACGCCACGCGGCTTTTCCCCATTGAAATCAATGGCCGGCGCCGCCATGGACAATGCATGGTGCCCGCCGCCATTAGATTCAATGGGACCTCCGCTCCACCATTGAAGTCAATGGCGCGACCCTCCTTCTCCGCTCGACCCCTTATGGGAGTCTCTCATTCCTGGACCCGGTGTGGATCGTGTGTGGGGGTTCCTAGGAGCTAGGGACAAAAAGAACTTTATTCCCAGGAGCCCTAGAACCTAAGATTCTCACGCCAATTGTCTTTGAACTTGACCAAAGTGATTAAACTCTTTTCAAAGACATTGTATCCGCTTTTGCGGTCTGTGGTTTGGATGGCTGCCAACCTGTTCCTCGAGGCCGGCGTTGAGGAATCTCCATTGAAGTCAATGAGCCCATTGACTTACAATGGGAAACCGCCACTGCTGGTCGTCGCTGGAAAACAGGTCCAAAACCGCTACTTCTGCCATTAGAACGCATGGAGTCTCAATGGCGACCTATGGAAGGCTGCAAAATGGAGCCTGAAAAGGCAGGAAAAGGGAACAAAGGGCTATAATCACTAAATTAACATTAACCCCTTCCCTCCCGCATCAACCCTAGTGTATGTGTGAGTGCAAACACCAGGATAACACAATACAGTTACAAAGGGTAATAAACATTTGGATATTGAAGCAAGGTAAAAAAAACACATTACTGGACCTCAGTCCAGTTAACCCCTTGCTTCTCAAGTGAGAGTAGGGGTGGCCAAATGGGGTGTAACCCCTTTAATCCCGGGCCAAACCCCCTCTATCATGACACCACCCCTGCTAAATGGGTGCCTGGTGCCCCAACTGCCTCCCCTGGTACTGGGACACCACTGGCATCCTTGAAGCCCTCAATAAGTCCTGAGGGGTTGGCCTGGCAAAATTGTCCTCCGGCATTGTCCAGTACATTGTCCTGGCCACAGTGGACAGTGAAGTCCAGATCCTGCTGAGCAGGGCTCCACCGTGGCCGCCGGGCATTCTCCTTTGCCTCCCTCTGCCCCCCACCCAGTGCCTGGTGAACCAAGCCCATTGTGAAGGGGCACCTCTGCAGACCAGGCTGCATACTGCCCAGAGACTGGCATGCCTCTGCATCAGCGAGAGACCAGCTATCAAGCACAGACCGTCGCTGTCCTGTCAACCAAGTCTGGGAAAGCGCTATGTCACTATCCTGTAGGGACCCTACCTGCCCTGGCCCTGTGCTCACCTGTAGCTGCTCCGCTGTACCCTTGACTCTCCTCCCTGGCTGCCTATTTACCCACAGCCCCTCCTCTGGGAACCCTGGGGAATCTGTCAGGGGGGTCACTCCTGGCCAGTCAGAACAAGGGACCTCCTGCCTACCTAGCCCATCCCTAGCTTCTGCCAGCTGCCTGACACTCCACTGACCTCCTATCTTCCCCTGCTCCACAGTGTCTCCCTGCCTAGCCACCCCTAGGCCCAGCACCTCAGCCCCTGCTAATGACTCCTGCTGCTTACCTCCCTGCAGTCCACCTGCACTCCTCTCCCCCCTGGGCAATCCTAACCCAGACACTGGAACTAACTGAGTGCACCTACCTCCCTGACCTTGTCTCCCCCTTACCAGGGATGAGCTCAGGGGCATCTCTCCAGATGCAACCGCCTTAGCTCTTGGCTGGCAGGTATCCCTGGGGTGGCACAAGTGTGCCACTGCCCATGATACCCCCAGCCCATAGCCAGGCTGCAACAGGGGGTTGCTGATCTGAGAGACCCCCTGAGGCTCTGCCAGAGTAATGGGAAACTTTAGCTGCCATACCTGCTGCTTTCCCTCCTCGGCTACCACTAGCCCTTCTCCCACTGAGATCTGATGCTGGCTACCTACCTGCAGCCTTCTCTCACTCCGCTTCTCCCTAGCTAATACTAACCTGGATCCTAGGGACCCCTGAGTGAGGCCACCTCCCTGACACTGCCTCCCCATTACCGGGGATGAGCTCAGGGTTGCTGGTGCAGATGCACCCACCTTATCTCCTGGCAGTTGGTGATCCTGGGGTGGACTAACTGTGCCACTGCCCCGGATACCTCCAGCCCATAGCAAGGCTGCAACAGGGGGGCTCTTAACTGAGAGTCCCCTTGATGCTCTGCCAGCCTGGCTGCCCTACAAGCTGCCCTTCCTTCCCCTCCCTGGTGCCCCTATCTCCTGCCACCCCCCGGTCACCCATATAGTGAAACAACAGGGTACAGTCATAGGAAAAAATAAGCTGCCACAACAGCGCCCGGGCTTGGTACAGGTAAAATGGTGCAGGACAAGGGTCCCAGGTCTTTGTGGAGTAACACGGCTCCCGCCAGACCAGGTAAAATAACCCCCTCCCGCAATCCCTGTCCCTCCCCCCACGCAGCTCTTCCGCCGCCGCCACCGCCATGGGTGAGCCCCGGGTAGCTGCTGCAACAGTACCCGGCTTTGGTGCAGGGTCGCCGGCGTGGATTGTGGGGCTCCGGTCATCGCTGGGAATCGCCGACTCTGCCAAACAATGTGAAACACCCACCTCCCGCACACCCCAACCCATCCCCCCAGGATGCTAGAATGGCGGCTTCTTCTCCGCCGCCGTCGCCCGTTCTCCGCCGGGACCTGATGGATGGCCACCGCTCTCCGCCGCTGTTGCCGAGGCAGCCCGGCCAGGTTCTCCAGGGGACATCCCACGAAGGGTTGTCGCCCCAGCTAGGCAGGAGCCATCGGAGGATGCCGCTAATGGGGTCATCTTTTCCGCAGCTCGTGAGCGCTGCCCCTGAGGGGCTTCTTCACCCGGCCGCGCACGGTCCGGGCACCGGGCATTATTGTGGCCCATTTGTTGGCAGTGCCGCGGCGCCTGCCGGAGCTTCTCTGCCACCGGTGGACTACCCCCCACAAGGGGCTGCTGAGTCCAGAGCGGAGTTGCTCGAGCTCCGGGTTCTGGGAGGGGGTAAGTGGGTTGGGACATCGCCAGCTTCTGGAGCTCGTTCCGCTCTGCCTGGGACCACATCCCTCCGCACTCAGACAACAGTGAAAGCTCTTCCAGGGAAAATGGACTGGCCGCCGCAACAGCCGATACCTCTCCGGCTGTAAAACTCTTGGGGTCTCCGCGATCACCCGCTCCCTCCAAAAGTCTCTGCCGTCCCGGGGCTGGGTCTATTCCCTGCTCTCCGGGCGGTTTGGTGGTTACAGCAGCTGCAGCTGTGGATCTTTGCTCAGCCTGCCGGGTTTCATGCTCACGATCGCCGCCTCTCTCTCAGTCTTGCTGGCTGCTGGTCCCCGCGCCGACTTGATGCACTCCTCTGGTCTCGGTGCCCGGCTCCAGTCACACGGATGGCCGGCACTTTGGTTCTGGAGGCAATGCTTCTCACAAGTAGGGGAACAGTGAGGAGGTGCCATATCTTGTGTTATATGTTGTACACTGTGTGTTCAATATCTTTAGTCCCAGGAACTCGCAATTACTCTCGAGTTCCCACTATATTACAGAGTCCCGTAGAACACTGTAATATAGGTTCAGTTCAGTCCCGCCACTGCCACCAGTTTTATTAATGCCTGTGACGGTAACTTTGTAACAGGCTATAATAATACACAAAAATATAACTGGGTTGAACTGAACGAGGCTTAGATATGGTAAAATATCATTTATTCCTTGAAAAAGGTGAACACAACAGATTATACAAATAACAGACAAAATATAGACACTTACTTAAAGGTTTGGACAAGAAAGCCATCAGGATACAGGATGGACCATTTCTTCCATACTTCAGGTTCAGATGTAGACATCACGACAATACATGAAGATCATGAAGACCATGCATGAAGACAATTGAGTATAGGTTGAGCCTCATTTTTATACCATCTCAACCCATCTCTTAAAACCTAGGCGCCGAGCTGGCAAGGAAATTCTCTTTGAAGTAGATTTTAAGGGGCCTATGCAGAGAGCAGCGAGAAGCGCAATCTCGCCAGTTTTTCGCAAAATATGCCTATAGCAATTTAGTAAATGGCGAGAAACTGGCGAGATGAGTAAAAACCGCCAGTTTTTTTTTGTTTTTAAAACTCGCCGTGCGGTTGGCGAGAAGCAATATCTCGCCAGTTTTAAAAAAAACCCGTATGCAGGTAGCCCCGATCAGCATCTCGCCGCTATTCGCGCCAATAAAATGGAGAGATGTTCTCCAAATAGCTCCGCCAAAAAAAGTTGGCATGAAGCTGGAGCTGAGCGGCGACAGGGGACATATAAAACAAATCAGGCCTTTTCCTGGCTCGGATTGATGCCGGGGGGCTCCAGAGCTGATACCCAGGAATATCAGCACCGGAGCCCCCCGGCATGCATCCGAGGCAGGAAAAATGCATGTACAGCCCACTTCATTACCTTAGCGGGTAACCGTGCCAGCTTTATTGTGGGTAGCGGGTGTGGGTGAAGGGGATATTTGGCCCTTGGTGTGAGTTTAGGGCTTGCGGGGGGTTGCGGGTGCACTTAACCCCTTCACGACCATAGCAGTTAATACCGCTACTGTCATGAAGCGGGTTAACCCCTCCCGCTACCCCCCCCCGCAAGCCCTAAACAACCACCGTTGGGGCTAATACCCCCTTCACCCACCCCCACTACCCACAATGAAGAATAATCACACACAGCAGCCCACACTAAATAAATAAATGTAAATGAATAAATAAATGAATATAAATATATATATATATATTGTGACAAACGCCCCTCTTTTGTAGTGCTGACGTCTGTCTGGGTTCTTCCCGACACAGTCTTCTAGGGTTATTTAATACAAAAACAGGATCATGCAAAGTATTAAGCTGCTTAACTCAGGCTTCTGCCTGCTTTATTTTCATCCAAGTAAGGTACTGCAGCTTTAACATGTGTAGGTTAGAGGTACTCAGATACTTTCATTCAGCAGTTCACTCATTTCATTGTTACAGTATTTCCCACACTGTTATTTCAAGTAAAAAGAAACCAAATTATATAAACAAAATCCTATCCCTTTCAGGGATCTAACTACACATCAAAATCAGTCTCTCTAATAGCTGCTGGCCAACTAAACTGGTTCCCCAGCTTAAAACAATGCTCTCTCATTTAGGGTCACAAGATACAGCACAGTCTTTTAGCAACAGCAGTAACCATTTGTTTGTCTTATCTGTTTGGGGTGTCCAGGCAAATCCTCTGGTACTGTGATACGTGGAGAGGCCGTCAACCTCGACACTGGACGCAGGAGAGTAGCGACACCCCCAGCCCCCAGGCTCCAAGGAGAGAGAGTGAAATGCAAAACCTCTCTGCTCTAAATACCTGTACATGTGATTAGAAGAGCAGGTGAGGGAGAACTAGAGCCATTGTAATCTGTGGTCTGGATTTTCCATCCAGCTGCCTGAGTTAATGTGAAGCTGTGGAACGGATCATTTTTAGCTATTCCTGCACTTTCTGCTCTAAAATGGGGCAGAAAGCTGCCTAACATCTTTGGACTATGTCACATATCCCCCTCCCCAGCTCACACCTACTGGGGTGAGCGGCCATGGACCTCACTGGGGTGAGCGTCCTACCTGAAATACTTGAGCTAACTCCTCAGTACAACATTAAGTATTCACATGATACGAATATGAACTTCATTATAAATTTACCAACCGAAAAGGGCATTTTTTTTTTTTTTTCATATTGTGAGCTACCAATATTTTTTTCTCTTATACTACAGCCTTGTAATCTTAAGGGCCATCAACGCTGTATATTAATTTGTAGTTTAGCTACATTTTCAACACAGAGAACCAATATAACATTGTAATATTGACAAAATGCTTATTTGCATAGTTAAGTGTCCGTGACATAGTCCACACGTGTAATAAAAAAAATAAATCGGTCAGTTCCCCCAAACTTTTTTTTTTTTTTTTTTTTTTTTTGACTTTCAGTCTATTGCATCCTTTGACTTTATTTCATAGCCCGCTGCAACCTGCAAATGACTGGACTGTTTCTTTAGCTTCTGATGAGACCCTTGGACCAGATTCTCCTTGGCTTCACAGTGTGGTCCAGATTGGTGAGATATGGAACTATTCAGGCGCCGTGTTAACCTTCGTTGTTTTTTCTTTTCAATCTTTGATTTCCCTTTTGTGGCCATTACTAGGCCTTTGGGTTTTGGAGACCTAGTTGCCTCTGTACAAACGTAGTCCATATTAACCATGTCATCAGGATCTGTCAACAAGTTTGTGTTTTCAGGAACTGCCACCCACTTGGCTAAAACATCTTCTGTGTTGTCCTGGGTGTGTCCACTAGTTTGATAATCTTCTGGACAACGTAAATGAAATTGAGGATCTGGATTTTTGAATTCCAGATCAGGGAGTATATTCTCAGGAGGGTGCCTATCTGTTTCTGGAATAACAGCAGCACAATCAAAGTCAATTATTTCTCCTTCCTCTTTGTCATCAGTGAGGGCATTGAGTTTACTTTCCCTGGTCTCCTTTTGTGACCGTGTCTCTTTTAGCCTTGGAATCTCTTTCTCCAACTTCATCTTTATAGCAAATCGTAATATTGCAACAGCATTGAAGATACACGTATAGGAACGTACCGCTTGCTTGGTTAGGAGGTAGGATTGATAGCCCGACTGAACCACTTTAGCCGCTTCTCCCATGTCCGTCATCTGTTTCAGAGCGAGGTTTAACTCTGTTTCATTTTCTCTATTCTTGACCTGCAGCTGCAGGTGCTCCTCCCGGGTCTTGTCCAGCTCCAGCTGCAGCCGGGCCCCCTCATTTGCCGTGTGGTCCAGCTGCTTGTAGATATCGGCCATCTCGCTTTTATAGCGCAGTGTCAGGCAAACCACCTGACGGACGGACACCTCCTCTCTCTTGGCGCACTGTATCTCGCGCTCAGCCATCTGCTTCTGCAGCTCTCCAACCTGATCGTGCCAGACCTCCCTCAGGGTCTTCACCTCTTTCTGGTGCTTGCTCTGGGTTTGCATCAGCGCCTCCATTTTTTGGAGCTCTGCAGATTGTGTCGCCTGGATCGCCGCTGATTCTGTATTCTGCAGTGCTTCCTGCATTTCTAACTTTTCCTGGATCAATTGCTTCTCCACTTTTTCTGCTTGGTGAAGTTTCTCATCACCTTCACTGATCTGGTCAGTCAAGTCTGAATTTTTCTGTGTCAGACTTACATTCTCTCTTTTTACAGTCTCTAAATTACTCAGGGTATTCTCATAGGTTTCCTTCAATGTACACAGCTCTGTGCTGCGAGCGTAGACCTCATGGCGTGAGAGTTCCAGCTCTGCTTTAAGCGCGCTAGCCTCTTGCCGAGAAACCCCCAACTCTGTGATGAAGTTTTGCACATCTTTCTGGGACATCTCATAGCATAGTTTCCAGTCAGTTCTTGTTTTCTTTGATTCGCTTGGCTCTCTGCCTATGATGGTAGCAGTAGCCTTTGTCATCTCTAGGTGTGTCGTCATTCCTGGGACGATTGCGCCAGGCCCTATGGGCTGTTGCTCATCTCGGCGCCTTTCTGACGCATGTCCTGACAGTGCAGGTTCAAGTGGCTCGGTCACTTCCCCTGTGACTTGAGGAACAGTTTTCTTTCTTTTTGCTTTATTAGCTCCAGAGATATCAGTGGTCCTGGGCACACACTCACTGTTATCAGCTTCCACATCTTGCTTGCACTCACAGGGCGTTGCTTGCTTTTGCAGCTGTTTGTCTTTGAAAATTTTGGGGCACACATCTTCCATGTGACCTACTTCACGACAGGCCCAGCATACTAAATTCATCTGTGGGTACGGCTCTCCTCCAGGGTCGTGATCATAGTATGGCCTGAAGGGACACTGTTTTGTATGGTTACGTACATTACACAACAAACATTTCACGTCGGCCATTTTAGAAACCCGGCAGGGACAATTGCTAGCTGCAATTTCACTCACTTCAGCAACTTACATACAGCACTTGCTAGCTGCAAATTCACTCACTTCAGCAAAAGGCATTAGCTTTACAAACAGCACTTGCTAGATGCAAAAAAATTTTTTTTTTCTTCAGCTAAACATTTTGGTTTTCTGTTTGGGTTCAGGGTGCTATTGCATCCACACTTCGCACATTCTCTGTGTATGCTAGAAGCACAACTGATATACACAGTGGTACAGACTTCACTCATAGCATCTGTATTTTACTTCAGCTGGGCGGCCATTTTAAACCCCCGCATTTATTTGCAAACCCACAGACTTTAGTGTCTGCCCGCATTCTCCACCATATGTGACAAACGCCCCTCTTTTGTAGTGCTGACGTCTGTCTGGGTTCTTCCCGACACAGTCTTCTAGGGTTATTTAATACAAAAACAGGATCATGCAAAGTATTAAGCTGCTTAACTCAGGCTTCTGCCTGCTTTATTTTCATCCAAGTAAGGTACTGCAGCTTTAACATGTGTAGGTTAGAGGTACTCAGATACTTTCATTCAGCAGTTCACTCATTTCATTGTTACAGTATTTCCCACACTGTTATTTCAAGTAAAAAGAAACCAAATTATATAAACAAAATCCTATCCCTTTCAGGGATCTAACTACACATCAAAATCAGTCTCTCTAACAGCTGCTGGCCAACTAAACTGGTTCCCCAGCTTAAAACAATGCTCTCTCATTTAGGGTCACAAGATACAGCACAGTCTTTTAGCAACAGCAGTAACCATTTGTTTGTCTTATCTGTTTGGGGTGTCCAGGCAAATCCTCTGGTACTGTGATACGTGGAGAGGCCGTCAACCTCGACACTGGACGCAGGAGAGTAGCGACACCCCCAGCCCCCAGGCTCCAAGGAGAGAGAGTGAAATGCAAAACCTCTCTGCTCTAAATACCTGTACATGTGATTAGAAGAGCAGGTGAGGGAGAACTAGAGCCATTGTAATCTGTGGTCTGGATTTTCCATCCAGCTGCCTGAGTTAATGTGAAGCTGTGGAACGGATCATTTTTAGCTATTCCTGCACTTTCTGCTCTAAAATGGGGCAGAAAGCTGCCTAACATCTTTGGACTATGTCACAATATATATATATATATATATATATATAACAACAACACCTATAGCCCCCAACATACACATATATGCACAGCTATGATACTATAGACCGGCGGGGGCCCTCGGGTGTTACCCGCAGGCCTGCAGTACCAATTATGTGCCCCCCCCAAACTAATGAATAAACACATACATACTTTTAAAGAAATACCCCCCCCCCTAACACATACAGTATAGTAATGGCCACAATTACTATTATCTACTCTGATTGGCTCTAGTACCATGTGACAGGCTTTCAATGACATCACATCCTTTCTCCCCCAAGCCTCTGTCACATGGTATACTGGAGCCAATCAGAGTAGGGATGGAGTTCCCACGCTCTGATTGGCTACCGTACCATGTGTGGACGGCCATGTTTCTTTTAATGACGTCATCTTAAAGGCAATTGAAGCAAAGCCATTCGGATTGGCTGTGCTTTCATTGCCTTTAAGTGACGTCCTCAGTTTTTTTTATCGGCCAAAACGCATGGTTTTCACGGCCCAATCAGGGCCGTGGGAACCATATGACGAAATGTGACGTCTTAGGCGTTTAAAAGCCTATGTCGTCTCATTTTGAAGCCAGCCGCCGTGGAGGAAGGACCTCCTACAGAAGAATAAGGCCAGGGCATGGCCGAAGACGGGAAGAAGACCCCGGAAGAAGATAGAAGAAAGAAGAATACAGATGAAAATGGATTAAAATTAGAAGACCCGTGGATTGATTTAGATTTTTAGTTTAATGTTTATTTTTTTATGGTTTGTTATTTTATGGGTTCCTGTGCCTGGTGGTTTTGATCGTGAGTAACCAGTTCAACAGGAGTCGGTGGGGCCAAGTAATGGTAAGTGAACTAAAGAAATGTATTTA
This sequence comes from Ascaphus truei, assembly GCF_040206685.1. Classification (NCBI taxonomy): domain Eukaryota; kingdom Metazoa; phylum Chordata; class Amphibia; order Anura; family Ascaphidae; genus Ascaphus; species Ascaphus truei. Next base: position 141,365,124 of record NC_134484.1, read on the forward strand.
ATTGAACTTGTTAATTTTTTTTAATTCTTTTCTTTACATGTTTATTTAATTATCTGTGGTATATCATTTCTTGCCACTGTATGTATGTATGTATGTATGAATAGAGAGATATATACATACAGGATAAGAAATGATAGTGTTTTAAAAGCTTGATTTGATGTGTTTTTAATTATTTTGACTATGCATGTATGCTTAAATGTGTGTTTAAAGTATTTTAAAATTAGATAGATGTAATCGTTGCTATTGTATGTTGTATTACAGGTCAGGGTTAGCCTTGGTTGTTAATTTTTTATGCTTGTTGGTACTTATATATTTTCACAGGCTACATTGCTCAGTTGCAGGTTTGAATGAGTTAATTGTTTAATTGTTAGGGATTGAATGTAAATTGTTTAGGGATGGAATGTAAATTGTTTAGGGATGCCATTACTGAATGGTAATTGATTTATGTTTACCGTATTGGTTACAATAGTATATTTGTTTGGAGTTATCTGTATTTTGATTGCAATGTTATTGTTAACATTCATTTGCAGAATGTATATGGTGCATAGATTGTATGCATCATATATTCAATGTTAATGCAATGTGTTGATTGTGATTTGAGGTTTTTGATTGGCATTTGATCTTTTTGATGGTAATATCAGTTAGGATTATGAAAGGAAATTAATTGTATTGTAGTGTGTATTTATGGAGAACTGTTATTTTGAGTACTGCATGTTTTTGATAACCCTTCTACATTTATTTGTATATTGGTTCATCATGTGTGTGTGTATATATATATATATATATATATATATATATATATATATATATATATATATATATATATATATATATATACACACACACATATACATATATATATACATATACATATATATATGTATATATATATATATATATATATGTATATCTCTCTCTCTCTCTCTCTCTCTCTCGCAAATATGCAAATATAGCTGTATGCTCATCTGCATGTCTTAGGCAGGTCTGCAACCCCGCCTTTCCCCATTATCACCCAGCATACAGCACTTCCACTGCAGCAAGGGATTCTGGGAAATGACATGCAGATGAGCACACAGTGTCACTTTTTGCCTCAATAACCATTTTTAACATGGTTCCCTATAGGCTTAAGCTTGCTGCATGGTCACAGCTTTGAGCACAGCCAGGGTTAAGGTGCATACCCAGAAAACCACCCACAGACAGCTGTTTCGACCTTGATGGGTCTCATCAGTGTGGGGTTGATTTTACTGGGAATGCAAGAGAGGCTATGGGATAGGCTAAACCATAATACTGAGTTAAGTTATGGTGAGTAAAAAAAGTGACAAAAACCCTCCACAGGAAAGCAAATATGCAAATATAGCTGTATGCTCATCTGCATGTCTTAGGCAGGTCTGCAACCCCGCCTTTCCCCATTATCACCCAGCATACAGCACTTCCACTGCAGCAAGGGATTCTGGGAAATGACATGCAAATGAGCACACAGTGTCACTTTTTGCCTCAATAACCATTTTTAACATGAAATGATTGTGTATTGATATGTGTGTTTTATTTATACTGTGCAGAGGGCCTCCGGAGCTGAACCGCTTTGGTTTTAGGTTTGGGGATCCCCTGCTTCCCGAGATACAGGCCCCTTTATGGGGTGCCGGTATCCCTCTGCTTTCTTTACATTCGGCGGTCACGTGATCGGGACCTTTAAATGCAGAGGGATACCGGCTCCTCATAAAGGGGCCTGTATCTCGGGAAGCAGGGGGTCCCCGGACCTAAAACCAATGCAGTTCAGCTCCGCAGACTCCCTGCACATGTACACTATGAATAAAAATGTTTTTTAAATAATTTTTAATGTGCTGATGTTTGCGCAGAGAGAGCAACGGATGTCTCTCTGCTGCAGACAGAACTCGCCAGGGGACGGCTTCTCGGCAGCTTCTCGCCAGGCAGTCGTCCCGCCACTGGTTACACGCCATTATATGAAATGGTGGTGGCGCATTCATTCGCCAGGGATTCGGCCCTCCCTGCATACAGCGAGGTTAACACGCCAAAAACCTGGCGAATTGAAACCCTGGCGAATGCCATTTTTCGGCCCTTTCTGCATAGGCCCCTAAGTGTGAAGAATGACACTCACAAACCACTCAACTTCCTTTGTTCCTGGACCTAGTATAAACAATCAGCGCAGTTAACTTTTGATCACCGGGCTATGCTAAATCTTCAGGATGCCCTTCCTGCTTTATTAGCATAGCAGATGGAGTCTGCATTTTCAGAGCAGAACCAAAATATCATATACACTTTAATATCTTCGCATATTAATAAATTCCGTTCTGGTGGGTCCAGTGGGTCGAAATCTGCCAGTTATTAATGCCTACAGTGACCCTACATATTGGCCAAATGTCAACTCTCTGCGACCTCCAGAACCGGAGATACAGAAATGCACTTTAACACATTTTTAAAATACAGGATTCGTCCCTTTAAAAGTGAATCTCTGCTTTACACTCTTTCCCCATTGAAATCAACGGGGTCCGCCGCCATAGTGTTGAATGGCGGGCTCCGCCGTTGCCGTCAATGGGGTTTCCCGCCATAGACTTTCAATGGAGAAACCGCCGCCATTGAAGTCTATGGGAAAATCCACAAATCTTTACATTCGCCCACACTCCGTCTGGTTGATCGGAGAGGGCTGGGAAGGGTCATGCATTAAAGCCGGAACCTTGGCTACATGCCACCCAAATCCTATCCCTCTTGTCATTCCAGAACCGGAGATATGGACTTACGTTTTTCATCATTTCACACTTAGTCGTTTTTACGCCACGCGGCTTTTCCCCATTGAAATCAATGGCCGGCGCCGCCATAGACAATGCATGGCGCCCGCCGCCATTAGATTCAATGGGACCTCCGCTCCGCCATTGAAGTCAATGGCGCGACCCTCCTTCTCCGCTCGACCCCTTAAGGGGGTCTCTCATTCCTGGACCTGGTGTGGATCGTGTGTGGGGGTTCCTAGGAGCTAGGGACAAAAAGAACTTTATTCCCAGGAGCCCTAGAACCTAAGATTCCCACGCCAATTGTCTTTGAACTTGACCGAAGTGATTAAACTCTTTTCAAAGACATTGTATCCGCTTTTGCGGTCTGCGGTTTGGATGGCTGCCAACCTGTTCCTCGAGGCCGGCGTTGAGGAATCTCCATTGAAGTCAATGAGTCCATTGACTTACAATGGGAAACTGCCGCTCCTGTTCTCGGACGCCACCTGCTGGTATTCGATGAAAAACAGGTCCAAAACCGCTACTTCTGCCATTAGAACGCATGGCGTCTCAATGGCGACATATGGAAGGCTGCAAAATGGAGCCTGAAAAGGCGGGAAAAGGGAACAAAGGGCTATAATCACTAAATTAACATTAACCTCTTCCCTCCCGCATCAACCCTAGTGTATGTGTAAGTGAAAACACCAGGATGAGACATTACATTTATACAGGGTCATAAACAGTTGGATACTGAAGCAAGGTAAAAAAAACACATTACTGGACCTCAGTCCAGTTAATCCCTTGCTTACGAAGTGAGAGTAGGGGGTGGCCAAATGGGGTGTAACCCCTTTAATCCTGGGCCAAACCCCCTCTATCATGACAAACACCCCTCTTTCTTTACTACCCTCAATACATTTGCCGCTGTCAGCTATTACATTTAGCTTATTCCTTTTCCTGCTCCCTCTAATTTCTTTTCTTCTTTATTTGCGATTGCTAAATCTCCGTGATGCAAATATGGTATATTTCCTTTTACATTTAAACTGAATTAAGGACTCAAAGTATTTGGTTTCAGATACATGCTTTTAAAGTGAGAGTTAGGTTTAGTAGATGAAGACACCTACAGTTACTGAAGAAAGCATCCTGGAGATGTGGGTGACACTCAAAACGTATGACACGAAATACTCTGTATAACAAAATTAAAAAGCTGCCCATATATATACCCTAGTACATGCTCAATGGCGTGTCAATCCACTCCTGGGAAAGCAGCAACACATAATGTATGTAATATGGTACAATTTTAATGAATTACTTTTGTAGTTTTAGCACTGTGCTAGAAAAGTTCTATAGTGAGTGTTCATCACAAAATAGTAGCAGCTAAGTTTGCCACCTGTCATGTCAACTTAAAGGGGCAATCTATCCTAGGACTAAATTGAACTAATTCCAGTGACATATTTAAATGGTCTCATCTGGGTAATTAAAGCCTTTCTTACCCAAATCTGACACCTATAAGTATATTTTTTTGAAAAAGATCTTTGTGTGATGTCACTTTGTATTCAGCAAGTGGTTGTACAGCCAGAGGTCCTCTCCCTAGCTCCCCTTACCTTTATTGGTAAACTAACACCAGTTACAATTTGGTCACTTATCTTCGAGTATAAATTCAGCATCTTATGGCAATCAGGATACTGCTCATGGTATCTGTAACAGGGGATTTATCCCTGTTCTGGAAATGTGCCTCTAATCCAGCAGTGTTGTGGTTAACTGCTGGTAGTCAATTAACCAACACCACCTGGCTGATTAGGTTTGTTAGAAAAGCCTGCCTTTGAGACAGGAAGTGAGATTTCCTGAGTCTTACAAATTGTGGCACTGACCATAGGAACAGATGTCTTGAGCCTACCAGAAAAGGCTGCCAGCAAGACACAGGGGAAAGCACCTCTAAACCTGAATGCTGATATAGTCTGAGGAAAAGGCAGCAACACAGGAACAGAGAAGACTTTCCCTCCAACTACAAGAAACAGATAAGACTTTCCTTTATAAGACTTTTTGTATATCTGCACATATCAAGATATATGTTTGGGGCTGGGAGACATGCTAATCTAAAGGGAGTTGTGGACTGCATAGGTTTCACTAGAAATACTCCCAAGTGGAACAGAAGCTTTGTTTGACCCCTTATTTGCATATGTTTGGATGATTTTCTTATGTTAAATAAACAGGCGCAATAAAAGCCTTATTTAATTTCACCTTAAAAAGGTCTCCATTGCATACCTCTGCGCATGTCCTCCTACAGTATCAACCAGGGATGTGGAGTGATGTGATATCATCAAAAAGGGAGGGAGGGATGCTACCTGATTGGCTATCTTCCCTCCCTTTTTGATGACATCACATCACTCCAAAAAAGCAAAGGCATCACATGGTGTATCCATGTCACGGGACACCAGGCAATTTACACCTTATTACCAGGATCATATAGTGAGCAAAACAAGTTAATGAAATAAATTGTAAATTTATTCAAAAGAAAAGGCATACACACAATGACACATCACAAATTACAGCAAAAAGACATACTTACTTGGAAACTGGGGTAACAACCTAAACTCTCATTCCTAGATGAAGGGAATCCTACCCCTGATAACAGTTGCAAAAACAGAACAGAAAAAATTCCAGCAGCTTTCGCTGAAGCAGCCCTTTCTTGCTGGAGACTGGAAACTGGAAACTTAGAATCTGAGAATCTTAGAGGGCTGGGGAACTAACTATCTGATAGGCGTAGGTGTTTTTAATACTTCTGAGTTTTATTAAAAAAATACTATAGGCCAATCCAAAGGATGAGAAATTTCTCTGCAGCCACTCAGAGCAGGGCTTATCTGGCTGATGATGTCAGAGGCAGGGAGTGTGTTGAGCTAGCTTGATAAAATCGGGTGGGCGGGAAATATGAATCAGCCCATGGGAAATGTGCCCACCAGCAGAATCTTCCCCCCATTGTCGGCTCCACTAAGTCTGGTGGGGCAAATGGAAATGCAAAGAGTGTCCGTTGATCTCAGGACATGGATACTTGAGTCCTTCCCTCCTGTCCAAATGGTCTTGACACCTCAGACATCCTCTGGGGCTTTCATCTTCAGATGTCCTTCCAGACCTACTGGCACCAACTGGTAGCCCCAGTGGCTGGTCAGAGCATTGGTTTTGAAAGTCCCAGCTCATTTCTGTGCACAAGCATATGTGTTTTAAAACACACCATTTAATAAAATATACACTTTAAAAATATCCTAAGTTTTGTTGGTATGGGGAATAGAATAAAAAAAACTGCACTTTATTTCTTACTAGCCATATTCCCCACACACTATAAAGTAGACTTTGGACTGGACTTTACAAGCCCCCTCACAACCTTATAGATGGTTGGAGTACCCTCAGAACCTCTAAGCAGGTTTTGAATTAGCTGTACATTAACTGGGTATCCCCCCTAACATGGGGACCCTTTATAGTTACAGGGATACTTTACATCCCTTTACATCATTTACCTTTCTGTGCTGTGCTGAAGCAGGGACCACTAGTGGTGAGTTGTGCAAGCGTTTTCAAGGGGAGATATTACCAAGACACTGTGTCTACATGCATCCAGGAATCCGACCTGATTCCTGGGTACATTTTTAGGGGAACCAGCAACTCTGGCCTCTGACTAGATAGACACATTCTGACAACACTTTCTCCACAAAACGCCCCTTGAAACTTATACCACAGCAATCCCTGCTTGCTGGCACCCCTGGAAAGGTCAAACCACAAAAAATATTTATTGTCGCATAATTAAAGATAATGCTTTTACAACAGTTGGATCAAAGAGCTGACACTCCTGAACCCCAACACATGGGTCAGAGGTAACCAAACGGGCTTAACCTTTATTAGTGAGCCTGGTTACCTCTTCACTGTCACAATCCATCAATTTGTTTGGTCGGTGTACCATGTGATGGCTTTTGTTTCCTGAAGTGATGTCATCTTAAAGGGAGGGAAGCATATTCTACCTGATTGGCTGGCTTCCCTCCCTTTTAGATGATGTCACATCATGGAAAAAAATGGAAGCCATCACATGATACATCCACCAATCGGATTGAGGGGTGTACCATTTGAAAGTCAAATGTGACATCACAGGCCTTATATAAGACTTGTAACATCTCATTGGAGTACAAGAAGCGTTGGATCAAAATGTACTGGAACTATTAGATTACAAAGAAGAGAAGAAAGGAGAAAAGAAGCAAGAAAGAACGTATTGGAGACTCCTCTGCAATCAACTGAGGATCATGGATTTCTTCGCATCATGGTGTTGAGGATCATTGCGTCGTGGGGCAAGAGTTGGATGAGGAGGGTGAATGTTCATTCCGGGAACATAGTACCACTATTGGAATAAATTGGTAACCCCTTCATTACCTTAGCGGTTAGCCGCTAAGGTAATGAAGCTGGCTGTAAATGTATTTTTATTACGTAGGATGGAAGCAGGGGTTTCCAGAGCTGGTATTAATGCGTGTCAGCTCTGGAGACACCTGGCTTTAATCCGATGTAGTAAAGATAAAAAAAATGTCTTCAAGGTCACATCACGGATCCCATCTCACCACCTTTTAGGTGGTGAGATCAGAACCTGCGAGTTACAGCCGTGATGTGCATATCGAAGCTACCTGAATAGCACGATATGTCCACAGATGCGAGTTTGAGCATTTTTTGTGCTGCCGCTCGGTTTGAGATTGCGAGAGTACTACCAATCGGGAAGAAGCACTTCTCGAGTGAGTTTGGCATGCTATCGAAGTTTTCTGAATAGCTACACTTGCAAAATCGCTTGAAGTGCTGAAAACTGGCGATAGGTCATTTATCGAACCTACTAGAATAATCCCCAGAGAGTGAAGGGGTCAATGAAAGGTTTTCATTGGTAAATAATGCAGTTATGGTGAAAAAAATGTAATACAAAAAATATAAATGACAACTTTTGTTAGTTTGTTCACTTAGAAATCACACAAAGATGATTTTACTTTATATTTACTGCATACAAATGATACAATTATCATTTGAAGAGTAGCTTATTGAAATGTAAATATGTTTGTTATATAAACAAATATCACTCCACGAAAAACCTTTATACAGTATGCTAAAAGACCAGCGATGCATTGGGGGAGTGTTAAAACTATTTTTTTTCATTCAATAATGAAATTTCCATCATAGGTTTTGAGCAATGGTAGCATTGTGTACAACATGAAAACAAGAACTTTGGAACTCTTTTAAAAGCTCTTACATGTTCTCCTATCTTGTCGTGTTCGTAAAAGAAATTCCTTTCTCTTGAAATTTGACATTTTGATCTCTTCAGGGCGGAGGCACCTGCCTTGATATTTGATCTGTCTTCAAATTATAGCCTTTTTCAAAGTCTGCCCTTTAAATCCAACATGAAGTGGCCTTTTCAGTCCATCTATATTAGTGTCTGTTTTCATTTGAGACACTTTATACACATTGTAATGTTTTGACCATAACTGACTTCAATGCTTTATCTCAGTCTGAAATGTAATCATGCACTAATCTTCAGTGAGTAAAAAGGACTATCTACAGACATTATACATCTTGCAGTTGATTCTATCAGTAGGCAGAAGACATTTGGTTGATCTAAGATATAATATTAACCATTTAAATAGATGACAACCTAGATTGAATGTTTTGAAGTAGTCGTAGCAGAATAACCAGGAGGCTAAGCAATCTATCCACTACAATAAAATAACCATTATGAATAGTTATTTTTAACAGTCAATACCTTGAGTTGTGACACAGATTGGTGAATTTGGATAGTGAATTAAAGATGCAGTTCATTCTAGTACTAAAATGAAGCAATTACATGACCATGTTTAAGGGTTAAATCTAAGTGATTGATGCCTACCTAAAGCCGAAATGTAAGAGTATGTTCAAATGAAAATATATATAAATTTAGCTATTTTTCAACACATGTCAATAGAACACACACATCTATCTATCTATCTATCTATCTATCTATCTATCGATCTATCGATCTATCGATCTATCTATCTATCGATCTATCGAGCTATCGACCTATCTACCGATCGATTGATCTACCTATCGACCGATCTACCTATCTACCTATCTACCTATCTACCGATCTACCGATCTACCGATCTACCTATCTACCTATCTACCTATCTACCTATCTACCTATCTACCTATCTACCTATCTACCTATCTATTAATACAACAAAAAAGCATCCATATAGTGAGCACACGGGTATACCAAAGGAGGGTGTAAGTAATAATTTTATTAATAATAAATAAAACCAGGGGATGAAAATTTTAAAAAGGGAGGGGGTCTCCACAAGAACAATTCAGATAACCTATAGGGACAAGGTGTAGTACATAGAGCAAACAAACAACTCAATAGTTGTAAAAGTAAGCTGGCATCATGGTTTGTAAGCGTGGCATAAAGTACAGTATTGCTGCTGATACCAGCCAACTAGATACAATAAATCACATAAAACACACAGTACCTCAGTACTGCAGAAACTGAGTACTAAAAATCATAGAGAGGATAGCATGAGCCTCAACTCGTGATTGCTTAGATAATTTCAAGCAATGAGTGTCAATGAAAAATGTCCAGAAGCGTAAGCAGCATATAATGGCATAAGGTGGAAATAATACATCACCAAAAGCTCATAGGTGAAGTCAGTGGACAGATGTGTCCCTAATGGTGAAAAGTCAGGGGTCCCCCTGCAGAACATTCCCACTCCAACGCGTTTCTTCTGGGAAGACCGTTTAGTCTAAATATATATATTATGGGCATGATAAGCCACTATAGCAGACAGTGGTCACCGTAATAAAAATACATGAAGGCCCAAAATACACAATAATAAAACATACACAAGCACCTAAACCCCACAATTCAACAAATAAAATAACTAGACAACAAATTCAATTAATAAAAGCACTAACCAACAAAATAATTAAATAATTTTAACTATTAACCAAAGCAATTAATTAATAAAAAAAACTAGCCAACACATCAATTTAAACAAGGAGCAAACAAAATAATAAATTAATTTAAAACACTAATCAATCGAAAAAATACATAAAAACAAGCCATCCAAATTACAAACTAATTAATCAAAACAATCAAGAAAAATAGAAGAAATAACACTTAATAGAAAAAAAGCATTTGGCCAAAAATGCATTGGCTATCTCTGTATTCATATGTTCCCTAAATGGGCACAGATTTATACACTGGCAGTCAATAGGCAATGATAAACATTAAAAGAAAGAAATACAATACAAAAACAATTCGATTCTAAGCTCTTCGGAGCAGGGACTCCTCTTCCTAAATGTTACTTTTACGTCTCAAGCACTTCTTCCCATGATCTGTTATTTGTATTACAGTATTTGTTATTTATATGATTGTCACGTGTATTACTACTGTAAAGCGCTATGTACATTAATGGCGCTATATAAATAAAGACATATATACAGACATATAAAACCTGTAGTTTTTTTTTTACATACATTCAATATTTTACTTACCTTTAGAAGCGTTGGCCCTCCGAATCCAGGGGTATCAGGAAGCTCTCGTACTGCGACGTCATCCAACTCAATCCGACGCCATCCACCTTGAAGATCCGGACCAGGTAAGAAAATTCTTCTTCGTTCATTGATCTTCTATGACCTTCTTCTTTCTTCCTCTGTCATTATTTATTTCTTTTCTTGATCTTCTTTCTTCATCTGTATCATGTGCCCGCCTCTTTTTCTTTTGTGAAGGATGTGACGTCATCTCAAAAGGAGGTACGTCACATCCCTCAAACCACATGGCCATATCACATGGTATTAGAGCCAATGGGATTGAAGACAATCCCATTGGTTGCTGTACCATGTGATAGGTTTCCTTAGTTCAAAAGGATGTGACATCATCCCTTAAAGTGAAGTCACATCGCCGACTTATCGGGGCCTAAAAAACAAAAAAGTAGGCTTTTTTGGCGATAAGGTGTCGATAAGTGACTTGTCGGAACTTTGTGCATAGGCCCCATAGTCGTTATCTTCATTAGGAAAGTGGAAAACCTAACGGCAGATGTAAGATCAGCAGCATATTGCATAACAATGCTGAGCAACATGGCATAAATAGATGTTGGAGTGTGTTGCTAGTCAAATATAGTTCATACTATATGAGAGTTAGATCACATAAACATAGTAACAAACCGCTCACCTAGTGATGCAGAATAATGAGACTTGGTGCATAGGGGAAAAAATCACATGTATACTCTTGAACAAATGACCACCAGGGGTCACTAAAGCCCTATAGAGTTGCACTAAGAAGTCTAGATGTCAGGAAAATGTAACATCTATATACATAATGTACATATATATATAGTTACAAGGTCTAGGTATTGTAACCACCTATCAGTATGGAGGGAGTAGTGATCAGACGACGGTAATAGTCATGTAAAATTAAAATTAAATAATTAGAATGTATTGGTAACCTCAATAGCGACGAGTGACGTGAACTAATGTATACAGTGCAAGACTAAAATCCCCAATTGAGAGACAGCAGAGAGTATGGACCAGTAGATATAAGTCTCTCTACTAGGATAAATTATTCATGTTAAACGTACGTCGGGGTAAGGTGACGTCACGTCTGTGACGCTCACCCAAAGAGACGGTGAGTCGACCTGTCGGGAACACAAGGCGGTACACACGGAGACACAGTCGTATTAGCATTTCACACACAGGGCTTTCTATCCCCCTATATAACCACCTACCTCTAATTACTGTATGTATTTAGAGACTATATGACAGTATCATATGAATATTCACTCAGCTAAGGTACTATATACCAACAGTATTTTACATACATATATCACTATTTGTAAGGAATCCGCTCCTGGCTTTGATTATAGCCTTGCAGACCTCTGGCAATCAATGGCACATGTGCTGCCTCTCATTGCAGCTTCTGCCCTGTGCTCCATCATTGGAGCACAGCTCAAACACCCTCCCCCTGTGATTGGATCTCCGCCCTTTATATATTGGGCTTTGGCTCTGAATCAGGGCCGAGCATAATACTTCTCTGGACGTTACTGTCTCTGCCACAAGCCGCCTGGCTTGTCTCCTTGTGTACTAACCTCTCTAGTTCCTGAGTATCCGGAGGCCTACTGCTAGTTCCACGAAGAGGCCTGTTCCTGAGTATCCTGAGGCCTGCTACTACTCTCCACGTAGAGGCCTGTGTTTCCTGAGTATCCTGAGGCCTGTTACTACTCTCCACGTAGAGGCCTGTGTTTCCTGCTTTTCTGAGGCTGCTAGTTCCACGCAGAGGCCTGTTCCTGACTCCTGTGCTGAAGCGTTGTTTAGCCAGCACTGTTTCCTGGTACCTGCTGCATTCTACCCTAGCAGAGGTTACCATTTGTTTACTGAGGCCTGCTGCTATTCTCCATGCAGAGGCCTGCTTTGGACTTCTGTGCTGAAGCGTTGGTTTTCCCCGACGCTGCCCCTCGGTGCACTTCGGCCAGCCTGCTGTCTCCCCCTGCTGAGACCGGCATCATGGGCCGAGCCCGCTCCTCACGCAGAGGCCACTCCCGTTCTCACGCTCCTAAGCTGAAGCGGGGAACTCCTGACTACCTGTTGCCGAACTCCTGCTTGAATAACGACGATGCTGCCTTCTCCAATCCTGACCCTGCTACGTATGACTACGAACTGCGCACTCGGGATCAGTCTGCTCGGACTAAGGTCGGTGATTATATAACCCCACCTCAGCCCTGCGGTCCGGTCCCAGTTTGTGGCGAGCACAATCGCAACAGTATGCTCGGCCCCACAAAACCGGACCGCGCCGTGGCGTGGGTTGTTAAATGTTTTACTGAACCTATGTCCCAGGCTGCGGACCAGTCCCTGTTTGAAAAACCATACCTGTTTGAGAGACTGCCTTTGCCTGAAACTGTGGGTATGTGTGTAGGTTTAACCCTTTCGAAAAGACTGATTCGTAATGAACTCCTTACTAAAGCTGAGCGCCATAGAGAAACAGTGCCTGGCTCCCCAACTGTACCCTTCTACTTCCACTGTAGACTGGGAGACTGTGGATCTTGGGGTACTGGCCAAGGCACGTGATGTGTTCCATACGCTTTGCCTAGATTTCTACTACTCCATTAGACTACGGAATCCTCTCCTCGCTGCCTACGCACGTTATAATTACACCTACTTTCCCTCAAGCCCTTTTGCTGAACCCTTGGGGGTTCTTCCCACACCTCAGGATAGCCCTACTGTCTTGGTGCCTCTACAGCTTAAAGAAGCTGCCACGGTCCGTAGTCCTGAGTTAACCTCCCTGGGTTCTGTCCCAGAGGTTATTTCTGTCTTAACCCCTGCTAGTCAGGCCTATGAGTCCCCCACTGTAAATTCCTGCTATCCCCAGGTCAGTATGTCTCTCCTAGCACCAGAGAATGAACCCTGTTTGCCCTCTCTTTCTAACCCAGAATTTCTAAGCTCTGTCCCCGAGGTTATTTCTGTTTTAACCCCTGCTACTCTGCTCTGTGAGGTCCCCATTGTTCACCCTTGTATTCCGCAGACTAATGTTAGGTCCCTAGGGCAAGAGGCTGAACCCCCTATGACCCCACTTTCGGAGGCTAGCTTCTCTTTTCTGATTCTCAGGCACAGCCTGACTTAACCCTTGATGTTTTTTCTGTATTAACCCCTGCGGTTCAGCCCTTTGAGCCCCGCTTGGTAAATCCCTGTAGTCCGCCAGTCAAGGACACCTCCTTAGCTTCAGAGCATGAACCCCTTATGTCCCCAATTTTGGAGACAAGTCTCCCTTCTGGTTCTCTGGTACTATCTGCCTTAACCCCTGTAAATCCTTCCTGCCCTCAGAGAATGAACCCCCAAGTCTCACAGCAGGGGTTGCACTAGTTAAAAGTATTCAGGAACCGTCTGTTTCCCTAAGCCTGTTCGCAGAATTCCCACTCCTAGGTATTTCGCTTACCCCGTCTGTCACTCGGAGAGCTGAGATCCCTGCTTCTGAGCATAGACCTCTTTTCTTGGAATCTATAGTCGTTTCTGATGTACCAGACACTCCTTCCCAAATACCCACTTCAGAGACCAGCACAGTTGTGGTTGCCCCCCTTGTACTGTCTGTGTTCTCCTCTTCTCAAATCCTAGGGTTAAAAGCGAACCGCGCACATTATGCCCCTTCCCAAGTGACCCCTTCTGAGACCAGCGTATCTGTTGTTGCTCCCTTAGTACAATTACAGTCAGGCCCCTCCTTTTTGGATGATCAGGTTTTCAAATTTAAAACTCCCTCTACCCCTGATTTTGTAAACCTGCAGTCCCCTCTCACTGTAGTCTGTGAGATGCCTATCACCTTTGCTAAAATTCCTGTTTTGCAAGGTATTTCTCCTATTAAGTCTATGATACCTGCAATTCGTCTAATTGATCCCAAGACCCCTGTCACTGAGTCTCCCATGGAGTCTGATGCCCTCACTTGGGATTCTCAGGGACCCAATTCAGAAACAAGCACAATGTTCTCTGATCTTATTACAGTAGCTAGTTCAGTTCCTGCTGGTTCTCAATCACCCACTTCAGTGACAAGCAAGATGTCCCTTGTTTCTATTGGAAAGTCTACCCCAGTTTCTTTCACGGATCATGACACAGCCTCCGGGATGATTAAAGATGACTTAAAGCTCTTCACGGCTGAGAATAGCCTTTTTTGTTCTAAGCCCCCTGTAACTCTACGCTTAGCCCTAAAGTCTGGGATGTCCACTTCGCTAATAATACTGTTTCACGCTGACTTGCCCACAGTATTTGGGGTATCCGCTACTGACTGCATGTCTGCTACCACGAACTCTGGGGTATCGCACTTGGAACTTTCGGCAATACCCGCTGCGTCCCTTTTTTAGAAAACTCCTGTGTACAAGATGGACTTATATTTCACTGTATTTTCCACAATACTTGGGGTACTTACTATTGACTGTCCTGTCGCAAAACTAGGGTTACCTCTCAGGAAGGTGCCTGGAGCTACCGATGTTAAGAAACCTATGTTTAAAACAGTCATATTCCGCATTGCTTCTCCCACAGTATCATGCGAGACCTGGGTACCTGGGACCTCCACTCCTAAGCCAAGCTCTAGTTCTCTGTTTTCTTTCTCTGTGTTGGAGGTAGCCAGCTTTAACCCCAAGATTTCTATTCCTAAGGCTGATGCACCGCTTACCCGGCTTCCTGTTTTTTTGGATAAGATCTGTTTTCTCACCTTTCAAACAGACTCCTTACTCGCAGGTCTCTGTGCGGTGCCTAAAGTGCCCTTTCTGGATAGCATTTGGCCTTTCTCTAAAACGAAGACACCCTTACTGGACCTTGTCGCTTTAACTGAAGCGTCCGTCCCTGTTCTCTATGGGTCCACATGGGTATGGACACGCTGTCTCCTACTGTCCCATTAATGCTTACTATGCCCTTCACCAAGGCCATAACTTCGGATTTGATTCTCTCTAAAGATCACAGAACAAAGGAGTCTGATCATTCTTCAACTGCCAGTACCACGACCAAGAATTGCGTATACACTGCTACAGACTCTCTCGAATTGCTTGGGATAGCAACCCTGCTTTGTATGAAAAGTACAGCTTCAATAGTTTGCAGTGAACCCTCCCATTCCCTCGCTAATCACCACCCGGAATTCCTTGGAAGCTAAAGACTCTCGCAACTTCCTTCGTGCTGATTCCACCAAAGCCATTGCCTTCTCTGAAGGTCCCTCTGCAATTTATGTCCGACAATCAGTGTCCTGTGTCCCGTACTCTTGGACTATTACTATGCTCCGGACACCTGGCTGCTGCCCTTCTGATGTCCCTATTCCAGAGTCCCCTGGTTCCATTGCCCATGTACCAAGAACCGCAGTGCCACCGCTCTCCTTTGTGGCACTCGCCAAGGTACACCTGGATTTTGGACCTAATTCTCGCCTGAGACACTTCAGGAACAACTCAATGTCTATCAGACCTATGAATGGTCCTGTCCACCCAGGCTTCTCACCCAGAGGTGGGGGTACTGTAAGGAATCCCAACAAACCGCAGGCTTTCAACACCATCTCTCGCCTAAGGAAGTGAATGACCCTGTTCGTCCGGAGGTCTAACCTGAAGGGAGGGGGGGGGGGGGGTACTGTAAGGAATCCACTCCTGGCTTTGATTATAGCCTTGCAGACCTCTGTAGTTGCAAAAGCTTCCTCTGGCAATCAATGGCACATGTGCTGCCTCACATTGCAGCTTCTGCCCTGTGCTCCATCATTGAAGGAATGCTCACACACCCTCCCCCTGTGATTGGATCTCCGCCCTTTATATGTTGAGCTTTGGCTCTGAAGCAGGGCCGAGCATAATCCTTCTCTGGACATTACTGTCTCTGCCACAAGCCGCCTGGCTTGTCTCCTTGTGTACTAACCTCTCTAGTTCCTGAGTATCCGGAGGCCTGCTGCTAGTTCCACACAGAGGCCTGTTCCTGAGTATCCTGAGGCCTGCTACTACTCTCTACATAGAGGCCTGTGTTTCCTGAGTATCCTGAGGCCTGCTGCTAGTCTTCACGCAGGGGCCTGTGTTTCCTGAGTATCCTGAGGCCTGCTACTACTCCCCATGTAGAGGCCTGTGTTTCCTGCTTTCCTGAGGCCTGTTGCTAGTTCCACGCAGAGGCCTGTTCCTGACTCCTGTGCTGAAGTGTTGTTTAGCCAGCACTGTTTCCTGGTACCTGCTGGCTTCTCCCCTAGCAGAGGTTACCCTTCGTTTACTGAGGCCTGCTGCTATTCTCCATGCAGAGGCCTGCTTTGGACTTCTGTGTTGAAGCATTGGTTTTCCCCGACGCTGCCCCGCGGTGTACTTCGGCCAGCCTGCTGTCTCCCCCTACTGAGACCGGCATCATGGGCCGAGCCCGCTCCTCATGCAGAGGCCACTCCCACGCTCACAAGCTGAAGCGGGGAACTCCTGACTACTTGTTGCCGAACTTCTGCTTGAATAACGACAATGCTGCCTTCTCCAATCCTGACCCTGCTACGTACGACTACGAACTGCGCACTCTGGATCAGTCTGCGCGGACTAAGGTCAGTGATTATATAATCCCACCTCAGCCCCGCGGTCCGGTCCCAGTTTGTGGTGTGCACAATTGTAACATTATTTATATATACATCTGAAGAGAATTTATACCACGCTAGGGACACCACCACCAGCTTAAGTTCTTTCAAATCTAAGGCTCTCTCACACTTTAATCTGGTCTGTAACTGTTTCATACGCTCATAATATATATTTTCGTTAACTGTGCACTTAATGTCTTGTATATAATGTATACCTTGTTCATTTATGTAACTGTACTTGTAACCATGTATTATTTGTTTTACTCTGTGCCCAGGACATACTTGAAAACGAGAGGTAACTCTCAATGTATTACTTCCTGGTAAAATATTTTATAAATAAATAAAATATCCCTAGACTGTCAATATCTGCTTAGATGCTATAGATATACTGTGGTACCACCATCTGATATTATCAGCATTTCTACTGAGAGTGGATGTTATACTTATATGGTATTGCGTTATACAGTATATGTGATTTATACGTGGATGCATTCTTTTGGGCAATACCCATGGCTTTGCTACTCTAGTATATATGGCTCTATACCAACACAATTATTGGCTTTAGGATGTCTCCTATGTAGTGTGTCTAACTAGATATAACCTGATTCACTTACTGTGTGTATTAATTTTCTGGCTATATGTCCTATGTTCCCCCTGTTTAAGGATAATTTATCCTAGTAGAGAGACTTATATCACCTGGTCTATACTTTCTGCCGTCTCTCCATTGGGGATTTTAGCCATGTACTGTATATATTAGTTCACGTCTTTCGTGGCTAATGAGGTTAGCAATACATTTTTATTATTTTATTTTAATTACACATGACTGTTACCGTCGTCTGATCACTACTCCCTCCATACTAATAGGCGGTTACAATACCTAGACTTTGGGACTATATATATGTACATTATGTATATAGATGTTACATTTTCCTGACATCTAGACTTCTGAGTGCAACTCTATAGGGCTTTAATGACCCCTGGTGGTCATTTGTTCAAGTGTATACATATTAGAGAGATCGAATAGAGCAGCGGTGCACAAACTGGGGGGCGCAAGACTTTATTGGGGGGGGCGTGTGGTTCCAGAGGCCCCGCGCTAAGAGTGCGAGGCCTCTGTAACTTTACTTACGATTCTTGTCCACGCGTCTCCATGGCAACGCGGCGTCAATTGACGCCGTTACCATAATAATAATAATAGCATGTTTTTGTATAGAGCTGCTAGTTATACGCAGTGCTTTACAGAGACATTTTGCAGGCACAGGTCCCTGCCCCGTGGAGCTTACAATCTATGTTTTGGTGCCTGAGGCACAGGGAGATAAAGTGACTTGCCAAAGGTCACAAGGAGCCGACACCGGGAATTGAACCAGGCTCCCCTGCTTCAAACTCAGTGCCAGTCAGTGTCTTTTTACTCACTGAGCCACTCCCTCTCCCGTGGAAAAAGTGACGTCAAATGACGCTGTGGGGTCATGTGACGTCACATGACCTTGCAGCGCCATTTGACGCTCCATTGAAGGTAAGGGGGGCGCGATCGTGAGAGGAGCAGGCGGGGGGCGCAGCGCAGGAAGTTTGCTTACTCCTGGAATAGAGGAATATGCCTAGAGTATATAATATAAGCATATATAACAAGGAATATAATATAAGCATATATTCCCTTCTGTGGAACAGATGAAAATGAAAATAGATGTAGGAATAAAAAAAAACGTTAGACTGGTTTGCATGGACATTTAGTTAATCTGTATACACTATTAGATGGTACAGCAGATGGAGACACAGTAGATAGGGGATACCGGCGAGATATATATATAAAAATTCATCCATTTATGTATATATATATAGACATACATATACACATAAGGAAGCATGCGGAGAGGCCAGTCAGGTATAAGACAGGATGAAACAGAAAAGTTAAATGAAGGGAGATAACATAAATCCTTCATTTAAACCCTGGGGCGACAGCGTTCCCAGGGAATAAATCCAGCGGGGTTCCATGGTTGCCGAGCCTACCAGTATGCGCAAGTTGTGATTTGAGCAGAATAGGAGAATTTTTTTAGAAAGTTGAAATAAAAGAAATTGATAGGATTTAAATGCCCACTGCTCTTTTCTTCAACCAATGTAGTTTTATTGGTTCATAGTTTAATTTAAAGGCGGTCATTTTGATATGGGATTAAACTGATACCAATAAAACCATAAAAGCTCAGAAAAAGGCCCATATTTATTTAGCTCTGCTACAATATGCCATATGACTCCTGGCACGGAAATAGATATTACAGCCCATTCAAGTAAATAGTCAATATGGCCCAATGTGTTTTAAACTATTTTAGATTTTTCTAAACTAAGCCCAGGCTTTTCGAAATTATATTGAGAACATTAAAGTCTAACATTAAGGGCTATGTATCAAATAATCCATGATGTCAAAATAGAGAAAAATGAGATGAAAAAAAATTGACTTTTTTCTTTACATCTGGTGCTGATTTACTTTTGAAACAGATAATTTTTGGTACATGGTCAGCATTGTGTTTAAGTTAAACAAGTATTTGTTATGTGTCATTAACCGTAATATTAGTAAGGGTCTGGAAAATACATCCAAGAAAGATGATCTGTGAACATTATACAGTATGAGGCTTACTGATGACTGGGGGGCAATGAAGACATGAGACTGCTTCTGGAAGCTACAGGAAATGACAGTGACAGCTGGGCCAGCACTCAGAGTGTAGTTGTAATTGTACTAGTCTGTTCAGCAGTTTCATAAACAAGTGTTTCAGCACTGGCACAGTTTATGAAAACAACTTGAGCCCATTAATTTGTGAGCGCTTTAGTAAAGCTATCTCAGTAGACACAATATTTCTTCATCTTCAAAAGCAACCAAAGACCTCTACCTACAGAAGCTAACGAAGAAAGGTAGCCCTAATTTCCAGAAGTTAAAATCATTTTTCAAAAGTTCAACGTTTCATGTATGAATATCCAACAGAGCCTAAACTAAGACGACATCATCTTCACAAAAACATATCTTTGGATAAACAATGGGAGTTAAGTTTTCAAGCCATTCTTCCAAGGACAAGAGGACAAAAGGGCAGAAATCTTCAGAAAGACAGAACATGCTCAATTCATTATCTGACACAGGCCCAACAGTGAAACCTCAATCTCCCTGTGTACATTTCAACTTTGTTCTAAAGGGTGCTGAAGAAATCCCAAGCTTTGTTTGGCATATGTCAGAGGTGCAGAAACTCAATCTTTCCCACAACAGGCTAGCTGGCCTTCCCCCTGCCTTGGGTAAGCTTGAACAAATAGTAGTGCTGAACTTATGTGGAAACCACATAGTGTGCCTGCCCAAAGAGATCGGACTGTTAAAGAACATGAAAGTCTTATTTGTTAATCAGAACTACTTGTGTGAGGTGCCGGAGGAGCTGAGTTTATGCAAGAAGCTGGAAGTCTTAAGTCTGTCGCACAACTGCATTTCAGGGTTGCCTTGGTCCTACAATGACTTGACTAAACTAAGAAAGCTAAATCTTAGCAACAATTGGATAGTTAACATCCCTGTATGTGTTTATCATATGAAGAATTTAGAGTTCCTGCATTTAGGTTCCAACAAGATAGAAAATATTGCAGAAAGTATTAAGTATTTGGAATGCCTGAAAATATTTATTGTTGACAACAATTGCATACACGTGTTGCCTAGGTCTATTTGCTCAGTGACTTCTCTTGAACTTTTAAATATAGATTACAATGATATACAGACACTTCCAGATGATCTCTTCATGTTATGTAGATTGCCAAGAATTGCATGGAATCGAGTGGACAAAGGGCTTCATATTATAAATAATCCCTTGTCCAAACAACTGTCAGAAATAGTGGAAGGAGGACTGGATATGCTATTTAACTACCTTAAGGATAGAAAGCAGCTGACTTAACTAACACATTGTCTGGGATAATTTTACTTTAGTAATCATGCTGAAAACTGGTAAAAAAACATTTTAACAATATACAAATGTAGCAGGCTTCTATGTTCCCCCAGATGCCCCAACATAGCTAGGCATGCGTCACAAATATCATAGAGTTGCCATAGGATACAATGGTAATGTGGCTGCAGAATACCGCAGTACAGTATGCCTGGACATACCTAAAAAAAGGAACAGTTTAGTTGGCTTTATCTGTACATAGGCTGTTTCTTCAGTGGGTTGCATAGTGTAAATGAAATAGATCTACATTTTAACGTAAAAAACATATATTACCACAAATGTAAATTTCTTCTATAGGACTTAGGGATGGGATATTTGCTCATAGTTTACCACTTGGTCTGACACAGTTTGCATTTACTTCCCATTTTTTTTCTCCATAATGTATATAATTTATTGTGCAATTCTCTATATCAGAAGTTTACAACACTACTGCATTTGTCCAACCTGTTTGAAACAATACCAAAGATGTGCATTAACTAGTATTTATAAACTAATTGATTTTCCCAGAAGCAATGGGCAGCGTATACTGCATTATAGCCTTTTGTCTGTCCCTCATGACAGCCATATATGATGTTTATTTTTAAATATTGTCAGATACTGTCACATTTTACTAAAGTAAACTAAGATGGAATACATTATTTAAGCAAACTAAAAACAAACCTTTCCTTAGACAATTTCTCTTGTGCTGGCAGCTTATTTTCTCAAGTTGAAAAGTATATATTGCACACACAAACAAATTTGTTAGAATTCATTGGGCAGTTTATGATTGGTGAATATATTCACTAAAGCACAGATTATTTCAGACTCTTTTTGTTGATACATTTAAGTAACTAATTGGTGCCATAGGATCTCTGATTATAGGCACTTAGCACAGCAGTGATGGAATCACCTTTACCTGAGTCCTGCAGCACATTGTTTCTAACTATTGCTTGTAGTTCTCTGTGGCAGCAAAATAATCTAGCACGTTTTCAAAAGTATTTTATTATTTAATTTATAGCAAAGTTTACAAGGTCAACGTGCATATATATTTATTTTTAATTGTCGGGGCTAATTTGGTAAATATAGCAGGCAATTTCCATGCTATTCATTGCGTTTTACCATGTAGTTGAATAAATAGATTTATTGACTTTGAGGCATTTAATTGGTCAATGTGCAATGGGGACATCTTCTGGAACAACGAGGTCATTACACATGTCATGCTTTAGTTTCAGTCATTCTCAGGGTAACTTTAATTATTGACTTACTATTTATAGGACTTGTTAAATATATTTTGGCAGAACAACAACACAATCCAGTTAAAGAATATACTTTTGCATTCAAGTCAATAAAGCTATAGCAACTTAGCAAGAGAAAGGAAAGGGGAAGTGATCACACACTATTTCCATTTGGGGATCTTTATTTATTTATTTGTAGCCCCCTTTCCCCTATGTCTAGGGTGACTATGTTTGATGCGTTACCTGTTGGGCTCACAGGAGGCGTGATCCTCCACTGCAGGGAGCCTGGGGTGTACCTGATATGTGTGATGACAGCGCCTTCACCTGTGAGGGATCCAAGCACAATTGGATAACCCCTGCCTAGGAACACATAGAATAGAAATGATATACACACAGTGCTATAACAGATTATATTTATTGGTACACAACTAATAACATATATATATACAGGCCTCGCACGGCCGTGCCCACACAGTGCCCCACTGTCCAACCATCACCTTATACACCCTGGTGCGGTTACCCCAAAGTACTGAGGTGCCCTGGGCAACTAACCACCCGGTGTCCACAGGAGCCAAACCCTCCCCAAAGTGTGTGGTAGTGCTACCCACAGAATGTGTGTGATCGTTGGTACACTTGTAGGGCGTGATACCGGAGCACCCGGGTACCGCCAACTGTTGATAAGACCAGTCTGATTCCATGTAGTCGTTGTCAGTGAAGGCGTCCGCTTCTGCGCGGGGTGGACTCCCGCTGGAGTGTCCCACCTGAAGAGTCTGTCTTGCGGTGGTGGTATGGTCAAAGACCACAGGCCACAAGTCTCTGTGCAGCGTTTCTGCTGTGTCCCTGACACTATAAGCTAAAGGGAAAATGTCCCTACCTAAGGGGCTTTTCCCTATAGCACCAACAAGCTGGTAGGGACTCAGGGCCTACCTGGGGCCTAGGGGGCAAACTAGGTCTAGTCCAGGGAAGCACAGCTCCCTGGAAACTACCTACTCTGAACCTGCTCCCCTTCAGACTGGCGTAGCTCCAAGCGCGCCATATGTATCAATGCTAGTCCTCCGTGATCCTCACATCCCTATTGGTTTTTGCGTGCCATGTGACTACCAGCCCTTGGGGCTGCTGAGGATTGTAGTTCCCCTTACGTAGCCTGTATAATGGCCGCCGCATCTATTTGGCAACTGCGCATGTGCGAGCCTCCGATCGGGCACGCACAATATATAAAATGGCGGCCCCCACTTGCCGGGTGTGCCGCGGAGCCTCCAGAGCACCGGAGTGCTCCCTGCACTGCCCGCACTCCTCTCTGCAACCTCCCTGACTACCGACGGGTCCGCCTCTGTCTCCGACGGCAACCACACTAGCCTCAGCTACCCGGGCTGCAGTGGAGGTGTGTGGGGATCAACGAGGACCAAAGGGGACCCAGTGGGGACCTGGCTACATATTTAAAAAATGTTTGACCAGGAAGTAATACAGCTCTAGTGCGTAATAG
This sequence comes from Ascaphus truei, assembly GCF_040206685.1. Taxonomy (NCBI): domain Eukaryota; kingdom Metazoa; phylum Chordata; class Amphibia; order Anura; family Ascaphidae; genus Ascaphus; species Ascaphus truei. The sequence goes on from NC_134484.1 coordinate 141,388,571, forward strand.
AGCTCTAGTCCCCCCAGAGCTCACCTTTTTTTAACTTGGGAGGTCTTTTCACTTTGCTGCAAAGAACAGGATATACTATGGTTCTTTCCCCTCATACAGAGGTAAAAGGAAGGGTTCACAGTGTAGTGTAGGACCTGCATTTATTTTGGTTATACCGTGACGTGGTATGCAGGCTTATGATGCTTTGGCCAAAGGGTTTAACTAATAACCAAGTAAATATTATTATTATTATTATTATTGAAGTATTTAAACTTTATACTTATTACTTTATATGTTTTGTCAATTGGAAGTAGCATATGGCACCCCTGTCTTTTGTTGTATACATTTGCCACGCCCAGTAGCACTCTTTTTGACATAAATATATATTCATGATGTGGTGGGTGTGGGAGTTTGAGCTAGCTGGGAATGTGTGTGTGTTAATCAATTTCTCACTGGTAACAGTTGTATGGAGGTAGGTGGCACCTCCTACTCTCTTCTCCACTGATCTCCGTGGGGCCTCTGTAAAGTTCTTACCTCCTCCGAGCTGCCCTCCTCCTTCAGCATCGCGGGGTGAAATGATGCTGTGATGTCACATGGCGAAGCTTTGCCATGGCAACATGATGTCACATGACATCACGTTGTCATGGAACGTGGCATCACAAAGTCATTTCATGCCGCAACACTGAAGAAGAAGGAGGGCAGCACAAAGAAGGGAACTCCTATGGCCATCGGATTTTTAAATCCGCTACTGGGTGCACAGTAAAAGATGGAAAAGCGACCGGTTTCCTTAATGAATTTTGGACCGTGAGCAGTCTTTTGGATTCAGATCTCAAGTAATAAGTGTTGCATGTAGTAGGGGTGAGGATCTTGTTCGGATAGCCAGGAAGCTTGCCCAGAAAGTATTTGAAGGCATGAGAGGAAACATACACCTTGCACCTTCCTGGACTCAAGTGATAGTCAATCTTGATCTTTGAGCATTTCACAGTTTTGTGTGTTGTAGGATAAAGCAGCATATTGAGTTGTAGAGGGTGTCTAGTTTGCTATGGGGAGTGTGGGCTGCTGTAACATATACTAGGTCCCCATAGTCTATAATTGACATTAGCATCTGCTGTGCGATGCGCTTTCTGAGCAATAAGCTTAGGGAGGATTTGTTCCAATAAAGTACACTCAGTTTGGCATAGGTTTTGAATGTCAGAATATCAATATGCAACCCAAATGTTAAATGGGAGTCAAGCTATATGCCCAGATATTTAAAACTGGTGATGGGCTAGGATGGTATTAGAGTTGATTTTGATCTGCAAAATGAGAAATAAAATTATTTTAAGGGCTTTATTTAAATAAATCAATGCTTTGGCGTCATTCCTATCTTTCCCCAAGTTGAGGAATAGTGATCTGGTATAACTATGTGCTCTACAGGACAGCAAAGCAGCTTCTGAAAATAAAAGTGAGTTTTCGCTTATAACCACAACACGTTTTAGTGTACAATTTGATTTATAAGCTTTCATTTTTTGCTGTTTTTTATGGAACCAATATTTTTTTACTATGACCTTTAAAGAATATTTATACTTACACTTAAAAAAACTGAAAACAGTCTAAGCAACCAGATTTTTTTCTTACTAGCTAAGGTTAAATTTAATTGCGTGTATGACATTGTACTTGGAGAAAGAAATGTGCATGCATAAGAAATGTATTTAAGTCTTCTGCATGTGACAGCCATTCCCTAGAGCAGATAAATAACATCAGAAATGATCCACTGTACTTGAAAAATATACAAGTGTAATAAAGAGATGGGTTTATTTTTAAGTGTTTTAAAAATAATTAACATCACTTTACCAACCATACTAGGAAGGCAAAGAACCTTGTCTTAAAAAAAAAAATCCTGAAAGCATATTAGTGTACATACAGGAACATTACCTGTATGTAACATACAGTAGTAAATACTAGTTTAGCTAACTTAACCTTCTCAGTGCCCTAAAGACATACCTGGTATGTCATGGGCCATGGCACGCAAGAGGACCTATTTACATTCGGTAAAGTACCAGGTACATCACGATTAAACTTATTTTCAAGGGGATGATTAGGCTGATAGCTCCAGCTGTGCCTTTTTGGTGTTGTTTTATTTACTAAAATTCAACATCTAATTTTGATATTAGTTTTTTTAAATTAGTTTGCAAACCTATTGGTCTGAGACTTGATTGGGGTTTGCATTCCTCTACCTACTCCCCAACACATACAGTACAGCAATGGGCAAAATTACTATTATCCAGATCTAGACAATAGCTCATTGGCCCATTCAAAATAAAACATTATCCAGCCAGCATAAAGTAAATAAAACTTGCACTTACCCCTGCCAAGATGAAGGTCATCCTCATCACCATCCTCCGCGTCCATGTCCTCCATTGGCAGGAACACAACAATAAAAAATACAATCGAATGGCCCCTAACCCTTTAATCACCTTAGCGGTTATTACCCACTAAAGTAATTAACGGGTTAACCCCCCTCCCCCGCTACCCACCCGGGTGGCCTAACCCCCACCCCGGGGCAACTATCCCCACCCTTTACCCATTGATTGGCACAGTGGTACATCATACCGTATAATATGGGCATGATAAGCCACTATAGCAGTCAATGAGCAACATAAATAAAACCACACAGAGAATTTATCTATATACCGTCAAGGTGAACAAACTCCAGCATCTATAATTAAATATACTGTATATCATCTTTGAGAAGAATACTTACAAAAACTTCAAGCTGCCAAAGCGCACTTAATTCAGTGTTTGACTACATTCTGCACAGTTTTTCAACTAATACTTCCTTGGATAAGAGGGAATTGTACACTGAAAGGTTTTAAATAGTGCCATAGTGCCAAATTACCGATTGAACTTTATCCATTGCAGATTTGGACATTTGCAGAGACAACATCTTTTGTACAACAGAGTGGCCATTTACTAACTTTTCTGCAGAGGTCCACCGATTGATTACATTTGTTACAATATTATGCTATTAAATGTGTATGTGTAATATGAGTTGATTAAGCTTAATCAAGACATCGGGCTAATTGTGTCCTAGACTCCTGGTGAGGAGTTATTCAGTTGTACTTATCAAAGTATATTTTTTAATAAATTGTATTTGTTTTAATACTGCACACTTAATTCTTGAGGAAACTTGGTATACCAATATAGCTTCTATTAATCATCAGTTCCTTATTCATGCACCTGGGTTTTTTCACTTTTTACTTACTTACCTGCAGCCGGCGACGAAAGACCGGTGAGGAAGACTGCGGCGACATCTGAGACCAGCAGCAGAAGTCTGTTCCTGCTGCTCCCGCCGGATAAACAAGGACTTTGGCTGCTGCCATTTCCACCAGGACTTCTGCTGCTGGCCTCAGATGGACCTGGTACAACACTCGTACTGTCTGTGTCTATTGTCTACTATATTAAAGCAGTATATTAATAATAATAATAATAACAACATGTGTTGTATGTATATTTTAAGTTATGGTGGGTGCAAAAGGCGACAAGAAACCTTCAGCGTATAGGATATAGCAAATAAAAGATCACTTGTGAGCATATTCACATGTCTTAGACAGGTCTGCAACCCTGCCTTTCACCACTATCACCTAGCATACAGTGCTTCCACTGCAGCAAGGGATTCTGGGAAATAACATGCAAATGAGCACACCGTCTCACCTTTGGCCTGAAATCCATTTTATACATGGAACCCTTATAAGCTAATGCTCACTGTTAACACACTCACACACACAAACACACACATTACACACACAAATAGCCCCGATCCATGCCCCCCGCTACTGTTGCAAAACTAGGCAGGACACCCTGCACTCATGCTTTGAGAGCTGATGATGTCATCAACTCTCAAACATTAGTGTGGTCAGCGCCAGCGGGAATGCAGCCTTAGACAGGTCTGCAACCCTGCAGACCCAAATGGTCGAAACAGCTGTCTGTGAGTGGTTTCACTGGCTTTGCATCTAATCCCTTGCTGTGCTTAAAAGCTGTGTGAACAGCGAGCATTAGCTTATAAGGGCTCCATGCAGGTTAGTCACCTTTCCCCGACGAAGCTCTGCCTGGAGAGAAACGTATAGGGTGTAGTAAAGTCACATCACGTGGTGCATATGGATCCAGTTTGCTGCTGTGTGAATGACTCTGACTTCAAATCTCCAGACGCTACATTGTAGCTAAGTATATTGCAGTTATTCCTTACATATGGATACCAATGCTGCAGATTGTGGGATAACTTGAAACATTATGTGAGTGTATGGTAAATCTATGCAGTGATGCTAGAGCTGCAGTGTTTAATAAACAGCATTTATATGGCAGTTTAGATGGCAGTTTAGTGGTATGTTATCCCACTACGCATAAATCAGTGTCCATTGCTAAACATTTTGTATTATCACATCACTATTTTTGCAAGCGACCTACAACAAAGCCTTATGTTGTGGATTAATTAACAGGTAGATCGCTGCAGCTGTGACTATACAGTCTTCTAGTGGACATGTTTGATCAGTGCTCAGCCTATGTATAGGATATAGGTGGCTATGCACTAAGCAGTGATAAGTCGTTTTAAGAGCGCAAAGTGCTTTTAGAACGTGAAGTTCCGCCGAGCGCTATGCACTAAGCCGCGCAAACAGGCACTTTGCGCTCTAAAACGGGCTTTTCCTTGAAATTTTTTCTAAGTCCAACTTTGATCGTACGATCAGCTGTTTGCGCTGAATCCTGCCCTTCACTAAGCAACGCAAACTGATCATACGTTAAAGTTGCGCTGAATAAACTCACCAGCTAAAGGCAGGTGATAAAAAAAGCTGGACTTAGAAAAAATTCTTTGTTTACCTTTTTGCAGGCGCAAAACCAATACAACAGGCCGGCGGGTGTCCCCGGCTGACCCCGCAGGGGTCCCAGAGGGAGGCCGAGGGTCGCGCGGGTGTCCCCGGCTGACCCCGCGGCCGTCCCGGGTCCCCGCGGGAGTCCTGGGGTACCCGCGGGCCTGCGGTACCAATGTTGTGCCAATAACAATACTAAACATTATTTCTAACTAAATACATCGCCCTAACACATACAGTACAATAATGTGCAAAATAACTATTATCCAGATATGGATAATAGATTATTTGCTCATTATTAAACACTGCATTAGCATACCTAAATAAAGTCAATAACAACAGTAGCCAGCTAATCCAATCAATACAAGCAGTAACAACATCAACAATTATTTAATTAAACCATTAACCAATGAAACCAATAAATTCCTAAACCAACTCAAAATGAATAGTAACACTAATCAATCAAACCAATTAATTACAACAACATTAATGAATGTAAACATTAAAAGACAAATAAATACATTCAAACAATCTCTGAAAGAACCATAAAACGCATTAGCCAACATAATACAACATTAACTACAAACGAACAATGCACTTTTTGATAAAGGGAAGCTATTTCCCGAAACGCGTCAAAGTGAATATGTACTTTTTGACCACTTAATAAATTACTTTTTAACACCACTGGATGCAGCCCCCTTCCTCCTTCTCTGATTTGGCAGTGCTCCGTCTGTGCCCCTCCTGGGACTACCTTTCTGCTTACTCCTCCTGACGTGATGCACCCACCACAAGAAAAGAGCTGTGCGGGAAAAAGGGACTCCAACTGAATACAACAAAGATCATTCTGGTATGTACTATTTGGTTCTGTTGGGGCCTGATTGGGACCTTTATGGCATATATAGAGACCTGAGCTAGCCACACAGCGCCATCAGTACACATATACCATAAATACATGTACCATTACACATGGTTTATCTGAGTTTCCACAGCACTCATATTTGCTCTTATACCTTGTGTATAGAGGTCATTATCCTCTTATATACACTCTACCCTGTGACAGCTGAGACCCGTTCATAGGGATACAATCCCTTAACCCTGTCTAATACAACATTAACTACAAACGAACACCAATCGCAAACATTTTATTACATTAAGCATGAAAAATACAAACAATTACATCCACATAAGAAACTGACATTAAAAAAACCAACAGCAATACCAAGCCACAAATGCCCCCAAATATTGTAATAATAATGTATTAATCTGTACCCTAAAGTGGTACAGATTAATATATTATCAGTCAATGTGCCTCCCCCAAAAAATCAAAAAACACATCCAATGAATAAACCTGTAAAAAGAGACATTTACAAACATTGAATATATAACTTACCATTAGAAGCGGTGGCCCTCCGACTCCCAGGGAAACAGGAAGCTCACGTACCTTGAAGGCCTCCAACAGCATCCGATGCCATCCGCCATGAAGATCCGGCTCAGGTACCCCAATCTTCTTTTTTCTTTCTTTAATCACCTTCTTCTATCTTCATCTGTAACCATTTCTTGTTCTTCTTTATCTTCTTTCTTCATCTGTCAATCCAAAATACCCAATGTTAAATCCCAGCCGATGCTGTCTCGTCGGCTTCTTGGGCTCAAATGAGGCGTCATGGCCTTAAATATGGCTTGTGACGTCACATTTAGCCTCAAAATGGTTAACAGCCACCTGATTGGCTGTTCAAACCATGTTCCGACTTAAAAAAAATTTTTTTCACATGACGTCACTTAAAGGGAATGATGCCAGCCAATCAGAATGGCTGTGCTTCATTTGCCTTTAAGATGACGTCACGAAATCCAAGATGGCCGGCGTCACATGGTATTTCAGCCAATCAGAGTGTGGAATTGGTTCCCAAAATCTGATTGGCTGAAATACCATGTGATGCCGGCTTCGTGACATCATCTTAAAGGCAAATGAAGCACAGCCATTCTGATTGGCTGGCATCATTCCCTTTAAGTGACGTCATGTGAAAAAATTTTTTTTTAAGTCGGAACATGGTTTGAACAGCCAATCAGGTGGCTGTTAACCATTTTGAGGCTAAATGTGACGTCACTAGCCATATTTAAGGCCGTGACGCCTCATTTGAGCCCAAGAAGCCGACGAGACAGCATCGGCTGGGATTTAACATGGGGTATTTTGGATTGACAGATGAAGAAAGAAGATAAAGAAGAACAAGAAATGGTTACAGATGAAGATAGAAGAAGGTGATTAAAGAAAGAAAAAAGAAGATTGGGGTACCTGAGCCGGATCTTCATGGCGGATGACATCGGATGCTGTTGGAGGCCTTCAAGGTACGTGAGCTTCCTGTTACTCCGGGAGTCGGAGGGCCACCGCTTCTAATGGTAAGTAATATATTCAATGTTTGTAAATGTCTTTTTTTACAGGTTTTTTCATTGGATGTGATTGTTGATTTTTTGGGGGAGGCAAATAGACTGATAATATATTAATCTGTACCACTTTAGGGTACAGATTAATACATTATTATTACAATATTTGGGGGGCATTTCTGGCTTTGTATTGCTGTTGGTTTTTTTAATGTCAGATTCTTATGTGGATGTAATTGTTTGTATTTTTCCTGCTTAATGTAATAAAATGTTTGCGATTGGTGTTCGTTTGTAGTTAATGTTGTATTATGTTGACTAATGCGTTTTATGGTTCTTTCAGAGATTGTTTGAATGTATTTATTTGTCTTTTAATGTTACATTCATTAATGTTGTTGTAATTAATTGGTTTGATTGGTTAGTGTTACTATTCATTTTGAGTTGGTTTAGGAATTAATTGGTTTCATTGGTTAATGGTTTAATTAAATAATTGTTGATGTTGTTATTGCTTGTATTGATTGGATTAGCTGGCTACTGTTGTTATTGACTTTATTTAGGTATGCTAATGCAGTGTTTAATAATGGGCAAATAATCTATTATCCATATCTGGATAATAGTTATTTTGCACATTATTGTACTGTATGTGTTAGGGAGGAGGGAGGGGGGTCGTGTATTGATGTTTGTTAATTCTTTTTTAAATATACATTTTAATTATAGTGTAGATGTGCAGGGGGTCTCCGGAGCTGACCCGCGTTGGTTTCAGGTTCAAGGACCCCCTACTTCAGGAGATACAGGTCCCGTTATTGGGTGCCGGTATCCCCTGCACTTTCAAGCGTTCGCGTCACGTGACCGGGACATTGAAATTCTGCAGGGGATACCAGCACCCCATAACGGGGCCTGTATCTCCTGAAGTAGGGGGTCCTCGGACCTGAAACCAATGCGGTTCAGCTCGGGAGACCCCCTGCTCATGTACACTGTAATTAAAATGTATTTATTTATTGTACGATCGCCTGTAACAGCCTTGCATTGAGATGGCAAATCTCCATGCAAATGTTACAAGCGGCTTTTTTTTCAATCAGCTAGCGTATGGGAACTTTAAGTGCGATAGCAGGGGGGAAATACATTGCACGCACGATAAGCCAGTTTTGGGCACGTCCGATAAAAAATGGGCTGCGGGCCTAAGTGAATCGCGCCGCCGGCTTAATTTTTTATCGGACGTGCTAATTTTTTTCAGGCCAGCGCGAAAGCTCGGAGCTTAGTGCATAGCCCCCATAGAGTTAATATCATACGACTCATCTAAACAATGTGTAGCATCACCAATACTAATTGTGCAAGAAATCTGTATTAAAGCCCTAAATTCGCAGGCGGATTGTTGCAGCTGTGATTATACTGCACAGCTTTCTGTTGGACATGTTGTATTACAGTACTGTCTTTCCCGTATATAGATATTAGAGCCAAAATCATGCGGCTCATTCAACCTGTAGTAATATACATGTGGTACTTGCTCACTGTCTTACTAAAGGAGCTTATATTAGACTCTAGCGATAAGTAGTATTGAACAAAATAGTTGGTTAAGTGTTGCACATTTATATGGCAGCTGTCAATTGATGGTATATAGATCAATTGGTTGTATACTGTACACACCACCATACTCATTCCCAAATTGTAGGTAATATACCATGCTTTCACTTCAATAGACACATACAGTATATCTCGTTCAGCAAACTATTATATAGACAGCAGCACCACGTGTTATTTTAATATTTGTATTTTTATTCACTTATTTTCACTTCATGTAGTCGCTTAAAGAAAAAATTTAAAATTAGCCTCGGAGTGCACCATTTAATGTACTTTCTTTTGATGTTTCACTGACCTTGTGTCAGTTATTCATTTATCTGGTATCTATCAACCCTAGTACATAGGTTGAACCCATTGCCAATTCTGGGTAATTAGGCATCATTTATAGATTTACCAAGAATTTCTTTATTTTGATCCCAGTGAGCTGTTTGCTCTCTTATGTGCTTTGCCTATTCTAGTAGCTTCCATAACATCACTGAAAATGTGAACGTTTTGGCATGACCCTATCTCACGGTCTGACGTTTGTGTTATCACAATATTCAGAAAGAGCTATCGCAAGTCAGAAACTGTGAGGTAGGAAAATGCCAAACCACTCGGGATAGCAGTGCCTTTAGCTGTGTCTTTTTCTTTTTCTAAGTTCTGCCCCTGCGATCTGCCTGCAGTCTGTAAGAGCGGCACAGGGAGAGCTGCATCTCCCTGCACAGCTCATACAGGCGATCGCACTGTTTTTATTTTATTATAATAACACAGTATTGAAGGGGCTCCAGAGTTGAACCGCATTAATTTCAGCCTTGGGGACCCCCTGCTTCCCGAGTTACAGTTACATGGGGTCTGTAACTGAAGGAATTCAGACACCACTACTGTACCTTTGGTGCCTGAATTCCTTCAGGAACCAACGGTATTCACATACAACATAAACACCCTACATATAAAGCACAAAAAGAGTATTATATTTATGTGCACATTTTAAGACTTTATTAGCTCAAATCTCCAACTAGCCATGAGTTGACCATAGTTAGCTGGCTACCTGTTATAAAAATTGGCAATACAGTATTTGTTATCGTGTAGCCTATCGTTAGTCCCGTTAACTCTTCATTTGCATACTGGTCATTAAATGTAACGCCATTGCGTACTGTATGTAATTGCATATGTAATTAGGTGATGCATACTAATCTGCATGCTAATTAGCAATCCTGGCATTACATTTATCCCACATTTATGACTGATAAAGCGGTATCGCTGCCTTATTTAGGCTTTCACCTTTCAACCTTTCCTAAAGACAGAAATAAAATGACCTCAGTCTTTTTACCATTAACGCAGACCGATATCAATATTGAAGTTTAGTAAATCTAGGCCTTCGAATGGCTAGCTTTCGGTTTTATTAGCAACAAGGCTGACAACCTTCTGGGAATTTACATGCAGTGACTCCGCTGCAATTAATTAGCTGCAGCAGGGAAAACCCAAATCCAGGCTTTCACTTTCTTTAGAAACAGGGTAAGAGAAACAAGGGCATTGCTACCAGATACTACAGCACCATGTAACATTGCCATCTTATTAAATTCTTCAATTAAAAAAAACACCCCTTTAAATGTTATGTTAGGAAGTTATTTTATTATACCTTAATATCCAATATATTCATGGAAAGGGAAAGGGAATGGGTTAACTGTTTTGCCAAGTGTGTTTGCTACATTCTGCCTCGTCGTGGGGGTCTGTCTCATAAAAAAATAAATTGGCAGGTCTAGGTAAGAATGACAAAATCTTCACTGAGAACAGATCCTACTACATTGGCGGGGTATAGGCGGCCCATGGGCTGCATGAGATGGGAGATAATGAGCCTTCCGACACTCAATGAAGAATTACTTAATTACAAATGTTCCTTTTTCTACTACCCTGCAGGTTAAGTGCATGACCTCTTGTTCGATCCTTTGTTTTTCTTGGAAAATGAATCTAGTATTGTGCTGATATCCTTTGAAAGTTTTTATAATGTACATTTTCCTTCCCTTTTCCATGATGTACATTTAGGGTTGCCAGGTGTGCGTTATTGAACCGGACTGTCCAGTATTTGGACACTCTGTCCAGTAAAAAATGAGAGGTACTGTAATACTGGACATGTATGTGTCCGGTATTTTCCTCCTTGGACATAGTGACCTGACGCACCTTTCACCAGTATTTTTGGAGAATTCACCTGGCAACCCTATGTACATTTGCCATGCCTTATTTCTTTATAAGTGACCACCTGTCTGCTGTTTTGTGACTAAAACTACCAAAAGCAACAGATGCTACAGTACCTTTTAATAAACTCTCTAGCTGTAAGAGTTAGAGAAACTACAAGTTTTTGATATATCGGTATCCAGGTAATGCAGAAAGTGATGCACTGACAGGTAGATCATTGGCAATTAATAAAAGAGAAGCCACTCTGCTTGCGCATGTAATAAAGCTTATAAATCACCTTAAAATAGAAAAATTGAGCCAAGCGAAACACTCTGAAATACTTTACCAGAAGGGCAATATAAATTACAGCTGCAAATTATCGGAGATCTTAAACAAGATATAGTGCTAATATGTCTGGGAATGTAAAAAATGCTCACATTGGTTAATTTAAAGTTCTACTGATTAGGCTGCAGAAGCACTCTGTGTGCCAGGAGGTTATAATATAAATCACTGAGTTTTCAGGTGTGAAAGAATCAGGGATCTCCAAACTAATGATAGCAGCATCAAGGCCTTCCCAGCTGGGTTGAGGATTTACTGTCCATTCCAAGCACTCAGCATGTTAAGTCACTCTGCTGCCTCATCAAACATACCTTTAAATTAACAGATGATATTTAGTAGTTCTTGGAAACATTATTATAGCTTGTCTAATTTATCACTAGGTCTAGGTGTAATTCTCAACATTAATTGCATCTATTTCAGATCAAATTTATTCATTACCCAAAGGTAGGCTCTGTGTTAGGCACATCTCTATTCATTACCCAGAATCCCTGACTGCAATGGAACCATTGTATGCTAAGAAGTAATAGGGAAAGCAGGGTTGCAGACCTGTCTGAGACATGCATGTGCTCATAAGTGATATTTGTATTTACTGTACACAGTACGGTGGAGGGTTTTTGTCACTTTTTTACTCACCATAATTTATATAATGTGTGGTTGAAGCATATTCCAGCTTGACATCGGAAAGCGAGAATGACCAGCCTCACACACAAGAGACCCAAAAGGTCGAAACAGCTGTGAGGATCGCTTCTCTGCCTGTTGGCTAACAACAAGTGAATAGCCTGTCCTGACAAGGATGGACTGCGAAGAGATACACTTGATCCTCTGGTCATAAATGGCAGAGAAGCGGATATAATAAGCCCGGGCATTTTTTGTTCGTCGCACCCCAGTGATGGCAAACCTGGCTGGGTTCACTGGTCGCTGTACCTTCGGGTTGTGATGACCCTGCATCACTAGAGAACCATGTACCTGTACAACTGGATGGCACGAACCCTTATTATTTCCGCACTGAGCATCTCCCTGGTCTTCTGGCTGGAGCACGCACAGATTTTTTTTGAACTGCCCCTGGCCTCTGGGTCAGGGCTTACTTTGGGCACTGCATTGCACAGAGCACAGAAGCACTCAGCACCATGAATTTTGTTTGTATTTTTTTTTTTTGCACGTTTGGTTATTAGTCACTTGCCTTTCTTCGGAGAGAGTAAAGACAATGGGGGCGATTCACTAAGCAGTGAGCTTTTGCATACGAGTAAGACATTTTGACTCGCATGTAACAAAATGAAGCCAAACGCTGGATTCACTAAGAAGTGAATGACATTTTTTTAAGCTTGATCACAAAAATGCATTATTGCGCAACCTGCTTTTCCCCCCTGCTATCGGTCTGTGAATTCAACAGCACGATAGCTGATAGAAAAAAAAGCAGCCTGTAAGAGTTGTGTGGAGATGCTGCGTCTCCATGCATGGCTCTTACAGGCGATCGTGCATTAAAAATATTGATTTTAATTATAGTGTACATGAGCATGGGGTATCCAGAGCTGAACCGCATTTGTCTCAGCGTCGGGGACCCCCTTCTTCCCGTGATACAGGCCCTGTTATGGGGTGCCGCTATTCCCTGTGATGTAAAAACATCCGCGTCACGTGACCGGGGTATTATATTTCTGCATTGAGATACCGGAACCCCATAAAGGGGCCTGTATTTCGGGAATTATGGGGTTACCGAGGCTGAAAGCAATGCGGTTCAGCTCAGTAGACCCCCTGCTCACGTAGACTATTATCAAACGCACAATAACAATCACAATAATTTAAGAACCGTGGTGGCTATCAGCTACAATAATGAAGCAGCTTAAATTTTACAGTTTGTAATAGTGTGGGGGAGCAGGGGCTAAACTGCGCTGAACCACATTTATTTCAGCCTCAGGGACTCCTTGCTTAAAGAAATTCAAGCCCCGTTATGGGGTGCCGATATCCAAGTGCAGAATGACAATACCCCGGTCACGTGACACAGAAGTTTTTACATCACAGGGAATAGCGGCACCCTATAACAGGGCCTGTATCACGGGAAGTAGGGGGTCCCCAAGGCTGAAACAAATGCGGTTCAGCTCTGGATACCCCCTGCTCCCGCACACTTTTCTCCAAATTTCTATAGAAAATGCTTCCTAATTTTAGCAGCTACACGCTAAGGCAACTAAGGTCTTAAAATAGTGTCCCGTGAGGTTCGTGTATGTCCCCTTAGTTTCCTGGGGTTATCTGTGGGAGAGTTCATGGAAGGAGTGAACCCCGTCATAGCATTGTTAATTACTGGATTTTTTACTTTTTTTGGAGATCTTGTACTGTAGGGGATAAAGTGCTGCCGCTACTTTTGAGCAATACCTCCCCCCGCCCCCCAACCAGGGCCATCTTAACATATGGGCACGCTGGGCAGTTGCCCGGGGGCCCCACGCGCCCGGCCCATGCGTGCCCACCAATGCTCTCCCCACGCCCGGCACCCCGGCTCCCTCTCCCCCCCGCCTCGGCACCCCGGCTCGCTCTTAGGGTTGCCAGGTGTCCGGTATTTGGTTCCCCTGTCCGGTAAAATATGAGAGATAATACCTGACATGGGATAGAGCAGGGCTGCTGCTGCTAGGGGGCTGGGCAGCTTCTGATTGGTTGCTGCTGTGTAATTCAGCCAATCGGGAGGTGGCAGGAGCCTTGGGGGTGGGGCCAAAGAGCAGAGGAAAAGCATGCAGCAGAGAGGTGAGGCTGTGTGTGTGTGTCTCAGTGTCCTGCCTGTGTGTGTGTCTATCTGTGTGTGTATCTCAGTGTCCTGTCTGTATATGTGTGTCTGTCTATCTGTGTGTGTGTCTCAGTGTGTGTGTATCTGTGTGTGTCTCAGTGTGTCTGTCTTTCTGTCTGTGTCCTGTGTCCTGCATGTATATGTGTGTGCCTCAGTGTGGGTGTGTTTGAGTGAGTGTGTGAGTGAGTGAGTGAGTGAATGTCTCAGTGTCTGTGTGTGTGTGTGTGTGTGTGTGTGTGTGTATATGTCTCAGTGTGTGTGTGTGTCTCTCTGTGTGTGTGTGTGTGGTGACAGACAGTACATACAGTACTGGCAACTTTGTTTAAGTGCTCACTCACCCTCACTTCTCTTTTACTATACTAACAGTCTTCCCATTTTCAAGATCGATTAAAAATAACCACCATTGTAAATTCTCAGAAAGGCTCCATAACTCAGCTCTCATCACAGCAGCATTGCAATCTCTGCAGCACTCTTACAGATCATCCCCAAGAAGGCAGAGCAGGTTACTTATTCAATGGCATGATTTAATAAGCAATTTAAAGCTGGATTTTGAAGTCTAAATTTGAAAGCTACTGTACTGATAATGACAGGGAGGAGGGGGGGTGTGAGAGGATGAAGGGATGGGGGGTAACAGAGGATGAAGGGAGCGGGTGAGAGAGGATGAAGGTTGGGGGGATGGGGGGATGAGAGAGGATGAAGGGAGGGGGTGTGAGGACAAGGGGGGAGAGAGAGAGGATGAGGAGGGGGTGCAACAATCTTGGAATTTGTGGGAGGAGCAGTAAGATCAGTATTGCTCGCCATGTACAGTATGACTGCAGGTCAGTTATTTATAAATGATCTGACCATTACAGTACGTCATTTGTTCTAAATTTCACTCCAAGCATGCACCAATTTGCACGATTTCCTATTCTATTTCATATTCTATTTCCTAAAACAATCCTTGGAAGGGTGCTCCCTTCCAAGACTCCTCACCAGATTTTTTACGAAATAGAATATAAATTGGTGCAAATTGGTGAATACTTGGAGTGAAATTTAGAACAAATGACAACAGTCAGGTCATTTATAAATAACATTCTTCCCCACCAACGATTCTCGAGTGCGTCGCACCTTTCACCATTGTGTCCAGTATTTTTGGACAAGCCACCTGGCAACCCTACTCGCTCTCCCCCCGGCCGGCACCACGGCTCCGCTCGTCCGGCACCTCGGCTCCGCTCGCTCTCCCCCCGCCCGGCACCCCGGCTCTGCTCACTCTCCCCCCGCCCGGCACCCCGGCTCCGCTCGCTCTCCCCCCGCCCGGCACCCCGGCTCCGCTTGCTCTCCCCCCGCCCGGCACCCCGGCTCCGCTCGCTCTCCGTCTGCCCGGCACCCCGGCTCGCGTCACAACCGCTCGCAGCCTAGCAGTGCAGCACTTCCGGTGCCTGCTGCTGCTAGTGAGCGCGTGGGAGGCTGGGAGCGACAGTGTAGGCAGGGCCCCGTGCACTGCTTTGCCCGGTGACCCCTAATGTTGTTAAGATGGCCCTGCCCCCAACCCTTGTACACATTCATTGTTACTGTGGTTACAAATACCCACAATATTTGCATGGATTTCCATAATCATCATGACTGGTCAACTTCCTCATGACGTTGTACCAAAAATCTCATCATTTACAATTTCTAAATACTAAATGAAATGAGCATGAAGCACATGGCAAATTTTGTAATCACACAATCTCACGACACTTTTCATTCTACACCCTTTTTAAAGTACCCATTTTCTTCAGTGTGTTGATGCTGCTGGGAATGAGGGTGAGATAGACTTGGACGTGGTTGAAGGAGGAGAGATTTGGTGATTTGTGAGTGACTTGATGGTGATTAATGAATGATTTGTCTTTTGTTATTCTATTTGTTTTCATATTTTCTTGTCTTGTTAGTGTGAAAGTACTTTGTTAGTGTGTCATTTATGGTCTCTTTTTTGTGACTGAGTGACTGAGTCAGCGTGTGAAACGGGGAGGAGTGGGAGTGGACGTGAGAGTGGTGGAGTGGTGGAGCGTGGGAGTGGCGGTAGCTGGTGGAGTGGTGGAGCGTGGGAGTGGCGGTGGAGTGGTGGAGCGTGGGAGTGGCAGTGGCTGGAGGAGTGGTGGAGTGTGGAAGAGGAGTGGCATGTGCAGGTACCGGCCGTGCTGCCAGTGCAGGTACCGGCCGTGCTGCCAGTGCA
The DNA here is from genome assembly GCF_040206685.1 of Ascaphus truei. Taxonomy (NCBI): domain Eukaryota; kingdom Metazoa; phylum Chordata; class Amphibia; order Anura; family Ascaphidae; genus Ascaphus; species Ascaphus truei. Next base: position 141,404,790 of record NC_134484.1, read on the forward strand.
GGTACCGGCCGTGCTGCCAGTGCAGGGAAGTCCCGAGCTGCCAGTGCAGGGAAGTCCCGTCCTGCCAGTGCAGGGAAGTCCCGAGCTGCCAGTGCAGGGAAGTCCCGAGCTGCCAGTGCAGGGAAGTCCCGTGCTGCCAGTGCAGGTACCGGCCGTGCTGCCAGTGCAGGGAAGTCCCGTGCTGCCAGTGCAGGGAAGTCCCGTGCTGCCAGTGCAGGGAAGTCCCGTGCTGCCAGTGCAGGTACCGGCCGTGCTGCCAGTGCAGGGAAGTCCCGAGCTGCCAGTGCAGGGAAGTCCCGTGCTGCCAGTGCAGGTACCGGCCGTGCTGCCAGTGCAGGGAAGTCCCGAGCTGCCAGTGCAGGGAAGTCCCGTGCTGCCAGTGCAGGTACCGGCCGTGCTGCCAGTGCAGGGAAGTCCCGAGCTGCCAGTGCAGGGAAGTCCCGTGCTGCCAGTGCAGGTACCGGCCGTGCTGCCAGTGCAGGGAAGTCCCGTGCTGCCAGTGCAGGGAAGTCCCGTGCTGCCAGTGCAGGTACCGGCCGTGCTGCCAGTGCAGGGAAGTCCCGTGCTGCCAGTGCAGGGAAGTCCCGTGCTGCCAGTGCAGGTACCGGCCGTGCTGCCAGTGCAGGGATGTCCCGTGCTGCCAGTGCAGGGAAGTCCCGTGCTGCCAGTGCAGGGAAGTCCTGTGCTGCCAGTGCAGGGAAGTCCCGTGGTGCCAGTGCAGGGAAGTCCCGTGGTGCCAGTGCAGGGAAGTCCCGTACTGCCAGTGCAGGGAAGTCCCGTGCTGCCAGTGCAGGGAAGTCCCGTGCTGCCAGTGCAGGGAAGTCCCGTACTGCCAGTGCAGGGAAGTCCCGTGCTGCCACTGCAGGGAAGTCCCGTGCTGCCACTGCAGGTACGTCCCGAGCAGGTACGTCCCATGCTGCTAGTACAGGTGGGGAGTGCAGGTGGGGGAGGGTAGCGGGAGTAGTGGCCAGGGAGAGAGGGACAGTTTAGAGCACCTGACCACTGAGGCAGAGCAGACACATGCAGGTGATGAGCAGCCTCCAGCACACAAGCAGCACGTCGAAAGCATAAGAAACGTCCGCTTTTCTCAGGCTGCGCTTATAGTGCCGGCGACAGCGACGCGATATCGCGTCAAAACAAATGCATTGCCCCCATTTTGTGCGCTTATAGTAAGCACAGCGCGCCGGAGCGCCGGATTGGTCGCAATCGCTGGAAGTCATCTCAATTTGATTTTTCCAGCCTATAAGTGTAGCCTCATAGACAAAATTATATCCTTGTGCAAGGTGTCATGGCTTCTTTTAATCAACTCTATGGGTCATTGGCATGTAAGAACATAACTTATATGATTTAAGTGTACTCATGAATAATTAAATGTATCAAAACTGTTAAATAACTTTTCTGGTAAACACTTATTAATGTACCATTGAGATGTTAAAAATGTATGCTATAACTGAGGTGTGCTGACAATGTATGTACACATTTTATTAGTCACAAATGTGCATACAGGCATACCCCGGTTTAAGGACACTCACTTTAAGTACACTCACGAGTAAGTACATCTCGCTCAATAGGCAAACGGCAGCTCGCGCATGCGCCTGTCAGCACGTCCTGAACAGCAATACCGGCTCCCTACCTGTACCGAAGCTGTGCGCAAGCGGGGAGAGTATAGAGCCTGTTACAAATGCGTTATTTACATCAGTTATGCACGTATATAACGATTGCAGTACAGTACATGCATCGATAAGTGGGGAAAAGGCAGTGCTTCACTTTAAGTACATTTTTGCTTTACATACATGCTCCGGTCCCATTGCGTACGTTAACGCGGGGTATGCCTGTATTACATAGAATAATTGGTGTCTGTAACTACATGTACATTTTGGTGGTGACACAAATACTCATCCTTAAGTAATAATCCAGAAGAAAAGGGCATTACTGGCCGATAACACCCTGGCTGGAAGAGTTGAAGGCCCGACGTGAAGCCGAGGGACTTTAACCCAACCAGGGCATTATTGGCCAGTAATTCCCTGTTCTGAGGGGATTATTACTATTAAAGGCTAAATGTAGACTTATATATATATTTTTTTTAATTTTCCATAAAAGATTTGTAGTCATATTGATTTTTATCAGAATGATTGTTTACCTTCTAAATGCTTTTACTGCAAGTTCATTAAAAGGAAATTGTACATACACACAGCCCCCTCTATACACACACACACACACACACACACACACACACACACACACACACACACACACACACACACACACACACACACACTGCAACCCGCCCTCTATATACACAAACACACTGCAGTCCCCCCTACACTCTCTGCACCCCACAAAACACCCTCCTCTACACCCACAAAACACATTGCAGCTCTCCTCCACACTCTACACTCACAACACACACACACAGCAGCCCCCTTTTACACCCACAAACACAAACAGCCCTCCTCCACCCTCTACACCAACTGACACACCCACACACACTGCAGCCCCCTCTTCACCCACAAAACACACTGACTGCAGACACACACCGACAAAACAGACTGCTGCCCCCTCTATATCCACAAAAACACACACCAGCAGCCCCCTGTAAACCCACACACTGCAGACACACACACACACACACACACACACAAACCACTCTGCACCCCTCCACCCACAAAACACACACTGCAGAGATACACACAAACCAACACAACAGTCTCTGCCACCTCTACATCCACAAAAACACCCCAGCAGCCCACTCCCTACACCCACTGCAGCCCTCCTGTAAACCCACACACCAACAAAACACGCTGCACCCCTCCACCACCCTCAAAACACACACTGAAGATACACACTGCAGCTCCCCCTCTACACCCACAAAACAGACACACACAGCAGACACACACCAACGAAACAGACTCTGCACCCCTCTCTACACCCACAAAACACACACCAACAGAAGACACACACCAATAAAACACCCTGTTGGCCCCCATTACACCCACTAAACACACAACAGACACACAAACCTTTCCCCTCAGGCCTTGCCCCCGCTGCCTACTACAGCGTCCGCTGTGGCGGACGCTGTGCGCACGAGAGCCCTCCCCGCAATGGCGCCGGGCCCGCTACGAGGGGGGGCCGCAGCGCTCGCGCAAGAGCTGCTCCTGCTCTCAATAGAATTGAGAGCAGGACTCGCGTCGAGCGATTAGGCACGCCCCCCGGCGGTTCAGCCAATGAGGGCGAACCTGCCGGGTGACATCATGGCCGCGCCCCCATCACTCCTCTGCCACGCCCCCCCCGGTCTCTGCTCCTGCAGTGAGCTGCAGACCGGGGAATCGGCTGAATGCGCCGCCTAGAGACTGGATCCAACAGAACCCCTAGAGAGCTCAGAAATCCCCACATCTACGCGTTTCGGGCCGTGTGCCAATGATAAAGGGCACACGGCCCGAAAAGCATAGGTGTGGTGATTTCTGAGCTCTCTAGGGGTTCTGTTGGATCCAGTTCAAGAATAAAGGATTTATTTTATTGTGAGCCTCTTCCTGTTTTTCTGGCAGTGCGCTGCCCTTCTCCATTTTTCTCAAGTGCATCGCACAACAGATGCTAATACAAATTATAGACTATGGGGACATACTATATGGCCCAGCACCCCAAATTCACCTTATTAAACTAGAAACCCTCTACAACTCAATACATCGCTTTGTCCTCCAATATAACTATAACACACATCACTGGGAAATGCTCAAAGAACTAGACTGGCCATCACTTGAGTGTAGGCGCAAAATTAATCTTTCCTGTCTTGCCTTCAAATACTTTATGAACAATCTATCCGCCTATCTCAGTGGTCTAACTTTTCAGTACGAGGGACACATCATATATTCTACACATTTTCGCAGGCCAAAGAAAAAAAATCTTTTTATAATTTTTATATATTTTATAAATGAATGAATAAGTTTATTTGGATATTTTGGAGTAATCAGCATGATGTGATTCTGAACAAAAGAGACATGTGACAATTGCAGAGAAAAGATGCAGAGCTTTCACTGCGAAATTATATATAATGAGCAAACAAATATATATTTCAAGTTCTAGGGCCAGATAAAATCTTGTGGGGGGCCTGATGTAGCATGCGGGCCGTAGTTTGGAGACCCCTGGATCTGAACAAGCTCCACACCTCTACAACACGCAGCACTTATCACTTGAGATGTGACTGTTCACGGTCCCAAGATTCAACAAAGTACAGTATCCGCTCGCTCTGGAGTAGTGCCCAAAATTGTACTCCATACTCAAGTTGTGGTCTTATTAATCCTTTATAAAGGGGCATAATTATGTTTACTTCCCTTCCATCCATTGCCCGTTTAATGCAAGATACGATCTTGTTTGTCTTTGCAGCTAATGCATGATTTTGGGCACTATTGCTAAGCCTACTGTTTACAAGCACTCAAAAAACCTTCTACATCAAGGATTCTCCTAATTTATCCCCAATTAATTTGTAAGTCGTCTGTTTATTCTTGCTTCCCAAATGCATAACCTTACATTTATTTATATTAAACCTCATCTGCCATTTACCTGCCCAAGTTTCCTGTCTCTCCAAGTCCTTCTGGAGAAAATTACATCGTGCTCTGATTGTACTACTTTACACAATTTCTATGCCAATCTCAAGGTCATTAATAAACAAGTTAAAAAGCAGGGTACCAGTATCGATCCCTGTTGTACTCCACGCACGACTTTAGCCCAACCTGAAAATTATATATTTTTAACTTATACAGTATACTGTAATGAAACATCCATGCTGCTTCAAATAAATTTTTGGATGATACATAGCAACTTAATTCCTTGCTAACACTATCAACAGTCTTGGTGCACAATTTTCATGCAGGTCATGCTATTTTTATGGTGTACAAAAACTATTTATTTTTTCTACAGTACATACCATTTACTTTACATCTGTGCGTTATGTGTATGCCATTTGGTTGCGCCCATACTGTATACCTAACCAAAACCATTTTCCATGCCTAATCCCTTCAGTACACTATTTACGTATAGTGTATGTAGCCATGTATAAAAATGGTATACAGTTCTCTCTCATGCTGGCAGTAAACCTGGTAGGTATGCAGGATTGCCAGCATCAATCATGGAGGTTTGCCCTCACACCCTGGTGAGGTGTCATATGTACACCAGGGGAGTGGCAGCATACTCTGTGTCCACTGTTAGTGACACAAGAGGTGTGGCTATTCCCTACGTTATATAAGACACAGCACTGCCCAAAGTTAGTGTGTTAAGAAAGGTGTTCATTCAGAGTAGGTTTCAGTTCTGGAGGTCTGCAGCAAGCAAGGCTGTCAGATATATTTAATAGGATCTGCACTGTGATCGGGGATCTGACACAGGTGGTGATCTCCCTGCAGGGAGAGGTGACCCAACTCCATAAGGAGGACATGACCTTCTGAAGGGATGAGCAGCAAAGAAATGAGCGGCTAAGTACAACCTCTGTGAGGGGCAGTCTGTCTAACCATGCAAATAAAGATGCCCGTGTTCAACCAATCCTTGCTGTGTGAGAGTGAAGTTCTTGCACAGAAGGAGGCACCACAGAGGAGGTCCTCATCAGAACCATCTCCCTGCGGACACAGAGATCATGATGAGGTGGAAGCGCTGCACTGGATATAGGTAGGACTCTAAGCACACTACCTCAGCTGCCTGTCTTGCTGATATCCCCACTAACATCATGCGGGAGACTCAGGAGTCCTGTAGCCAACAGGTGCACCACCAGACACATCCATGTAATTGGGACTGGTTAAACCACAGGGGCCAATGTGAGATTGGGTGGGTCCGACTGGTCCAGAAAAACCGTTACATGTACATCATAAAAAGTACCACCTTAGAGGCCCTTATAATTTCTGATTTCTGTCCATCAATTTTACCCCCAACACGTGATTTGCTGCACATAGACCCCTTCAGTTTACCAGGGTTGCTGTCCTATGTTGAATTGCGCTAACATTCTGAAAATAAAAACACGGATGTGATATGGTGTTTTTGTTTTGAGAGTACTTTAGTTTGAAGCCTGATCCAATTTCATTAAGAAAACAAAATGAAATTGCATCAGCATTTGGGACTTCACATGTCGGTGTGTTCTCAGAATTTGTAGGTTAGGAGCCTAATTGTCACATCAGTATTCTGTTTATTCAAGTAAAATTGTCATCCACAAGTGGCTCACACTATTAAATTGAGCAGTAGGTGGCGCTCTTGCTTTAACGTTTGGGATTGAGATGCATAAACAGACACCTTCCCTGCTTGATACGAAATATACGATAGTTATTCATTTCTAGTTCCTTATCCATATCAACACTACAGGTATAAGGCCTAGTAACTGAAAGACTAGTGAGTTACTTTGTGCAGGTCTATGGCCGACAGTCATTAAACACAATTAAAACAGAGTTAATATTGCACCAGGCAAAATATTTTTGTATCACTTCTTATTACTGCAATTGTATGACCTAAGTTAGGGGTGCGCAAAGTTTCCTTAATGCACTCCCCTGCCTTTTCTCCTTAACGGATTACGCCCTTCCCCACCCCGCCCCCTGCACGGCTCCAGCGTTATGCCATGGCAACGTGATGTCACGTGATCCCGTGGCGTCATTTGATGCCGGTTGCCGTGGAGATGCATCCCGGGAACCAAGGTAAGTAAGAAGTTACAGAGGCCTTACGCGATTCCCGACATTAATTTAAATGTCTACAGGGTCCTCTGTAACAACCACGCTCCCCCCAGAAAATCTTGCGCCCCCACTTTGCGCATCCCTGACCTAAGTCATAAAAATTGCGGTAATAATTTACAAGGGGCGATATCTTATAACTTGACGCGATGCGTGAATTAACGTGACCATTGATAACGCATTAATTCCTGCATTATTGCTTTACTATGTCTACCATAGTATTCTGTAATATCAATTATAGAACGCTTTGGTAGACATTACATTAACCCCTTTGATGCCTGTGGCTACCAAGCTACACCACATGCATCAAAGGGGTTAAAACACAAATCAACTACAGTACCAACGTCCAGGGTTGGTGCAAGGGTATTCGGCAGCCTAGGCGATCCTTCAGCAAACCCCCCTTTCCTCCTCCCCTAACATTCAAACACACTCCCCACTCTCTACCTCATACACACTCTCCCCCACTCTCACTATACACCCTTTCCCGCACCCTGACACTGATACTGACACACTCTCTCTTCCTACACTGACTCTGATACTGACAGATTCTCTCTTCCCACACTGACTCTGATACTGACACACTCTCTTCCCACACTGACTCTCTCTGCCCACATTGACTCTCTCTCCCCTCACTGATTCTCACTCTCTGCCCTCACTGATTCTCACTCTCTGCCCACACGGACTCTCGCTGTCTGCCCACTGACACTCTCTCTCCGCCCACTGACACTCTCTCTCTCCCCCCACTGACACACACCAGAACAGATACAAACAGGACAGAACACACACAAAGAGAACAGAACACACACACACACACATACACTACTCACCTCTCTCCTGTGCCACACTACTCACCTCTCTCCTGTGCATGCTGCTGCCTCCTCAGCTTGGCCTCTCCCCCAGGCTCCTGACACCTCCTCCTGATTGGCTGCATTACACAAAAGCAGGCAATCAGCTTGGAGGAAATTGCCTAGCCAACTAGCAACAGTCCTGCTCTCTCCCTGCACAGGGGATTCCCACCCAGTTAGGAAACTGCATTAGGAAAACTAAGCAGCTGCTGCCCCCCAATATCTGCCACCCTAGGCGGTTTCCTAGTTCACCTAATGGTTAATCTGGCCCCCCCTGGCTATCTTAGTGCTTAGTAAAGCAGTGCCATGCAATTCTTTATTAACTGCTAAGGCAAACAAAGGGTTAACACCTATCACTCACCCCATTTGGAGGGCCTAACCACCCTCCCCGGGACAACTACTCCCATCATCCACTACTTCTGCTCCCCCTTCTTTAACAAACCTAGCCCCCATCCCCTCTCGTAACTGATGGACAATATACCTATTAGTCAAATGTGGCTAATCGGAATTTTGGTCATTCACAATTGAAAACAGAGAGATGGGAGCACAGCTCTTCTGAAAGGTTAGTATCAGTTTTCTCTACCTTAAAAGGATTAATGCTGCAGGGTCCCATTCAGAAGCGTGGACACCCGCAGCGTTAATCCTCCCAGCCTGCTTACTGTTCTCGAGTTGGCCCGCGGTGTAGCTGTTTCAGCCCTGGGTGAATGCGGCTCAAAGAACAGTAAGCTTTGCTACATCTGTTTTGTTGATGCAACATGTGACTTGAAAATAAGTGCCCTTTGTATTCTCCAACGTCTTAGCGTGAAAATACACCGTCTGCCAACTCAAGGACGACTCCAACCTCCGGAGGATTTAACCCCACTCTTATAGCGCTGATGACCTGGGAAAACAAAATGGTGGACGAGCTCGGGAGAAAGCAGTAATTGAGTCAGACAACCACCAAGGAAGCTTTGTCAGAAAACTGTTCTCTCTCATTTATTGAAGGGTTACAGCCAGTTTATATAGCAAACTTGGGCATAGAAAAACACAGATATGAGAACATACTTCCCCTTTTACTTCACAGTCTGTCTATCTCAGCAAAATGACAGTTAGACAGTTTATGGTCTGAGAAAGGGGCACATTTCCTAGTTAGGAGGCCGTTAAGGAAATGGCAGTATGTTGTGAAATGCATTGTTGTGTAACTTATGCCCAGTACGGCTGAAGACAAGTTCCTGTTTTCTACAGGGCAAAATAAGTCTGAATGAGTCTGAACAAACACAGTTCAGCTAAAGATAAGTAGGTGACAGGTCAAGTCACATTCTCAGACCTGCCTGCACAGCACAATTACATATGGCATATGGCATGTGATTAGTTCCTGAGACTTAAACGTTAGTACAGAATAGTTATAGAAAAATGGTTATCCAGCAATCAAAATGGAGTCCCCCCTTATATGCACATTTACATGACTTAATTACACATGTTCTGCGATGGCCCGTGCCACAATAAAAGGCCTTGGCCCTTGCAGAACACAGGAAGTTACAGAAGAGAACACATCCAGTTGCTGAAGATTAAAGAAGCAGATTGAAGACATATTTAAAAAAGAAAAGAAGATTGAAGAAAATAAATACTTACAGAAGAAGTCTCTTCAATCAACTGAGGATCGAGGGCATCGCGGCAAATTGAGGAGCCACTTCAGAAAGCAAGGATGCCTGTGGATTACAAATAGGCCATGTATTATTTGTTGTGGTTTTTGTAATGGCCATAGGGCTTTGGATTAATTTCTGCATGTATCAGAAGTGCGTCATGTTGGGTACACCATCGGTCGATACCCACAGACACACATCCACAGGTAACCTGGCTTCCTGCCAGAACATGAGGAAGTACGGGGAGAACCCGGTGGACTCGTGGCGGGTAAAGTTGTACGCTTGTACCAGAGTTTCCACCTGCCGGCTCCACTCAGACTTCTGAGCGTCTTTCCAAGTGCCGAGCATATCCAACAATGTCCTGTTGAATCGCTCCGGCAGAGCGTCATCCTCAGGATGGTACGGCGTTGTTCGGGACTTGGTAATGTTAAGGATTTTGAGAAGTTCCCAGATAAGGTGACTCTCAAAGTCCCTGCCTTGGTCGGAATGAGGGCGGTTGGGTAGGCCATAATGCGGGAAATACCGCTCCCATGGGATCTTCGCCACTGTGATGGCCTTCTGGTCATCGGTGGGGAAGGCTTGTGCATATCAGGTATAATGGTCTGTGATGACCAGCACATTACCGATACCTCGGGCGTCAGGTTCTATGCACAGGAAATCCATGCACACCCAACCACCCGAGGGCCCCAACAGGTACTGTGTACACGGTGTGGGGTACACGGTGGTGGGTTACTGCCCTGCGCGGCTGGATGTTTAGTTGTAACCAGTAGTATTATTATCATTGTTTGGCATTTCATATATGTTCATAGTAAAGCTCCATTGTTCTGTTGCATCAGTGTGTTTGTTGTACATATATGGTCTTGCACGGGGTTATCCCGCATAGCTGCGATCCTGCGCTGTTATATAATGCATCAGGTACACCCCAGGCTCCCCGTGGCATAAGTTCAGGTCTCTTGCGAGCAACAGGTAAAGCACTACACACATCATAGACGCCTTATCTCCCAGGGGGTGGGGGAAAGTGCGCTACATTTGGAGGCGCTGCAAGGGGTGAAGCTTCATGCATCATGTGTATAGTATTAGCCATGGTGCTACTCACAAGCTTCTTTAAGCAAGTAGGTCGTAAGATGGGTCTTAAAGGTGGATAGAGAGGGTGCTAGTCGGGTATTGAGGGGTGTGGCATTCCAGAGGTGTGGGGCAGTCAGTGAGAAAGGTTTAAGGCAGGAGAGGGCTTTAGATACAAAGGGGGTAGAAAGAAGACATCCTTGAGCAGAACGCAAGAGTCGGAATGGGGTATAGCGAGAAATTAGGCCTGAGTCAGAGTTTTAGCAGTCGATCAACAGAGGAAAGTGTGTATCTTTGTAATATTGCGGAGGAAAAAGCGACAGGTTTTAGGTACATTTTGAATGTGAGAGGGGTAAAGTGTGACCCCTAGGCAGCGTGCTTGGGCTACTGGGTGAATGATAGTACTTCCAACAGTAATGTGGAAGGAGGTAGTAGGGCCAGGTTTGGGAGGAAGTATGAGGAGCTCTGTTTTTGCCATGTTAAATTTAAGTTGGTGGAGGGCCATCCTGGATGATATCGTAGAGATACATTCAAAAACTTTGGTCTGTACAGCAGGTGTAAGGTCAGGGGTTGAAAAGTAAATGTGTGTGTCGTCAGCATAGAGTTGATATTTAAACCCAATGTAATTAGGTCACCTAGAGAAAGTGTGTACAGAGAAAAGAGAAGAGGTCCCAGAACAGAGCCGTGGGGTACCCCCACAGAGAGATCGATAGAGGAGGAGGAGGTGTTAGCAGAAGAGATACTGAAAGTATGATGGGAGAGGTAAGAGGAGATCCAGCATAGAGCTTTGTTACGAATACCAAGAGTATGGAGAATGTGAAGGAGAAGAGGGTGGTCGATGGTGTCAAATGCTGCAGAGAGGTCAAGTAATATGAGCAGAGTGTAATGACCTCTGTCTTTGGCAGCATGGAGATCATTAGTTATTTTAGTGAGGGCTGTTTCAGTCGTGTGAGCAGTGCAGAAGCCAGATTGTAGAGGGTCTAGGAGAGAATAGGTGTTGAGAAAGTGGAGCAAGCTAGAGAATACTCAAGCTAATGGCCTCTTGCATTCTGACACAGTAATACAGGAAATAATTGGATGCGGTTAAAAAAAAGTGGAGAAAAAACTAGGTAAAAATGGAAAAAAAACATAGGATTTTTAACTTGGGTGTGGGTGGAGCCCATATGCATCCTGGTCCTTTGACTACTTTTGGGATAGTAGTAGTGCATAAAGTCGGGAAGTGTGTGTGGGGCAGGCTGTGGTACCCAAGATCCATAGTTCGTCTTGCGCACCTTCTCACCTGTTCTGGCCCAACCTGTGTGTCCTCTGATAAGGAGCTCCTTTGAATCTGGATTTCTAAGTGAAAAAACTTTAATTTAACCTGCACAAAAAAAACATATTATAAACATTAACTTTGATTTTGCTTGCAGCTTGAAGACTGTTAGACAGCAATCTGATCTAAATATCTTAACTTTTATCTGTTCAAGACCCTAATTTATGAAAAGCCTGTACAAAGAGCTGTAGAATTTCACGTTAGTCTCGTTAGTTCTGATCTAGACTTTGTTTCGTGTGCAACAGTCATCTTTCCTCCTTACATATACTTTCTTTATCTCCAGATTTCTAAATGAGACTATATTTTGACCTGAGTCTAATACACACATTTTAACCTTTCACATTAACGTTACTAATAATTCTGTAACTGTTAAACAACTGTCTGATATAGATATCTTGTCTTGAGTCTGATCTAGGCTGTAGCTTATAGACAGTCTAGGCGGGAAGCTGCAGAGTTCCCCCTTTCACGCACTGCTCGGCTTTCCATCATCCATCTAAATCTCCTTAAATGTTCAATATATCTTTTCTTCTCTATTTCTCACTTTTAGGGGAACTTCTCATTCAGCTCGATGGAGCAGTCTCACCGCCGGATGCTCGTGGGTCCTGGTCTTTTTCCGTTACTTTCTTTGACTTTGCCGCCGTTCTGTTCCACGCTTCTCTCCTCGGAAGGGACCGTGCCTGTCTGAGTCTTTCTACTGTTTCTTGGGTGACATACTGTATAGCCCCAGGGCTTTGATGAATTCCGGGCTTTCAGTTTGTCTCCGCATTATAGCCTTCTTGCTGTCGTTTGAGGCCTAGAGGCAGAAGGGGAATCCCACCGATATTTAACTCCAGTGCCTCTAAGTAGACAAGTTATTTCTCTCAGGTCTCTCCTTTTAGCCAGTGTTACTGGCACAATGTCCGTAAAAATCTGAATATCTGCTTCTTCAAAATGGATTGTGTTCAGGTTTCTGGTATTGTGGAGGATCTCTTCCTTGATTGAGAAGTAGTGGAGTCTGATTATAATTTCCCCTCGTAGACTCTGGGTCTCAATGCTCTATGCGCTCTGTCCATTTCCATCCTCTCGGTGGTAGCCTCTGGCAGTATACTTGGAAACAGTCTTTGTAGGTAGGACTTGATGTCACCCGGCATAATCGTCTTGGCAACATTTCTAATCCTGATGTTGTTCCGTCTGGACCTGTTCTCCGCATCTTCCTGTGCCTCTTGTAGCTTCATTATTTGTTCCTTAAGCTGCTTGATGTCAGAGTCCGCAGTGATTTGACCTTCTGTGACATTCTCCATAACTTCCTCGTGACCTGTGGTTCTCTTTCCTACGGCTTTGATCTCTGACCTTAGGTCTATCATGGCTTCCTGAAGCTCTTCATGAAAGGTCTGTTTAATTTCTTTGACCCACGCTCTCAGGTCCTTCCTGATGCTTGACTTTCTCTCTGAGTCTGCATCTGATTTGACCTCCTCCTGTTCTCGTGATGAGGCCCCATCTTCTTTCCCTGCTGTAGTCGGATTCATTGTTCTTTTATTGATGAATGGCGACGCCTCTGGTTTTTGCATTTTTTGGGGGGGGGGGGTATCCCTTTGTTGCGATGGTCTTTCTTACTGCTTTTTTTGTTCGCAACGCTTGCTTGGGATTGTCTATTATCATTTAAAGAATGCATGTTTTAATGTCAAAACTTCAAATGCACATCAGCACTTTCTGGCCCAGACTTATCAATCTTAGTATTTCTTTATCATTTGTAAGTTTTTCTTCTAATCCTCAACACCAATCATTTCTGGTAGAACTGTTCAGCGAAGCATGGAATATTTGATCGGAATGTAATTTGGTATGACACTGATGAGACTTTAGTGGAAATGAGAAAGTGCAGCATGTTTATATTGATAAGATTTCCCTTTTAACCACCTGACTTTCTTCTATCACAGAGCAACTGTAAAACTATTACATCTACATTACATGCTTGCATTTAGCAGCTTTATTTATCATTAAATATTCTCAAGAGACACAATAATTTACACTAAAGAGTTCTCCCAAAAGAATTTTCCATGCAAAGTATCCATTTTTTTTTTTTTTTTTTATAGATGAACAGCACAGGATATAGCAAAATCAGAAAACAGCACAGTATAGATGAGTATGTGTACATAAATAGTGGCACCCCAAACCACTGTGTCATTCCAGTTCCTGAGATAGTACATTTTAAAATGTGCCTACACCATTTTTTATCCAGTAGAACCAATATACCGGTAGTGATATGACATTGCTGCTACTGATCGTGTGACTATAAATCAAAAGAAAAGACACTGCTTGCTGCACTCTGAACCAAAGATGTATAGTTTGTCAATTAAAAATATAGTTTTAATTCAATAATAATTAAACAAATACATATATAATTAGTGATCATGAAAATGTTATTAAAAACCAGTTCTCACACAGGCCAATCTGTAACAAAAGTGCATATTCACAAAGCAGTGATAAAATCAGTGCATTTTCGCCCGACTATGGGGTCTATGCTATAAGCCTCGATAAGTCACTTATCGAGGCCTTTTCAGCAAAAAGGCCTGGTGCTATTCAGTATGCCTCGATAAGTGGCCGATAAAATAATTTTTCTGCATTTTTTTTCTCCCCCCAAAAAAACAAAAAATCACCAGGCGAGCCACGATAAGACCTTATCGGCAGGTTTTCCCATTTGTGTAATTCTAGTAGCCTCGAGTATGTTATCAGGGCTAGTCAAGGCTCTAGAATTGCAATTTCCTCTGAAAATCCTCCCACCAGGAAAAGTTGGCGCGAAGGTGGTGAGAACCTGCCAATACAGCAGCGAGAGAGGACTTAGAAAAAAAATGCAGTTTTCCTGCATTGGATTGATGCCGGGAGTCTCCGGAGCTGATATCCATTAATATCAGCACTGGAGGCCCCGGCATTAATCCCATGCAATAAAAATGCATTTACAGGCAACTTCATTACCTTAGCGGCTAACCGCTAAGGCAATGAAGGAGTTAACTACCGGTGTCAGGTATATTGTGCGTAGCGGGGGTGGGTGAAGGTGTATTTGGCCTTTGGTGGGTTTTTAGGCCTTGCGGGGGGTTTGAGGGTGGAGTTAACCCCTTCATTACCTTAACACCGCTAAGGTACTGAAGGGGTTAACCCGCTTCCCCCGCTACCACCCGGTAGGCCTAAACATCCATCATTGGGACTACTACCACCTTCACCCAATCCCTCTACCCATAATAAATAAAAATACACACAACAACCCTACTACACACCTCCTCTACCCCTAACAATCGCCCTCCCCCCCAACACACAGTACAGTAATGGGCAAAATTACTATTATCCACATATGGATCCATATCAAAAGGATGTGACATCACTTTAAAGCTGCAGTTCAAGCTGACATTATTTTTTTTAATATATATATTTTCCCCATTCAATATGTGCATCAACACAATCTGCACACTGACAAGTGATTAGCTAAACTGCAGATCGATCCGTTCTCCTGTAATCGATCGCTTGCTCAGGGTTATTTAATTCATTTCTTGCACAGAATTTTGGGCAATGTAGTCCAGGAATATGGCGGGAGGCTGACGTCGTGGTCCTGGAGCAGTTTTTATATGTGAGTCAATTGTTATCTCACTCTTATTTCTAAATAAATGCTTTTTTATTGATCCGTGTGGTGCTGTCTCCCACTATATGCGCCCTGAGTGGCCTATCCCTGACGCACAGAGGTAGAAGTAGTGGGACTGATTGACAAGAAGAAAGAAATCAAAGATACCTATAGCAATACCCAGTACCACACAGGCCCGTGTGAGTACATATTCTATATATCCCTATCACCCTTGTGTTTTAATTCACCGGTCTGACATTGATTTTGACCCTCATCTGCGCCCCTCTGTTTCTCTTTTTTCCTATGTTTCCTTGAGGATTGCGGGAAGATCCTCTCCCAGGGGTCGAGCAGCAGACACTGAACACTTGATGTGTGGTATATTTATGTGTTTATTTTGACCTTATTCATCTGTTCAGCATTTACCATTGTGCAAAGGGAGCGCCCCAGTTTACTGCCATTGTTACCCAAGAATTTAAAACTAGTAACAGGAGTTAGGGTGGTGTTAGCGTTGATTCTGATCTGGAGCTCAGTCATTGGAAGATTTTAAAATTTAGCCTTGGTCCCAAATACCATTGTTACAGTCTTGTCAGTGTTTAAAAACAGTTTATTTGGGGAAATCCGATTTTCAAGTCTCAAAAAGTCAGACTAAAGAATGTGTTCAAGGTCGGAGAGGCTAGGGCTGTGTGCATTAAAGATTGTGTCATCTGCATACTTGTGTATTGAAGCTCCCTTACAAGCTGTAGGAAGATAATTGACGAACACTGAGACGTGTAGGGGCCCCAGAACAGAGCCTTGCGGGACACCACAGGTGATATCCAAGGGGTTGGAGTTAGAGCCCGAGATAGCCACATGTTGGGATCTACGTGATAGGTAGGAATGAAACCAGTTTAAAGCATGCTTCCCTATTTCAGAGCACTGGAGTTTGTTAAGCAAGATAACATGGTCATCAGTATCAAAAGCCTTTGCAAAATCTAGGAATATTGCACCAGTGAGTTGTCCCAGTTCCATTCCACACTGGATTTCATTGCAAACTTTTAGCAGGGTAGTTTCCATGGAATGTTTGGGGCGAAAGCCAGATTGGAATTGGCTAGGGAAATTTGTCTTGGTATAGTCATCACTTAATTGGGAGTGAACACACTTTCCAAGACTTTGGATAGTATTGGGAGAAGAGAGATTGGCCTGTAATTTGAGACAGTGTTTTTGCCCCCACTTTTGAAGATTGGGACAACTCTGGCAGTTTTCCAGGTCTTAGGGATATGGCCTGCAGACTGGATAGAGTTGACTATGGAAGCAATTGGTTTGGCAATGGCTGGGGCACCAAGTCTTAGGAACCTAGATTGTAGTAAGTCAGGTCCACGTTGGCTGCTTAGTTTTAACTTGAGGAGCGCTTGTGTAATCTCCTCTTCGGATACTGGGCCAAATTGAAAATTGTGGGCAGTGTTGGGAGGGGGTGGGGCTTTATGGGTACTCCCAGGGTGAGATTCAGGTTTGTGGTTTGGGTTGCGTTTCGCTAATAAGTTAGTAGCACAGCCCACAAAGTAATCATTGAATGCATTTGTAATGTCAGTGGGGTTTGTCTGAGTAATATCCTCCTTAGTGATATTACTTGGTTTTTGATGGCTAGAAGGCTGGAATATATTGTTAATAACCTTCCAGAAGTTAGCTGGTTATAATGTATTCTGGTGAAGATTGTCAGAGTAATATTGTGCATTTCCATGTCTTGTTTGCCTTGTGCACATATTTCGCAGGCATCTGTAGTTATTAAGATCCTTGGTAGTGCCAGTTACTTTGTAGCTTTTCCACAAGGCATCCCTGAAATGGTAGAGCGCTATAAGGTCAGTTGTAACCCACGGAAGGTGGGCCCCGTACTCTTATTCTGCGTAGTGGAGCATGGGTATCACAGAGTTTTACGGATTGGAAATAGTCGACCACAGAATCAAGGTCGGGAATTAAGTTGATTCTGTACCAAGGGCACTTGGTAAGGTAAGCCAGAAACTGTTGTGGGTTAAAGTTTCTAAATGTCCTAGTGAGGAGATATTTAGGGCTTGATTGGGGTGGTTTAATTTTACTTACACAGTACACTATTGTATGGTCACTGAAAATGTCAGGAAGGATGCCAGAGGATTTGATTCCAGTCTGGTGAGGAATGGTTGTGAGATTTCAGGTTTGTCCGTGTGGGTTGGGAAATGACTTGCATTAGGTTAAGTAACTTGAGTTGTATCTGGATTTTGTGGTTTTTAGGGTCGAGCCAATTATAGTTGAAATCCCCAAGAACTAGAAGCTCACTCTTCTCATTCAGAGAGGAAATGAGCCAAGAAACTGGGTGACATCAGTCAGGGACTGTAGAGGGGCTTTGGGGGTGGTAGATGCCAGCAACCAAGATAGGCTTAGAAAAGGGGAGGCAGATTTTGCCAACTAGGATTTCAAAAGAGGGTGCTTGGGGGGCAATTTAACAGTGTAAATTTTAAGGTGTCTGCAATATAAAATAACACCCTTCCTCCTCTCTTTGACCTATCTTTCCTTGAAATGGAATATCCCTGTATGGCGTTATTTGCATCAAGGGTTTTAGGAGTTAGCCATGTTTCTGTGAGAATGATGGCTTTGGGTTTATGCATAAGGCACCATGGCCTTAGTTCATCCAGTTTGGGCAGCAGGCTCCGGATATTTATATGGGCGACAGATAGAACTTTTTATAATTTGAAGGGGGTATTCTCAGGGGTATGGGACAGAGTTGACAAGGGAGGGCCTGGGTTAAATTCAATATCACCTGCTAAAGAGAGTAGTAGTATGAGTAGAAATTTGAGTAGTTGTTTGCAAGTTGTAAATTTGTGATATTTGCCATTAGAGTGAGCGGTGGGTGGTGTGCTTGTTTTCAGTGTTCTCCACCAACATTCAGTAGATAGTGCAAGACTGTTAAGTAAGCCAGGGTGTATGGTGATGTTGGGTGTGGGCCAGGAGGGAGGCGTTTGTGGTGGATAGAGAGTGTAACATTTCCATGAGGCCACAAGAAAGAACAAATTTGAGGTACATAGCAGGTTGATTATCACAGAGGTAGGTAATGTTGCATGAAGCTACTGTGAGCCACGTGAGTGTGTGCAGACTAAACAGCAGAGGTGTGCCTTCCTTGCCAAAATGTTTTGCTGCATTGCAACGCTAGGTCTTATTCAGGGTTTGCAGAGGGTTGAGGTGGGTGAGGGCAGTTGTGGGCAGTCAGTGTTGGGAGAGGCTGCAGTAAACTAAGGTGTAATGGGGGGGGGGGAGGAGGTTAAGTGTGCAGGCCAACACGCATGGAATCATAGTGTGGTCAGAGAAGCTCACCATTTGTTGCCTTGTGTAGAAGAGTTTGTAGTTGATTCAGTTCCCAGTCAACCTCTAGTCCAACTATAGGATAACTATATATTCTCACTTAAAGTTGATCACTTAAGATGCATCAGTTTTGATGCAAATGCAAACCCTACTAATGCCTCCCTTAAACTGGTGTTACATTTATACATCTAAGCAGTCACATGACCCTCCCCCCCAATAAATCTGCCAGTAGAGATAAATACAGTGACAGCCAATGCATTTTTTGGCAAATGCTTGTTTTCTATTGATTGTTATTTCTTTCGATTTCTGTTTCTTGTTTGGATTAAATTGTTTTGAATTTGGATGTAATTTATTTATTTAAATGTTGGCTAGTGCTTTTATTTCTTGAATTGGGGTGTTTAGGTGCTTGTGTATATCTTTTATTATTGTGTATTTTTGGACTTCATGCTTTTTTATTAGGGTGACCATTGACTGCTATAGTGGCTTATCATGCCCATATTATCTGGGTATGATATACCACTGTGCCAATCAATGGGTAGAGGGTGGGTATAGTGGTCCCGGAGTGGGTGGTTAAGCCTCCCGGGTGGGTAGCGGGGGAGAGTGGGTTAACCCCTTAATTACTATAGCGGTTATTAACCGCTAAGGTGATTAAGGGGTTAGTGGCCATTAGATTGTATTGTTTCTTGTATTCTTGCTGGCATCGGAGGACATGGACATGGAGTATGCAGACGAGGATGCCCTTCATGATGGCAGGGGTAAGTTGAACGTTTGATTTACTTTACTAATGCTGGCTGGTTAATGTTTGATTTTATAATGGACAAATGCACTATTATCCATATGTGGATAATAGTAATTTTGGCCATTACTGTACTGTATGTGTTGGGGGGGGGAGGGTTGTTGGGGGTAGAGGAGGATGGTAGTTGGGTTGTTGTGTGTATTTTTATTTATTGTGGTAGAGGGATTGGGTCACATGACCACGGGAATAAAATGCATAGGAGATACCGGCACCCCATAATGGGGCCTGTATCTCGGGAAGCACGGGGTCCCCGGACCTCAAATCAATGCGGTTCTGCTCCAGAGACCCCCTGCTCATCTACAGTAGTATTACAATTTATATTGAAAAAATTTGATCGCTGGCGAAATATGAGCCAGGAGAGACGGCTCTCTCTCTGTGCAGCTCTCTGTGCAGCTCTCTGTGCAGCAGGAAGAAATCGCTGGGTAAGGCCTTTTCAGAGAGGCAATCATCACATCGCTGGCTACTTGCCCATTTTGGGAATTTTGCTATTACAGATAATCGAGGCTTTCTGAGTACCATGATAGCAACACTAAAAAAACTGGCGAATTAAACGGCCCAGCGATTTTTTTTAATGAAGGCTTTTAGCATAGGCCCCTATGCATTTATTTATCACGCTGTAAGACATGAGTCCAAAACCGGGATTCTCTAAGAAATGAAAGCCATTTTTTTAAGGCCTATAATGCAGTTTTTTATCGTCTGACCTGTTTTTTGTATCAGTGCTATCATGTTATAAATTATATAGCACGATAACTGATAAAAATGCAGCCTGTAAGAGCTGCATGGAGACGCTGCGTCTCCATGCATGGCTCTTGCAAGCGATCGTGCATTAAAAATATTGATTTTGATAATAGTATACATGAGCAGGGGGTCTCCTGAGCTGAACCGCATTGGTTTCAGCCCCGGGACCCCCTACTCCCTGAGATACAGTACAGACCCCGTTATGGGGTGCCGGTGCTTTTAAATTCTCTGTGCTTTTAAATCTCCTGCGTCACGTGACATTGGGATTTAAATCCTGCACTGGGATACTTGCACCAAATATGGGCATGCTTTAACATTATAGCAATAAATGGGGAAGCAAAATTAAAAAAAAACAGGCCCAAATAAAACACATTACATAGAAAAATAAAACCATTTCAAATGCCAATAAACCAAACATTGGCAAGGTGGTACATCATGCCCACATAATATGGGCATGATTTAACACTGTGGCAGTCAATGGTCAACCTAAAAAATAAACAAACACCAAGAATATCCAATTCAATCAAAACAATCACCAAATAAACAACAATAAACAAGGAAACACAACAAAATTACCATAAATCAATAAAGCAACTACCAAATAAACACCAGAATTACAAATTAAACCCCCCCCCCAAAAATAAATCAATAAAAGAAAACTCCAAATAAACACCATTATTAAAAATCAAAAGACCAAAAATAAACCACAATTAAAAATCAAACACCAAAAAAAAACAGAAATAAACAATTGAAAACACAATAAAAGTTCCCATCATTAAAAATCTAAACAGAAAAAATAGCCAAAATTATTAAAAGCAAAGAACCAAAATACATTTAAAATACATAAAAGCAAGCATTTCACCCCCCAAAGCATTGCTTGTCACTATGTATGTACAGCCCTAAAAGGGGCATACATAAATGCATTGGCAATCAATGGGCAAGGAAATAATTAAAAATAAATAAAACTACAATGAAAAAACCTGCAAAAAAAAATAACATACAGACGAGCAAACGAGTATTCTAAAACTTGCCTTAAACTTGCCTTAAACTAGCCAGGTACATGCTGGGTACATTTCAGTGACATTTCTGCAGAGGCTAATGGCCCATCGGATTAACACAGCAGGGGTCCCTGGCAGTCCCATTCATTTTGAATGGGACAGCCAGGGACCCCCACTGTTATTCTGATGGGCCATTAGTTTGTCCGCAGAAATGTGTGAAATGTTGCAGCATGTACCCAGCATATACCCAGCATGTACCCAGAATGTACCTGGGTCTTTTTGGTAATTGCCACTGGTTTGTTTTAGAATAACCGTCGGCACTACAGTACATGCAATATCTTTTCTTACCTTTAAATGTCTTCACCCTCCGATTCCAGGGGTCTCAGGAAGCTGTCGAACAAATCCCAGATCCACAACAGCCACGGCCCTCAGGTAAACTCCAAAATCCTTTTCTTCTTTTTTTATCTTCATCTGTTAATTGTAATCCAATTGAGGGTCTAATTTCTTCTTCTTTATCCTCATCCATCTTCATCTTCATCTGTACTGGCATCACACGTCCATTGGGTGGGGAGGTGTTGCCTCTTCAGCTCCATGCCTTCAAATGAGACTGCACAGGCTTTTACATGGCCGGTGACATCACATTTGAGTGAGAAATGGTTCCCACGCCATCTGATTGGCTGGGATAACCATGTGCCGGTTTTTGTTTTTTTGTAGTTGGGAGCCAGCCAATCAGAAAGGCTATGCTTCCTTTCCCTTTAAGATGACGTCACCAAAACCAAGATGGCTACCCTCACATGTTACTTCAACCAATCAGATTGTGAGATGTATATCCACAATCTGATTGGTTGTTTGAAACCAAGTGACAGAGTCCATTTTTGGAAAGGATGTGACATCACACGCTTTGGATGATGTCACATCCTTTCCAAAAATTGACTATGTCACATGGTTTCAAACAACCAATCAGATTGTGGATGTAACTGCTTAGGGGTGATAAAAATCCATTATAGCGTGGTACTGCACTGTTATCACTGCTTTGTGAATAGCAGAGTAGGCAGTGTCACGCTATAAAGGCATTTATCACCCTTTAAACCACTTATCACTGCTTTGTGAATAGGCCCCACAGACTCATAGGGATTTGTGATTGTAACAGAACTCTATGGTTAGTCCTGGTGCAAACAGTTATACAAATTGCAGTAGCAAAAATCATACAAACAGTTACAAGAGCACCACCCATAGCAATTAAAGCATAGATGTAAGCTGTGGCAATATGGGTGGAGTGTTCAGTAGAGCTAGTTGCCATACTAGTGCTAAATAAACCCTATTTATTCTAAAGTAAATTATTGAAGGATCCCTTTTAAGAATCGTCCCTGCTACTAAAATGTAGTAAATCCTTGCCTTGAAATAAATCTACATGAGTAAACAATGAAGAGGCGTTTCTCAGTAGGCCGCACAATAGCAATTGCAATACCAGAAGCATACTTCAGATACCAGAGTTGTATCTTTACCATGAAATGAAATAAGCATCCACTTATCAGATTTGTAAAACAATGTGTCTGTCTTGGATCCTAGGAAAGGTAAATGATAATGTAGCTGAGTAAAGTACATACAAACAGTACAAAAGAGGACAATGAACCCTATGTGTAATGGCACTGTTTAGTGTAAGAACAGCGTGTCAAATTCCAAATAGGAAAACCCATAACACAAAGTGCATATGCAAATAATATTTATGTTACTTAATGAAATTGCTCCAATGCCTGCAAAACGTACAAGTACTATTAAATCAGTATTGGAATCATTTTGTTTTGCAATGCTGCATTATGTTTCTTTACTGCCATGGTTGCACTTAAGAAATATATCTATTTATTCCTATCCACCTCCTTATTTTTCAAAATACTTAGTAACATATTTAAAATGATAAAGGCAACACATAACCAAGAAAAAGATTAACTTATTATAAGAACTGCACTCTACCAGCAACTAAATAATTACCTACAGTATGAGAATGGAATGCTCATCTACTGTGTTGTGCTATTCAATATTTACTCATGGGAGATATCTAGTATAATGTGGTACTGTAAATAAACAGTACTAGTTAAATTATTCAGTAAAGAAGTGCAACACGTGAGAATGTGCTAGTTTAGTGTATGCTTGGGAAAGTTATTTTATCTTATACTTTTGACTTGTGAACTATGCTCAAATTGTCTGACTAAAAAAATCACTTTCTTGTTCCACAAACGATGTCCCCAAGTTTCAACCGCAACCAAAATTCAAAGCTGACAAGCACAGTCATACCCTAAGATACAGCTTCTGCTGCCCTGTTATCTGAATAAAATGATGCAAACATTTTAGACCCATCGTGGTCAAGGCCAAAAAAAACCAGGAAAAAAACATGCCCCATAGACATAGAGCATTTGGCATTTGCATGCCATGCTAACAGTGGTTGGAACTAATTTAGCATCCCCTTATTTGACCCTTCAAGTCTGTCCACTAACTCAGACAACTTTTGAAATTTCACTAGAGGCATTCTGAAAATCATATCCACTATGTCAATTTCAGTGACTATAATGGACGACACCGTGGCTGGACCTTCTGTTTTCTCTTCTGACAAAGGGATCACTAAACAAGAAGCATTCATCTAAATAGCTTTCAATGGTTGAAAATATAAAGCTGAACCTGCCAACCCAACAAACAAAAAGTAATCTAGAAAGAGCAAGACTGAATTGTTATTTAAATGTACTAGACAGGTCAAACTAATAACATGAACTATAACAACTCATAGGCAAACACAAAAAAAATCCATAAACTGACAGCCCAACAGGTGAAAACACTCTTGGTGTATTGGCAACAAACAAAAGGCCGATGCACTGTCAGTTTTGCCAAAAGTACCCTTTGGCCTGCCTCTCTAATTGACTCCAAAGACTTGTCAAAGTAAGTGTATGACCCTTTGCAAACATTCATATTTATACTATCGTTTACTGAACTACCATAAAAATAAGAGTTTATGAATCAATCTACCCCTTCCTACAGCTGCAGCGGCCGTTATTCGAAGACTTCACGCAGTGTATACATCCGAATACCCATGTCATGGCACATGATTTTTTCCAACCGTACCGCCTTAGACGCGTGTTGACGGGTTTCTATCGGGTGCAGAAAATTGCATTTTAGCATTGTCTGCAACACCGTTGAGAAACTCAAGTGGGCGATCGCGAGTTGTTGTCTTAAAAATCTAATAGCAATTCAACCTGTCTTTTATTGCCGTACAGTTCAGCAAGTGTGTGTAATTGTAATTTGAAGGTTAATGTTACGAGTTCATATTGTATAGTATACATGGGAAAGAAGTCCTTTCTGAGGCTCCTTAGCCATACACAGATTCAAAATATGAGGACACATACTGTATACAGGATCGTAAAGGGAAAAGAAGTAATACAAAAATACAACTTCGCTTCTTCTTCCGAATGTAAAATATTTTTTCCGCTCATATGTGTACAGTATGTCTAATTGGAACCTTGTTGAAACGCATATGCGTGTCATCACATTTCTATATGTATTATTTATTAATCAATACTTTTGCTAGCCTTGCTCTTCTTTTCATACTGTTTTCATTTTATGCGCATGCGTGTACTGTACATACAGTATGTCTCATTGGAACCTTGTTGAAACGCAAATGTGTGTTATCACATTTAGGCGCATGCGTGTATGTCTCATTGGAACCTTGTTGAAACATTCAACTTTTTTTTTCTACTTGGCCTTCCTTATTGAAGGACTGATTTTAACCAACCATTATGTGAATTTTTATGTTTTTGATACTTTATCTGTATACTGTACTGTATGAGGTGGTATACTGTAATTTTTATTTGAGGGGTGGGTGGGCGGCGGGTCACAACATTTTGATGAACTGTTCAAAATATTTTGCTGACCTAATAATCCTGCACACACTGCTACTGTAGCATGACTGCTAGAATGACTCCTCCACACACATTCAAAGTGAATTTCAAGTTAAATCTTCTTCGTAATGGCTGCATTGCATTCTGTAGTTCTTTTGTCATTTTTTTTCCAAAGATTTCTTTGAACTAATAATCCTGCATACACACCTGGCCTTGCAAAGCAACTTGAAAATGTGAGTAGTAGGTTATTCCCCTCCCCACACACACACAAAGCCTAAAGCCAAAGGTATTTTCAACTTCTTATCGACACCTCCCCCCCCGAGGGCCATTCATGAAAATCTTTGATGCTTTGTTTACAGTAACTGTGTCACAGAGTCTTCCTGAGGCCGTTCTCAAACACGCATGCACAGGTGTGATAAGCCCTTCTTGGAGAGGATTTGGTGAGAGAATGACTCCTCCACACACATTCAAAGTGAATTTCAAGTCTGAAAAAAAAAATAGACCCCTTTTTGTTTCTCAACATGGGTTTGCATTACAATTTTTGCTATTCTTAGAATCAATCACTAGCTTTTTAATTCTAGACTACAGTCATGTATACTGTACTTTATGAGGTGGGTTTCCTACTGTAACTTTTATTTGCGGGTGTGAGGTTCAAAAGATTCTGATGACCTGTTCAAAAGATTTCTTTGAACTAATAATCCTGCATACAAACCTTTCCCCCCTCTTCCCTCACAGACACACATACAGACTGTAAGCCTAACAAACCAAAGTGAATTAAACTGCTTATCGACACCTCCCCCAGAGCGATTCATTAGAGGTTGAATGAATTAGAGTAGAGGTTCATTTCCAGCCTTTGTTTAACTGTGTAAACTGGAGTAGTAGCACACACACACACAAAGTTCAAATGATTCTCATGAATTTAAAGAAGGAACCATTTTATTTGTGCAGGATAATCATGGAAAAAGAAATAATAAAAAAAAGACAGTAGGTTGCCTCTTCTTCCAAATTTACAATCTTGACTTGATCTTCTTCGTAATGGCTGTAGTTCTTTTGTCATTGAGAGCGAGGGGTTTGTGTAAATTACTTATGGTTGCTACAGTATACACACAGTACAATACTTTTACACGTGACCTCACCCCCCCTTCCTGTACTGCTGCAGCTCTGAAAATAAAATAAAAAATTAGTGCAGTAAAGTGCATTTAAGGCATTACGTACAGTATATCACTATATTGGACAAACTATATACAGTATAACTGTATAACTACTGTATAACTGTAAAACTACTGTAAGCCGCACTACTGTAAGTCACTTAATTATACTGTATACAGTGTACTGTACTGTAACTATATACTGTATAACTATACTACTGTAGGTTAGACACATCCTGTACTGGATTTAATACTCTATATACTGTACAGTAGAAAGTGGAGAGGAAGGGCTGACATAAAATGGTTATTTTGAGTGCCATACTTACCTGTATCATACTTACTATACCTGTACTTACCATACTACAGTACAGTACAGTACCTTACTACTTTCCTGTGGCCTGCCCATTACGTTATAAAAGAATAGGCAACACGGTCGCAATATGATCGATATATTTATTACATCTTTGTATGGTGAGTATGTTGTTCCAGAAACTCATTATTCCTTTTGCTAATTCATCCTTTTTGGACGGTCTCGCCACTTTTCTGATATAATCCTTCAACTGATGCCATATCAATTCGATGGGATTCAAGTCTGGGAATCTTAAATTGGAGGGGGGGGGGAAAAAGGTGAATTAGTTAAAGAGAGATACTGTAAACAGTCCAGAAAAGCAGAGATCTTGGCGATTCATCCCCCCCCTCCTCCTCCCTCCCTCCCCACCCCCGGGTTTTGCGGCGCGCAGGGGCAGCAGCAGCATGAGGAGGATGCGGCAGCCGTGAGTATTTTTTTTTCAATAGCAGAGGAGCGGGTTGGAGGTCAGAGCATGCCGGGGGCGGGGCTTAGTACCGGGGAGTGGATGTGCTGATCTAAGAGAGGGGTGTGTGTGTGTGTGTAAAACGGGCTGGTGGTGGGGTGGTGGGTGTAAAAAACGGGCTGGTCGTGGCGGGGTAGGTGTGAAAAATGGGCTAGTGGGCGGGGTGGGTGTGAAAAATGGGTTGGTGGGGGGGTGGGCTGCTGACATGTAAGGGGAGGGGTGGGGGAGAGTGATGTGAGTTGCAGAGGGGGGGAGAGTGATGTGAGTTGCAGGGGGGGAAGAGTGATGTGAGTTGCAGGGGGGAGGAGTGATGTGAGTTGCAGGGGGGGAGAGTGATGTGAGTTGCAAGGGGGGGAGAGTGATGTGAGTTGCAGGGGGGGAGAGTGATGTGAGTTGCAGGGGGGGAGAGAGTGATGTGAGTTGCATGGGGGGAGAGTGATGTGAGTTGCAGGGAGGGGGAGAGTGATGTGTGTTGCAGGGGGAGGGTGTGATGTGAGTTGCAGGGGGGGAGAGAGTGTCATATTGAGGGGAGGGGGAGAGTGTGTCATATTGAGGGGAGGGAGAGAGTGTGATATATTGAGGGGAGGGGGAGAGTGTGAAATATTGAGGGGAGGGGGAGAGTTTCATATTCAGGGGAGGGAGAGAGAGTGTCATATTGAGGGGAGGGAGAGAGAGTGTCATATTGAGGGGAGGGGGAGAGAGTGTCATATTGAGGGGAGGGGGAGAGAGTGTCATATTGAGGGGAGGGGGAGAGTGTGTCATATTGAGGGGAGGGGGAGAGTGTCATATTGAGGGAAGGGGGAGAGTGTGTCATATTGAGGGGAGGGGAGAGTGTCATATTGAGGGGAGGGGGAGAGTGTGTCATATTGAGGGGAGGGGGAGAGAGTGTCATATTGAGAGGAGGGGGAGAGAGTGTCCTATTGAGGGGAGAGGGAGAGTGTGTCATATTGAGGGGAGGGAGAGAGTGTGAAATATTGAGGGGAGGGGGAGAGTGTGAAATATTGAGGGGAGGGGGAGAGTTTCATATTGAGGGGAGGGAGAGAGAGTGTCATATTGAGGGGAGGGGGAGAGAGTGTCATATTGAGGGGAGGGGGAGAGAGTGTCATATTGAGGGGAGGGGGAGAGTGTGTCATATTGAGGGGAGGGGGAGAGTGTCATATTGAGGGAAGGGGGAGAGTGTGTCATATTGAGGGGAGGGGGAGAGAGTCATATTGAGAGGAGGGGGAGAGAGTGTCATTTAGGGGAGGGGGAGGGAGTGTCATATTGAGGGAAGAGAGACATGGGGGGATGCTGACTTGTGGGGGGGGATGCTGACATGGGATGCTGACTTGGGGGGGGGATGCTGCCTTGGGGGGTGCTGCTGACATGGAATGGGCTGGGGGGATGTGGAGGGGGTATTGTGTGTTTGATGTGGAGGGGGGTATTGTGTGTTTGATGTGGAGGGGGGTATTGTGTGGGTGAGGCGGAGAGATGGGGGTATGAGAGATAGATGGGGAGTATCGTAAAGGTTGATAGTGAGGGGTTCTGGGGGAGATATGAGGATGATGATGATGATGATGAGAGGTGCTGGAGGAGAGATGATGATGATGATTTAACCCGTGTGGCCCAAATTTTTATTCCTTGGAGCAGTTCGGCCCTTCTCACTTTACGAGTTGGGCAGGCCTGATGTATAACATACAGGACACCTGCAAGCTCATATTGAACCCCCAAAATAACCACAACATATATATAAGCATATAGGTGTCATAGAGGAGTGCTACTGAGCATGGTGATATATATTTATAACCAGAAACAGAACATGAAACACAGACGGAGCTCAGTGCGCATCCAGTGAATCCTATACACGGTACAGTGCCTAAATATATATGTATAGATATCTATTAAATAAAATGGTCTTTTAGTTTAACATTTTGGCAGTGTTGTAAGCCCCTGAGCCACTACACGGCAGACCACATCTCAAGTGTCCCTAACACTAATATAAATTCTTAATAACCTGTGCATTACCAGGAAGAATGATTTATAATAAATCTGTCAAAATTAGTTGCATAGTTCTAAGTTTGATTGAAGCTTTTATTAACCTGTACATTACCAGGAAAAACACTCTATCACTCTATCACTCAGAGTGCTTTTCCTGGTCTCTAAAAATCTCATTCACGAAGAACTGGAACACTGCGAGTGTGTTGTAAGTGGTCTTCCACTCATCACCCTGCTTTATCCTTATAAGGTTGTAAGCCCCTCTAAAATTGAGTTTAGTAAAAACGATTGCCCCACGTAGATGGTCAAAGAGTTCGGTGATCAGAGGAAGAGGGTACCAGTTCTTGATGGTAAACTTGTTCAAACCCCGGTAGTCAATACAAGGCCTCAAGGATCCATCCTTCTTTACCACAAAGAAGAAATGTGCACCAGCAGGGGAACGGGGCTTGCAAATGAATCCCCGCTTCAGATTCTCGTCAATGTATGTCCTCATACCCTTGGATTCAGGTTCAAAAAGAGGATACGTAAGTTATCCCAGGAAGGTGATCGATAGCACAATCAAAGGGACGATGCATAGTCAGTTCCTCAGCCTATCCTTTGTCGAAGACCTGTTTGAGATCAGAGTAACAGGCTGGGAGCCCGGATAAGTCTACCAGTGCAAGTAGTAAAAGTTTCCCGACAGGAAGACAGGATAGAAGACATTTGCCATGGCAGGCAAACCCCCAGCTAGTACCTGTCCTGAGATCCAGTCAATCTGGGGGTTATGGGTATGTAGCCAAGGAAACCCCAGAATGACATTGATGGTTGGGGAATGGATGGCATCAAGCTGGAAGAACTTGTGGTACACAACACCGACCGTGGATTTGAGTTGAGCCGTGACCCAGATCCCAATGGTCTACCATCAATAGAGGAGATACCCAGGGGCACGTCCTTTCTCTGGAGAGGAATATGGACTTGCTGAGCAAAGGCTATATACACAAACATACTGGCGGCTCCAGAATCAACGAAGGTCTTTGTTATAACTGAATGATCCTGCCAAAATAAACAGATGGGGCCATCAGGTGACTGGGAGATAGGAAGAAGGTGCAGGTAGTCATAGGAAACTCCCCTATTTGCGCTGGGCACTGGCGTTTCCTGATTTCTTAGGACAGGCTCGTCGTACCTTGTGGCCCTTTTCGCCACAGTCGAGGAACAATCCCAAGGAGCGACGGTGCTGCTTCTCCCATTCAGTGGGACACATATTACCCAACTGCATGGGCTCTATCGGTTCTTCGGAAGCTTCATTTGGAGGAACCTTAAGAGCTGGAGCAAGCGGAAGAGACCTGAACCTGTGAGAACGATCCTATTCCTGATGTCTCTCCTTCATCCGAAGATCATGGGAAATGCAAAGGGCGATCAGGCCTTCTAGATCATCGGCAGGTCCCTGTAAGTTAATTCGTCCTTCAGTCTCTCCTCAATTAATTGATGGAAAGCAACCTTCAAAGCCCCCTTGTTCCAATCTGTGTCCGCTGCCAGGGTTTTAAACTCAATCGCATATTGTCACATGGTGCGGGAGCCTTGTTTAATCTGCAGTTGTGCTAATTCAGCAGAAGCCGCATGACCGGGAGTATCAAAGATCGTCTGGAAGGTCTGCATAAAAGCGACGGAGTCATCCAGGGGAGAGCCTTTTTCATAAAGCGGGACCCACAAGCTAACGCTTCATCCGTGACAAGGTTGAAGATGTATGCCACACAAGAACAGTGGGTAGAGAAGAATTATGGTTGTGTGTCAAATTGCACCTGGCACTGGTTCAGGAATCCTCTGCAAGCTGAGGGGAGCCCTCCATAGCAGACAGGAGTAAGGATATTGGTTTCCTTTAATACCACAGGTACAGGTGCGACCTCACCACCTAAAGGCACGGGCATAGACAGAGCTACCCTGGGGGTACTGAGGTGACTTCACAGAGTCTGTAATGTAGCAGAGATTGAGTCCAGTTTTCGATTCAACATAGCCAGGTGGATGGCATCTCCGGGAGCTGGCCCTGATGGGTCACGGCATTCACTACCTCTGCGGGGTCCATTGCGTGTCTCATGCAATGTGTAATGATGCGGACTGCAGGATACGGCCCAGCAGGGCAGAGGTAGGGAGTAATACACTGATCTTGGACTTGGATCAGAGGCCTGGGATGCAGAGGTAGTCAGGTCCGGTTCCTGGTTTGAGGCGGGCAGCAGGCAGGGGTAGCAGGTCCAGTTCTAGGGCCGAGACCCACAGCAGGCACGAGTAGTCAAGTCCAGTTCCATGTTCGAGGCAGGTGGCAGGCAGGGGTAGTCAGGTCAAGCAGAAGTTTAAACATAGGCAGCCAATCACAGGAACAAAAGCAGAGCTCAAGCAGGAACAGGGAACATAGTACTTTGCACAATCAATGTCAGGGAGCAACTGTCTGCTATTTAAAGGCCAGAAGCAGCTGCAAGCAATAGAGGACCAGAGAGAGGCTGACTTCATGTCAGCGGCCATCTTAGGTGGTAGATATATGACCTGCTCCGTCGGCCATCTTGGTATCCAGACAGATCCCTTCTAACCTGCTACAAGTGAAAAAAATGTATAACAAACATTTTACAAGATTTTAACCCTGTGATGGGTTCCCATAACTAGCTGACCATTAAGGGCTATTAAAGGTCTAATATCTTCCTTACACTATACTGCCTATCTACAGTACCTAAGGGGCTAGTAAGGCAACTGCTAAGGCAAGCAAAGGTTTATCCCCTCTCATCCGCCCCATGGTGTGCTAACCACCTTCCCTGGGTCACCTACAGGTATAACTTTTTTGGAGATGTTTTTGTAAAGGTGATTGGGCAGTGGCCCTTTTTGGATTAGTTTTGAGGGACCGAGAGTCTGAAGTGGATGGTTGCCTCCAACATAGATAGGATAAGTGATATATTTATTTATATTAATTAACTCCTTTAGTACGAATGTGGCAACCTACTGTATGCTCTCTTTAGGACTTCAAACAACCTTTTACTGTATATCACCAGTGGTGCTCATAATACAGGTTCAATAACACTGATCTAAAACAGCACATAAAAGAGGGTATAATATTATTAGCAAATATATACTAGCATTATTGGCCAGGCATCGTGATATAGCCAGAATATTGGAAATGCAATGCATTTTATTCAGTTGGGACAGTGTTTATATGGACATAGAGTTTACATAATTAAAAATATGCTTTCATTGCATTCACAAATAAACAGGCTTCAGAAGAAACATACATAAATCAATTTCAAATTGCATGCTTGATTACACAATATTACATCTACTGTGTTCATAAATTCAAAATGATATGTTAATATGATAGTTTGTGGAGAAATAATTTTAGAATAATAAATGTAATATTTTTCTAGATTCACATTTGCCTTGATACATGCTGTTGATTTACATTGCTTATAGCATAAATGTTTATGATGGCAACTACCAATAGAATCTTGATTCATTTATATAATGATCTGTATGGTAATGCAGTACTAGAAAAGGACAGATAGCATAATGATATGAAGTACTGCTAGCTTTTTTTTTTTTACATATGTTAAGCTAGTTGTTCTAAAAGGAATTATAATATATTTCAAAAACTAACGTATTTAAAATGTGAAATGTCAATACATTCACATATATCACTTCATGATTTTGTTTCTGTAAAATAACACAAGATCCAATCACAATCAAAAAACCCAAGAGGACTAGGAGGGGTGCGGGGAGAGAAAAACATCTGCAAAAGAAAAAGAAGCACTCCTAAACAGTGTTATTAACATCTCCAATGTGACGTCTGAATCGTAACTACCTCTTCTTTTCAAAGGTTTAATATTCGCCCCCACAATGAATTTCAGACTTTTTGACACAGTGATCAATCTTCACAAATTTGTGAGAAAGATCACACTTGAAAAGTTTTTTGATTCAAATGATAAACCAAGAGGTGAATTAGGTGCTTTGGATGTTAACCTCTTGGATAATCTTGAGGGTGATTTTGAAGGTCTTGACGAAACACTAGATTTTGGTGATCTATGTAAATTACAGGATCTAAATGAATTACTCTATGATCTAGAGGAGTTTGAACCCTCTGAGGTATTTGTGGAAAGGGTTCGGGTCTTAAGAGTAGATTGGTCTTTTATCGCACATTTGTCAAGGGCCACTACATTTCGACCTTTGAGAAACTTGTGGAGAGGGACCTGCTACTACTGGCAGGTGGATACAATTTTGAGATTTCCCCTCTTTGGCAGAGTTATACACATTGCAATTTGTGCGTCTGCTGAAAAAACGGCTATGGCGTCATTGCGCGCTAATAAAGATTTGATCATTAAAAGTGCAGATAAGGGTGGGGCGATAGTGGTGCAGCATAGGAGGAATTACAGTATTACGGAGAGGCTATGTACCAGCTTTGTGATGCTGCCTCCTATGCTGTGCTACAGTCTGACCCCACCTGTCCCTACTTAAGGGATCTTCAGAATCTGCTGAAGGAGGGCAAATTAATGGGGGTGTTGAGTGAAAAGGAGATGGAGTTTATTTTCAAGCCCTATCCCACCATCCCTATCTTTCACCATCTCCCAAAGATCCACAAGACACTGGTCTCCCCTCCTGGGAGACCAATTGTCTCGAGCATAGGATCTTTGGGAGATGGGCTCTCACGCTACATTAAACACTTCCTCCGACCTCGTCCTTTATCCTGGACAGTGGGAACCTTATAAACAAAATCAAGAATATAGAGTGGAAAAAACAATATGTATGGGTCACATTGGATGCGACCACACTCTACTGTTATCGACCACGCCCAGGGGTTGCAGCTATTTTTTGGAACAATCTAACTTATCTCTCTTTCAGAGCACATTTATTTTGGATTCTATTCACTTTTGTTGACACATAATTCTTTTCTTTTTGATGGGGTTTTCTATCTCCAAACACGTGGAACAGCGATGGGCACCAGTTTTGCTCCATCATTCGCCAACCTATTTATGGGTTGGTGGGAGCTGTTCCACGTGTTTGGGGATAGAAACCCCTATAAGCGCAATATCATCTTTTATCGTCGTTTTATAGATGATCTGATTTTGTTGTGGGGTGGGGATATCACTTCACTTATTTTGTTTATTGATTTATTAAGCACATAATTTGAATTTAAAATTCACCTACAACCACAGTTATCAACATGTTTATTATCTTGATTTAATTTTATATGTCGACTTAAATCTAAATATCCAAACAGATATTTGCACAAAGAGCAATGCACATAAATCTGTTCTGCGAGAGGACAGCTGCCAACCAACGACATTAATACAAGGAATCCTTAAGAGTAATTTCCTACGGATTAAGAGGAATTGCTCAAATGAGGAGGATTGTTTTAAACGGTCCCAGGAACTGTACCAAAAATGTATCAATAGTGGTTACAAATCTCCATTGATTTGCCCAAATAAATAGGAATTGAGGAATGTCGAGAGAGCTTCCACCTTGATCAGAAAGAAGAGAGAGAATACAAGAAGTGAGTATCCCCTGTTTATAACACAATATAGTGCGCAAGCACAATTAATAAAAAAAATAGTTAGAAAACATTGGGGGGTACTCCAATTAGATCCATCCATAAGGACACGTGTGAATGATGGCCCAAAATTATTTTTTAGAAGGGCAAAGACCCTGGCTAACAGTTTCTCTCCTGGTCTCTTTGTGTCAGAAGAACAATTTTGTACTGTCAAACCAAAGGGTTTCTTTCTTTGCGGTCATTGCAATGTTTGTACAAATATGCAGGCCTCCCCATGTTTTGTGTTCCTTTAGGCAAAGCTACTATAAGCTCTAAAACAGAAGAGTCCAGAAAAAATGTCATAATATATAGGACAGCTGAGGTAAGCAGCGAGGATAATTCAATACGGTGGTGTTATGAAATACACGATGGAGAAGGAATCTGTTGGACAGTGAACAGACTAGCAAGGAGTTCCAGTGGAAAACGCTACCTGGGAAAATGCTGTGATGGAGGGACAGAATGCGTACCTCGATCGTTCCCTCTTGTAGCACTCCTGGGTCTGTGTAAGCCTGTCCTGTCGGCAGTAAGGACGCGATGGTCCCAGCAATCGGCTGCACCTCCTCACAACGGCGGCGTGGAGCTCACGAGTGCCGGAAATGCGTCACAGCAGTTCCGGTCCGTCCGATCAACGCTCCCCCTCCAGGTAGATCAATGCAGGAGGAAAGAATAGAACGCCAAACACCAAAAGACCGTGTCCTCCGATCCTCAGCGCGTCACTCCAATGAGAAGGCAATAACAGGGTGAGAAAGACTGGAAAAACGAATCGCTAAGTCCAAAAAATGCACCATCAGCTCCCCAACTGCAGAGGCTTAAAAAAGTTTATTAAGACTACATAAAAAAGAAAAAAGGGACAAACAAAAAACTAATACATGCAACACCCTACGCGTTTCAGGCTCCTGAGAGCCCTTTCTCAAGGGGGATAATGGGGACTGTGAACAAATCTCAAATATATAGCCCCTCCTATGCAATTGACACACAGCTGAGACAGATATTCATTACATTGATTGATGAAACTTTAACCATATAGTGGCATAGTCATTAACCCAACTATAATGGTTTCAAACAGATTTACAAAGGGGACATGACATAATAGAAAATATATCTGTATATCGGCTAAAAAATCATAACCAAAGATCAGCATATTTAACGAATGACATAGATAACATAAGATAAAATAATATTCAAGTCCATTATTGTCACTATAAAGATGACAGTAGTATAATATCCTAAAATCATATTAGACATGATGGTATTATTAGTATGAAATGTTCAAAGAGTAAACACAATAGAACAGACATCGGCCATGTAATCAATTTAAATTCTGCACTCTGACTGTGGTTATTTGACATTGTCTCAAAGGAAATATTTAAGATCCCACTCAGTGTTCAACCCTTTTGGAATTAATGTATCAAGAGTAAAAATCCAGTGGGCCTCTCTGCGGTATAGTGTATTGGTTCTGTCACCGCCTCTGTAGTGTATCGGAATATGTTCAATAGCTACACATTTAAAATTACTGAGAGACCCATCCTGGCATGTACTGAAGTGTTTTGATACAGGGTGTGTCTGATCTTTATTAAGAATATTTCGCATACTGGTATGTTCTAAAATTCTCAGTTTAAACATACGTGTCGTGAGGCCTACATATTTCCTTTGACAACCACAGATCAACATGTAAATTACATATTCTGTCCTACAGTTTAGAAACACAGAAATATTGTAAGATCTAGTATTATCTATGTTAGTAAAAACTGTGGATTTGAGAACATATTTACAGATTTTACAGCGTCCACAGGCGAAGCATCCTACCAGATTAGGAAAAAATATTTTTTTAGTAGTAGTCCTATTTTTAGTAATAACACTTGGAGCTACTATGTTTCCTATTGTTTGTGATTTTTGAAAAACAAATCTGGGTCTCGTGGTGGTGACACTTCTAAGTAAAGGATCGATAGTCAATATAGACCAGTGTCGATTCACAATATTATGAATAGCTTCCGCTTGTCTGCTAAATTTGGTAATAAAATATGGGGTATCCATATTTGTACTATTTGTGTATCTAGATGTTGAAGTTATGGAATGTCTCTTATTGATATTTTCTGTTGATCTGCATATCATATCTTCTCTATTCTGTTGTAAGGCATTCTGATATGCTTCCTGTAAAGTAGTTTTATCATATCCTCTAGTGAGAAAACGATTAGTTAATTCGATCGCTCTCGTGTGGAAATCCTCCAAATTGGAGCAATTCCTCCTGAGGCGTACGAATTGCCCATAGGGTATCCCTTTGATGAGAGTTCGGCTATGTGCACTGTCCGCATGCAGTAGAGTATTTTTGGCATTATCTTTACGAAAGATATCAGTATGGACCCGTTGATCCAAGCCCACATAAAGTTTCAAATCTAAATATTGAATGAAGGTTGAGTGATGGTGTGACGTGAAGTGTCTACAGTCACGGGCAGAAGTTTTCGCATCAAATCATTCATCAATTGTGACACCAAATTTGTGGTGTATCTTCTGACCTGTGGCTGTGGAAAGCAATACATGGGGAGCATGATAAGACCTTTGAAACAAAGGATTCAGAAACATGTCAGGCTTATTAAGAAAGGTAATAAAAATCATCCAGTGTCTAAACATGTGTCACAATGTCCTCAGGGTGACTTAAAGAAATGTAAGTGTAAGGGCATTGAAATGGTCTGACCAATGACTAGAGGTGGCAATAGGGTCAAGAAGCTTTACTTTAGGGAAATGTATTGGATCTTTACCTTGCGTACTAGAATCCCCAGAGGACTCAATTTAGACTGGGATCTCAGTAATTTTTTATAAAGTTATAAATTTTGATTTTATTTCTCTGTTTTTTCCTGTTCCCTCCCTTCTTTTGCCTTTTTCCTTTTCCTCTTCCTTCCATACCCCCCCCACCCTCCTCCCCTCCCTACTTCTTCCTTCTCCCCCCCCCTTTTTCCCCCTCCCCCTTCCTTCTTCCTCCTGTTTATATGTTGTCGCAGGATCAATAAATATTTATGTATTAAATATATATATTTTTTTATTTTTGGCTTTCATATACCCAGTTTGTTGGTTCTGCATTTCCCTAAGGTCTAGTGTCATAAGTCTATGAGTGATACTTATTTTCTTATTTTGTTTAATGTGTTCTGTATAGTGCATATTCAATATGGACAAGGTGACCACCATATAGGATAGGTGCTTTGCTAGAGTACAAACTGGTTCTAGATATTGTTGATATGCCCATTTGCCTCCTATATGCCTGTCTATTTTTTATATTTTCACACATTTTGTGAGGACTTACACATTAGATATATCTGGTTAGTAATAATACATTCTTGCCAGAGCAATTTTATTTGTATTCTTATCTTGTTGTGTTTATAGAACTACAGTTATGTAACCTTATCTCCCAATACACATTAGTACAATACAGTATATTAATTATCTGTGGTCTAGTGTGTAGAAAGGCAATCATTCTAAACAAGCTATGTCTTTTTGTTATTTTGTTTTTATTGTGTCCAGGAACATAAAACTTTGTGGCATTGTAACCACCTTATTCAAAGCACAATTCAGCATAGCCGATGTGGAAGGATGTAGCAATTCTTGTTCTCTAGTTCAATGTTGTTGTTAATAAAGTTGTTTAAAAAATTTTTATGATGACGAGTATCCAACGTGATGACGCGGCAGCGCACCAGCTGTTGCGTGATGACGTGAGTACCTGCTTTTTTGCCGGAATGTGGGGTATTTAAATGTCCCTACGGATCTTGATAAAGAGCATTATGTGTGAAACTTGCCGGTCTTATTCTACATGATTCAATAAACCTTTTTTATACTTCAAGTCATTCTCCTTCTTCATGAGTTGTGTGTCGCAGTTTTTCCTATTTTTGTCAAATCACAGGTGAGGGGGTACAGTTACAGGTCTGGCCGTTAGCCAAGCATGACATCAGAGATACGAAATGTACCAATCAGAGAAGCGCCTACGGCCACCATTGCCTGCCAAGATGATCCAAGCTGGAGCTAACGGATTAGATGGTGCTGATTTCGCGGTGAAGAAATGAGCTCCGCTTTTGGTCTGTGTGCAATCCCAGTGGGTGCTCTTTGTACTCAACACTCCCTGGACACTGACCTTTGTTCCCCACTCTCCAAAGTCCTAGAAAACAGACCAGAAATTAGGGCCTATGTGGGCATCCCCCCTCCAGTATAGAAAAACAAATCTCCAGCAACGAAGCAAGGTGCTGAGTGTGAGAGTGTCCCTTACCTGGCCCCTATGCCCAGACAGGTGGTACAACTGGCCCCATATGTTGAAGCCTAACATATAGGGCCTCATTCAGAGAGGGTTGATAAAAAATATCGCCAGGGCATTTAAAATGACGTTTTTTTGGGTGTTGCTATCACGGTATTCAGAAAGGCTCGATTACCAGTGATTTCAAAATTCCCAAAACGGGCGAGTTGCTGCCAGCGATAGCATGAACCCTCTGAAAAGGCCTAAACCGGCGATTCATTTCTGCTGCAGCGGAAATGTCACCCGAAAATTATTTATTTAAATATACATTTCTTTATTAGTGTAGATGTGCAGGGGGTCTCCGGAGCTGAACCGCGTTGGTTTCAGGTCCAGGGACCCCCTGCTTCCCGAGATACAGGCACCTTTATGGGGTGCCGGTATCTCCTATGCAAGGAAATGTCCCGGTCACGTGACACGGGACATTTCAATGCAGAGGGATACCGGCACATCATAAAGGGGCCCGTATCTTGGGAAGCAGGGGGTCCCCGGACATAAAACCAACGTGGTTCAGCTCCGGAGACCCCCTGCACATCTACACTATTAAAGAAATGTATATTAATAAATATTTTAATAAACATCAATATACACCCCCCCCCCTCCGCCCAAACCCATACAGTACAGTAATGGGCAAAATAACTATTATCCAGATATAGATAATAGATTATTTGCCCATTATGAAACACTGCATTAGCATACAAAAATAAAGTAAATAAATACAATTATACTTACCACAACAGCAGGTCCCTCTGTCCTCCGTAGCAAGAAAGAATATATACATAATAAAGACATTCTAATGGCCCCTAACCCCTTAATCACTTAGCGGTAACTAACCGCTATAGGCATTAAGGGGTTAACCCACCCTGACCCGATACAAACCCGGGAGGCCTAAGCACCCACCCTTGACTGACTATACCCACCCTGTACCCATTGAGTAGTATAGTGGTACATCATACCCATATAATAATAATATGGGCATGATAAGCCTCTATAGCACTCAATGGGCACCCTAATTAAAATACAGTAATACACAAGACACAATAATAAAACATAAGTAAACTCCAAAAAAACACACTTCACTAAATAAAAACAGTAGCCAGCTAATCCAATCAATACAAGCAATAGCAACATCAACAATGAATTCATTAAACCATTAACCAATCAAAACAATTAATTCCTAAACCAACTCAAAAGAATAGTAACACTAACCAATCATTACCATTAATTACTACAAAATTAATGAATGGAAACATTAAAAGACAAAGAAATACATTCAAACAATCTCTGAAGTAACCATAAAACACATTAGCTAACATAATACAACATTAACTACAAGCGAACACCAATCGCAAACCTTTTATTAGCATTAAGCTGGAAAAAACAAACAATCACATCCACATAATAAACTGAAATGAAAAAAAGCAACAGCAATATCAAGCGAGAAATGCCCCCCAAATATTGTCATAATAATGTATTAATCTGTACCCTAAAGTGGTACAGATTAATATATTATCAGTCAATGTGGCTCCCCCAAAAAATCAAAACACACATCCAATGAATAAACCTGTAAAAACGGAGAGGCTATGTACCAGCTTTGTGATGCTGCCTCCTATGCTGTGCTACAGTCTGACCCCACCTGTCCCTACTTAAGGGATCTTCAGAATCTGCTGAAGGAGGGCAAATTAATGGGGGTGTTGAGTGAAAAGGAGATGGAGTTTATTTTCAAGCCCTATCCCACCATCCCTATCTTTCACCATCTCCCAAAGATCCACAAGACACTGGTCTCCCCTCCTGGGAGACCAATTGTCTCGAGCATAGGATCTTTGGGAGATGGGCTCTCACGCTACATTAAACACTTCCTCCGACCTCGTCCTTTATCCTGGACAGTGGGAACCTTATAAACAAAATCAAGAATATAGAGTGGAAAAAACAATATGTATGGGTCACATTGGATGCGACCACACTCTACTGTTATCGACCACGCCCAGGGGTTGCAGCTATTTTTTGGAACAATCTAACTTATCTCTCTTTCAGAGCACATTTATTTTGGATTCTATTCACTTTTGTTGACACATAATTCTTTTCTTTTTGATGGGGTTTTCTATCTCCAAACACGTGGAACAGCGATGGGCACCAGTTTTGCT
The DNA here is from genome assembly GCF_040206685.1 of Ascaphus truei. Classification (NCBI taxonomy): domain Eukaryota; kingdom Metazoa; phylum Chordata; class Amphibia; order Anura; family Ascaphidae; genus Ascaphus; species Ascaphus truei. The sequence goes on from NC_134484.1 coordinate 141,445,518, forward strand.
CCATCATTCGCCAACCTATTTATGGGTTGGTGGGAGCTGTTCCACGTGTTTGGGGATAGAAACCCCTATAAGCGCAATATCATCTTTTATCGTCGTTTTATAGATGATCTGATTTTGTTGTGGGGTGGGGATATCACTTCACTTATTTTGTTTATTGATTTATTAAGCACATAATTTGAATTTAAAATTCACCTACAACCACAGTTATCAACATGTTTATTATCTTGATTTAATTTTATATGTCGACTTAAATCTAAATATCCAAACAGATATTTGCACAAAGAGCAATGCACATAAATCTGTTCTGCGAGAGGACAGCTGCCAACCAACGACATTAATACAAGGAATCCCTAAGAGTAATTTCCTACGGATTAAGAGGAATTGCTCAAATGAGGAGGATTGTTTTAAACGGTCCCAGGAACTGTACCAAAAATGTATCAATAGTGGTTACAAATCTCCATTGATTTGCCCAAATAAATAGGAATTGAGGAATGTCGAGAGAGCTTCCACCTTGATCAGAAAGAAGAGAGAGAATACAAGAAGTGAGTATCCCCTGTTTATAACACAATATAGTGCGCAAGCACAATTAATAAAAAAAATAGTTAGAAAACATTGGGGGGTACTCCAATTAGATCCATCCATAAGGACACGTGTGAATGATGGCCCAAAATTATTTTTTAGAAGGGCAAAGACCCTGGCTAACAGTTTCTCTCCTGGTCTCTTTGTGTCAGAAGAACAATTTTGCACAGTCAAACCAAAGGGTTTCTTTCTTTGCGGTCATTGCAATGTTTGTACAAATATGCAGGCCTCCCCATGTTTTGTGTTCCTTTAGGCAAAGCTACTATAAGCTCTAAAACAGAAGAGTCCAGAAAAAATGTAATAATATATAGGACAGCTGAGGTAAGCAGCGAGGATAATTCAATACGGTGGTGTTATGAAATACACGATGGAGAAGGAATCTGTTGGACAGTGAACAGACTAGCAAGGAGTTCCAGTGGAAAACGCTACCTGGGAAAATGCTGTGATGGAGGGACAGAATGCGTACCTCGATCGTTCCCTCTTGTAGCACTCCTGGGTCTGTGTAAGCCTGTCCTGTCGGCAGTAAGGACGCGATGGTCCCAGCAATCGGCTGCACCTCCTCACAACGGCGGCGTGGAGCTCACGAGTGCCGGAAATGCGTCACAGCAGTTCCGGTCCGTCCGATCAACGCTCCCCCTCCAGGTAGATCAATGCAGGAGGAAAGAATAGAACGCCAAACACCAAAAGACCGTGTCCTCCGATCCTCAGCGCGTCACTCCAATGAGAAGGCAATAACAGGGTGAGAAAGACTGGAAAAACGAATCGCTAAGTCAAAAAAATGCACCATCAGCTCCCCAACTGCAGAGGCTTAAAAAAGTTTATTAAGACTACATAAAAAAGAAAAAAGGGACAAACAAAAAACTAATACATGCAACACCCTACGCGTTTCAGGCTCCTGAGAGCCCTTTCTCAAGGGGGATAATGGGGACTGTGAACAAATCTCAAATATATAGCCCCTCCTATGCAATTGACACACAGCTGAGACAGATATTCATTACATTGATTGATGAAACTTTAACCATATAGTGGCATAGTCATTAACCCAACTATAATGGTTTCAAACAGATTTACAAAGGGGACATGACATAATAGAAAATATATCTGTATATCGGCTAAAAAATCATAACCAAAGATCAGCATATTTAACGAATGACATAGATAACATAAGATAAAATAATATTCAAGTCCATTATTGTCACTATAAAGATGACAGTAGTATAATATCCTAAAATCATATTAGACATGATGGTATTATTAGTATGAAATGTTCAAAGAGTAAACACAATAGAACAGACATCGGCCATGTAATCAATTTAAATTCTGCACTCTGACTGTGGTTATTTGACATTGTCTCAAAGGAAATATTTAAGATCCCACTCAGTGTTCAACCCTTTTGGAATTAATGTATCAAGAGTAAAAATCCAGTGGGCCTCTCTGCGGTATAGTGTATTGGTTCTGTCACCGCCTCTGTAGTGTATCGGAATATGTTCAATAGCTACACATTTAAAATTACTGAGAGACCCATCCTGGCATGTACTGAAGTGTTTTGATACAGGGTGTGTCTGATCTTTATTAAGAATATTTCGCATACTGGTATGTTCTAAAATTCTCAGTTTAAACATACGTGTCGTGAGGCCTACATATTTCCTTTGACAACCACAGATCAACATGTAAATTACATATTCTGTCCTACAGTTTAGAAACACAGAAATATTGTAAGATCTAGTATTATCTATGTTAGTAAAAACTGTGGATTTGAGAACATATTTACAGATTTTACAGCGTCCACAGGCGAAGCATCCTACCAGATTAGGAAAAAATATTTTTTTAGTAGTAGTCCTATTTTTAGTAATAACACTTGGAGCTACTATGTTTCCTATTGTTTGTGATTTTTGAAAAACAAATCTGGGTCTCGTGGTGGTGACACTTCTAAGTAAAGGATCGATAGTCAATATAGACCAGTGTCGATTCACAATATTATGAATAGCTTCCGCTTGTCTGCTAAATTTGGTAATAAAATATGGGGTATCCATATTTGTACTATTTGTGTATCTAGATGTTGAAGTTATGGAATGTCTCTTATTGATATTTTCTGTTGATCTGCATATCATATCTTCTCTATTCTGTTGTAAGGCATTCTGATATGCTTCCTGTAAAGTAGTTTTATCATATCCTCTAGTGAGAAAACGATTAGTTAATTCGATCGCTCTCGTGTGGAAATCCTCCAAATTGGAGCAATTCCTCCTGAGGCGTACGAATTGCCCATAGGGTATCCCTTTGATGAGAGTTCGGCTATGTGCACTGTCCGCATGCAGTAGAGTATTTTTGGCATTATCTTTACGAAAGATATCAGTATGGACCCGTTGATCCAAGCCCACATAAAGTTTCAAATCTAAATATTGAATGAAGGTTGAGTGATGGTGTGACGTGAAGTGTCTACAGTCACGGGCAGAAGTTTTCGCATCAAATCATTCATCAATTGTGACACCAAATTTGTGGTGTATCTTCTGACCTGTGGCTGTGGAAAGCAATACATGGGGAGCATGATAAGACCTTTGAAACAAAGGATTCAGAAACATGTCAGGCTTATTAAGAAAGGTAATAAAAATCATCCAGTGTCTAAACATGTGTCACAATGTCCTCAGGGTGACTTAAAGAAATGTAAGTGTAAGGGCATTGAAATGGTCCGACCAATGACTAGAGGTGGCAATAGGGTCAAGAAGCTTTACTTTAGGGAAATGTATTGGATCTTTACCTTGCGTACTAGAATCCCCAGAGGACTCAATTTAGACTGGGATCTCAGTAATTTTTTATAAAGTTATACATTTTGATTTTATTTCTCTGTTTTTTCCTGTTCCCTCCCTTCTTTTGCCTTTTTCCTTTTCCTCTTCCTTCCATACCCCCCCCCCCACCCTCCTCCCCTCCCTCCTTCTTCCTTCTCCCCCCCCCTTTTTCCCCCTCCCCCTTCCTTCTTCCTCCTGTTTATATGTTGTCGCAGGATCAATAAATATTTATGTATTAAATATATATATTTTTTTATTTTTGGCTTTCATATACCCAGTTTGTTGGTTCTGCATTTCCCTAAGGTCTAGTGTCATAAGTCTATGAGTGATACTTATTTTCTTATTTTGTTTAATGTGCTCTGTATAGTGCATATTCAATATGGACAAGGTGACCACCATATAGGATAGGTGCTTTGCTAGAGTACAAACTGGTTCTAGATATTGTTGATATGCCCATTTGCCTCCTATATGCCTGTCTATTTTTTATATTTTCACACATTTTGTGAGGACTTACACATTAGATATATCTGGTTAGTAATAATACATTCTTGCCAGAGCAATTTTATTTGTATTCTTATCTTGTTGTGTTTATAGAACTACAGTTATGTAACCTTATCTCCCAATACACATTAGTACAATACAGTATATTAATTATCTGTGGACTAGTGTGTAGAAAGGCAATCATTCTAAACAAGCTATGTCTTTTTGTTATTTTGTTTTTATTGTGTCCAGGAACATAAAACTTTGTGGCATTGTAACCACCTTATTCAAAGCACAATTCAGCATAGCCGATGTGGAAGGATGTAGCAATTCTTGTTCTCTAGTTCAATGTTGTTGTTAATAAAGTTGTTTAAAATTTTTTTATGATGACGAGTATCCAACGTGATGACGCGGCAGCGCACCAGCTGTTGCGTGATGACGTGAGTACCTGCTTTTTTGCCGGAATGTGGGGTATTTAAATGTCCCTACGGACCTTGATAAAGAGCATTATGTGTGAAACTTGCCGGTCTTATTCTACATGATTCAATAAACCTTTTTTATACTTCAAGTCATTCTCCTTCTTCATGAGTTGTGTGTCGCAGTTTTTCCTATTTTTGTCAAATCACAGGTGAGGGGGTACAGTTACAGGTCTGGCCGTTAGCCAAGCATGACATCAGAGATACGAAATGTACCAATCAGAGAAGCGCCTACGGCCACCATTGCCTGCCAAGATGATCCAAGCTGGAGCTAACGGATTAGATGGTGCTGATTTCGCGGTGAAGAAATGAGCTCCGCTTTTGGTCTGTGTGCAATCCCAGTGGGTGCTCTTTGTACTCAACACTCCCTGGACACTGACCTTTGTTCCCCACTCTCCAAAGTCCTAGAAAACAGACCAGAAATTAGGGCCTATGTGGGCATCCCCCCTCCAGTATAGAAAAACAAATCTCCAGCAACGAAGCAAGGTGCTGAGTGTGAGAGTGTCCCTTACCTGGCCCCTATGCCCAGACAGGTGGTACAACTGGCCCCATATGTTGAAGCCTAACATATAGGGCCTCATTCAGAGAGGGTTGATAAAAAATATCGCCAGGGCATTTAAAATGACGTTTTTTTGGGTGTTGCTATCACGGTATTCAGAAAGGCTCGATTACCAGTGATTTCAAAATTCCCAAAACGGGCGAGTTGCTGCCAGCGATAGCATGAACCCTCTGAAAAGGCCTAAACCGGCGATTCATTTCTGCTGCAGCGGAAATGTCACCCGAAAATTATTTATTTAAATATACATTTCTTTATTAGTGTAGATGTGCAGGGGGTCTCCGGAGCTGAACCGCGTTGGTTTCAGGTCCAGGGACCCCCTACTTCCCGAGATACAGGCACCTTTATGGGGTGCCGGTATCTCCTATGCAAGGAAATGTCCCGGTCACGTGACACGGGACATTTCAATGCAGAGGGATACCGGCACATCATAAAGGGGCCCGTATCTTGGGAAGCAGGGGGTCCCCGGACATAAAACCAACGTGGTTCAGCTCCGGAGACCCCCTGCACATCTACACTATTAAAGAAATGTATATTAATAAATATTTTAATAAACAGCAATATACACCCCCCCCCCCCCTCCGCCCAAACCCATACAGTACAGTAATGGGCAAAATAACTATTATCCAGATATAGATAATAGATTATTTGCCCATTATGAAACACTGCATTAGCATACAAAAATAAAGTAAATAAATACAATTATACTTACCACAACAGCAGGTCCCTCTGTCCTCCGTAGCAAGAAAGAATATATACATAATAAAGACATTCTAATGGCCCCTAACCCCTTAATCACTTAGCGGTAACTAACCGCTATAGGCATTAAGGGGTTAACCCACCCTGACCCGATACAAACCCGGGAGGCCTAAGCACCCACCCTTGACTGACTATACCCACCCTGTACCCATTGAGTAGTATAGTGGTACATCATACCCATATAATAATAATATGGGCATGATAAGCCTCTATAGCACTCAATGGGCACCCTAATTAAAATACAGTAATACACAAGACACAATAATAAAACATAAGTAAACTCCAAAAAAACACACTTCACTAAATAAAAACAGTAGCCAGCTAATCCAATCAATACAAGCAATAGCAACATCAACAATGAATTCATTAAACCATTAACCAATCAAAACAATTAATTCCTAAACCAACTCAAAAGAATAGTAACACTAACCAATCATTACCATTAATTACTACAAAATTAATGAATGGAAACATTAAAAGACAAAGAAATACATTCAAACAATCTCTGAAGTAACCATAAAACACATTAGCTAACATAATACAACATTAACTACAAGCGAACACCAATCGCAAACCTTTTATTAGCATTAAGCTGGAAAAAAACAAACAATCACATCCACATAATAAACTGAAATGAAAAAAAGCAACAGCAATATCAAGCGAGAAATGCCCCCCAAATATTGTCATAATAATGTATTAATCTGTACCCTAAAGTGGTACAGATTAATATATTATCAGTCAATGTGGCTCCCCCAAAAAATCAAAACACACATCCAATGAATAAACCTGTAAAAAGAGACATTTACAAACATTCAATATATTACTTACCATTAGAAGCGGTGGCCCTCCGACTCCCCGGGTAACAGGAAGCTCACGTACCTTGAAGCCCTCCAACAGCATCCGATGCCATCCGCCATGAAGATCCGGATCAGGTACCCAAATCTTCTTTTTTCTTTCTTTAATCACCTTCTTCTATCTTCATATGTAACCATTTCTTGATCTTCTTAATCTTCTATCTTCTTGTTGTAATCCAAAAAGCCCCATGGTAGATCCCAACCGATGTTGTCTCGTCGTCTTCTTGGGCTCAAATGAGGCGTCACAGCCTTAAATAGGGCTTGTGACGTCACATTTAGCCTCCAAATGGTTAACAGCCACCTGATTGGCTGTTAAAACCATGTTCCGACTTAAATTTTTTTTTTGACATGACGTCACTTAAAGGGAATGATGCCAGCCAATCGGAATGCCTGTGCTTCATTTGCCTTTAAGATGACATCACGAAGCCGGCGTCACATGGCATTTCAGCCAATCAGATCGTGGGAACCAATTCCACACTCTGATTGGCTGAAATACCTTGTGACACCAGCCTTCTTGAATTTAGTGACAGCATCTTAAAGGCAAATTAAGCACAGCCATTCTGATTGGCTGGCATCATTCCCTTTAAGATGACGTCACTAAATCCAAGATGGCCGCTGTGTCACAAGGTATTTCAGCCAATCAGAGTGTTGAATTGGTTCCCACGATCTGATTGGCTGAAATACCATGTGACGCCGGCTTCGTGACGTCATCTTAAAGGCAAATGAAGCACAGCCATTCTGATTGGCTGGCATCATTCCCTTTAAGTGACGTCATGTCAAAAAAAATTTTTTTTAAGTCGGAACATGGTTTTAACAGCCAATCAGGTGGCTGTTAACCATTTGGAGGCTAAATGTGACGTCACAAGCCCTATTTAAAGCTGTGACGCCTCATTTGAGCCCAAGAAGACGACGAGACAACATCGGTTGGGATTTACCATGGGTTTTTTTGGATTACAACAAGAAGATAGAAGATTAAGAAGAACAAGAAATGGTTACAGATGAAGATAGAAGAAGGTGATTAAAGAAAGAAAAAAGAAGATTTGGGTACCTGATCCGGATCTTCATGGCGGATGGCATTGGATGCTGTTGGAGGGCTTCAAGGTACGTGAGCTTCCTGTTACCCCGGGAGTCGGAGGGCCACCGCTTCTAATGATAAGTAATATATTGAATGTTTGTAAATGTCTCTTTTTACAGGTTTATTCATTGGATGTGTGTTTTGATTTTTTGGGGGAGGCACATTGACTGATAATATATTAATCTGTACCACTTTAGGGTACAGATTAATACATTATTATGACAATATTTGGGGGGCATTTCTCGCTTGATATTGCTGTTGCTTTGTTTCATTTCAGTTTATTATGTGGATGTGATTGGTTTTTTTTTCCCAGCTTAATGCTAATAAAATGTTTGCGATTGGTGTTTGCTTGTAGTTAATGTTGTATTATGTTAGCTAATGTGTTTTATGGTTACTTCAGAGATTGATTGAATTTATTTCTTTGTCTTTTAATGTTTACATTCATTAATTTTGTAGTAATTAATGGTTATGATTGGTTAGTGTTACTATTCATTTTGAGTTGGTTTAGGAATTAATTGTTTTGATTGGTTAATGGTTTAATGAATTCATTGTTGATGTTGCTATTGCTTGTATTGATTGGATTAGCTGGCTACTGTTTTTATTTAGTGAAGTGTGTTTTTTTTGGAGTTTAGTTATGTTTTATTATTGTGTGTCTTGTGTATTACTGTATTTTAATTAGGGTGCCCAATGAGTGCTATAGAGGCTTATCATGCCCATATTATTTTTATATGGGTATGATGTACCACTATACTACTCAATGGGTACAGGGTGGGTATAGTCAGTCCGGGGTGGGTGCTTAGGCTTCACAGATGGGTGAAGGGGGTATTAGCCCTAGGGATGGGTGTCTAGACCTTGCGGGTGGGTAGCGGTTGGGTTAACCCCTTTATTACCTTAGCGGTATTAACCGCTAAGGTAATGAAGGGGTTAAGTCCCCCCGCAACCTCCCCGCAAGGCCTGAACACTCACAAAGGGCCACATTCCCCCTTCACCCACCCTTGCTAGCCACTATAAGCTTGGCATGGGTGTTTAACCCCTTCATTGCCTTAGCGGTTAGCCGCTATGGTAATGAAGTTGCTGTAAATGCATTTTTCCTGCCTCGTATGCATGCCGGGGGCCTCCAGTGCTGGTATTAATGGGTATCAGCTCCGGAGACCCCTGGCATCAATCCCAGGCAGGAAAAGGGTCTGATTTTTTCTAAGTCCCGACACATCGCAGCTCATCGAGGCCATCTCCCCCCCCCCCCCCCCACCAATTTACTCAAATTTTGTGGTGTATTGGATTTGGGGAGAAGAACGCCTTTTAGTGCTGCGATGTGCTGCAATAGGCCGCGACAGCCGACTCGCGGGTTTCTGAATCGCGCGAGTTTATGATCCTTCCGAAAATGGTCGATAAGCCGCTCAATTGGCGAATTTCTTTTGGTGATAAATTTTCAGTCGATACAGGCCGTTATCGAGCACTTATCGAGGCTTACTGAATGCAAGTAGCCATTTTGGTCGATAAGTTCTCGATAAGGGCCTTATCGAGGCTTTCTGAATGAGGCCTATAGTGTACAGTAGAGCCCCTCTTTTCAGCGCCCCGCTTTTCGGTGTGCCGCTCATAAAGCATTTCCCAATTGTTCCCGTGTTCATTACGTTCGGCGCTTGTTCAGTTTCTGGCAGTACCGAGAAGGGGGCCCCCATGTCTGCGCATGCGCAGAACGGGGATGGCAAAGGTTGCACATGTCAGAACGGGGAATGCAAGTCTGCGCATGCGCAGAAGCTGAAAATCACCGGTTCCGCTTTCCGGCAATTTTCGCTTCGCGGCGGCGCCAGATAACGGAACCCGCCCTACGATCGGGGCCGTCTGTATATCACAGTATCTTTCACATAATACAGTGTTATATTTTTTTAATGGCTTGGAAATATATATACAATACATGAGTAAAACCTTAGTGACCAACATTAACCCCAGCGTTACCCATAGTAACTCTGATGAGAACGAAGAGCAGGACCTTTATTTTTAGCAGCCCTGCTACCCGTTTTTTCACATCAGTACAATCATTTGGGTAGTAGTTTAGACCTGCTCTTTTTGGTTGTAGGCTATTCCCAGAAATAATGCTATGATAATCATGGTCTGGGTGTAACTGCAGGTTTTGGTGTGACCTCATATCGTAACCGTTATCTCCATGCGATAACATGGACAAAGGTTTGTGGATTGGGATGTTAGGCTAATAGCTCATTAACGTATGATTTGCATATGAGTCAGAGTCTGTTAAAAGTTAGCAAATCCATATTTTTCTGGTTAATGCAAGGGCTTTGTAATGCTAATCACCTTTATGGATATGTGTTACGACTTTCAATACATTAAATGGGGTTAACATCACAATAAAACATTTAACTGAGGATCTAGCCCACTGTGCAGAAGCTCTTTTGGGGACTGATGGATATAGCACTTTATGTTTGCCACAAAAGCAATGTCTGCCATCCAGAACATGATAAATTGGTATTCCAATTACTTTGCATCTAATTTGGATGGAAGTTTACTTTATGGACAAAATTAAGAACGGCTTCAGGTAATGTGGCACATTAATCCACATGATACAAACCATTTGCTCTTCCAGTCATCTTTTTCCACAACTTTTGCACATCTAACAATGCTGAAGTGTCTCTGTTTGACATGCATTGAGAAATAAAACAGTCAAAAGTGCTAGTGAGCAGCTACAAAAGTGTAATTATTTATATTCAATAATGTGCACTCTAGTTTCCCTGAATGTGTGCACCATTTGGAAAACACACAAGATATGCAAAGATTGCTAAAACAAGCACGCTTCCTTTGTTCTTGTTAAGTCTGAGAGAGTGGTATTTGTAAAAAAAAATTTTTAGGGATGAGAAACTTTGTATCCTATGGGGGGTTGGAGGGGGGGACTTTTCTCATGTAATAGGAGAAATGTGATCTGGGAATAATGGGGTTGTTATGAAATGTAGGGCAATGTTGAAGTATTTTGTAATACATGACAATATTTTCTTATTCTCACTTTTCTTTTTGTTATCTACGTGATAAAGATCTTTAAATCCCTATGTGTGTATAAAAGCTAAAACAAACTAATCTTCTTGTTATTCTGTGGAATAATAAGTAGGTTTCAGACTTCATTTATTCTTCATTAACCCAAAGTGGAATCTGTAAAACACAGCAGGGTGCATTACAGTTTCTTATACAGTCGATTCTTGGTTGAAGGAGAGGCTTGAAAAAGTAAGATGAATATACAGTATGTGGAGAGATAACATTTACCAAAAGGTATCAAAGGTCTCACTGCAAAACTGGAGCATGAAAACACGGCACTGTATTTATCAAAGCAAAAAAATCTATTCTCTCTTACGGGACCTTATTCTTTGATACAAATGTAGCCATGTATAAAAATGGTATACAGTTCTTTCTCATGCTGGCAGTAAAACTTGGTAAGTATGCAGGATAGCCAGCATCAATCATGGAGGTTTGCCTCACACTCTGGTGAGGTGTCATATGTACACAAGGGGAGTGGCGACATGCTCTGTGTCCACTATCAGTGACACAAGGGGTGTGGCTGTTTTCTGAGTCTATATAAGACACAGCACTGTCTAAAGTTAGGTTGTTGAAGCAGGAGTTGCAGAGTGGTTCAGTAGTTCTATACAGTTCAGGAAGTCTGCAGCAGTTAGGCTGTCAGAGTCATCTACACTGTGTTCAGGGACCTGACACAGGTGGGTCTATCCCTGAGGGGAGAGGTGACCCAACTCCATTGGGAGGGAAGGACCTTCTGAAAGGATGTACAGCAAAGGAATGAGCGGCTAGGGAAGACCGCTGTGAGGGGCAGTCTGCCTATGATAATAATAAAGATGCCCTTATTCACCGAAACCCTCATGTGTGAGTGTGGAGTTACTCAGCAGAGGAAGGCACCAAGAAGGAGTTCCTCATCAGATACAACCCCCTGCGGCCGCAGAGATCCTGATGAGGTGGAGGCGCTGTATCAGATGTGAGTAGGACTCAATCCCCACTACCTCAGATGCCTGTCTTTCTGATATCCCCATACCATCCAAGCGGGAGACTCAGGAGTCCTGTAAGCCAGCAGGTGCACCACAACATATATACATGTAATGGGGACCAGTTAGACCACAGGGGCGAATGTGAGATTGGGTGGGTCCAGAAAAACCGTTACACAGATAAAGCATGATTTATGTTCAAAAGCTGTGCTTAAGTGCGGTATTGTAACGAATGCCACCGTAAACAGGACGGGACTGCAGGGCCGAGGTGGGGATATTGACACACCGTCCTGAAGCCGTGTAGCCGTGTCCGGTGTGCAGGGTCATTGTCGTGTTGCCGGGTCAGGGTTGGAGAGGTGCGGATAGTAGGGGTCACTAGCCGTGGTCGAGGATTGGAGAAGTATGGATCGTAGGGGACACCAGCCGAGGTCGAGGGTTGGAGAAATCAGTGGAGTCAAAAGCAGGATAAGGCAAGGTAATACAAGACAAGGCAATGTAATACAAGACAAGGCCAGGTAATACAAGACAAGGCAAGGTAATACAAGACAAGGCAAGATAATACAAGACAAGGCAAGGCAGGGTGCTTGCAACCAGCACGACGTCACAAGAAATTTATGCTCAGCCACTTCCTGGTGGAAGAGGCTGACCCTAAATAGCAAGGAGAGCCAATAGGTGCAGAGCTGCACAGCAGGCAGCAACAAAGCAGGCTGCAATTTAAGTCCTGGCACAGCTGCTGATAATCCTAAAGTCCAGGGAGGGATTTGCCAGAAACAAACATGGCCACAAGAGCCATGTAAGGGCAGTTTCCAGTAAAACCCTGGACTGGAACCCTTACAGGTATGAGCACTATGTTGTCCATACCTCATCTGCAGCCTCGCCGCATGGACCTCGTTTGTGGTCAGATGGAATGATTTGTGTTGTTGGAGTTCAGTGCGTGTCCGCAAGTGGCGCACTGAATATCTTCGCCTATGATACTCTGAATGCTAGTGTCTAAAGCAGGTATCTGAAAAGAAGACAAAATGTACACATATCGTTGTCTAATGACCTTGTACATCTCTACTGTTGAAGTTTCACACTTTATTAAAAACCACTATGATTAACCTAATCTGTCTCATAACATTTTTACGATACTGTACATGGCATGGGGCATGGCGCTTACTCCATGCCACACAAGACTGGCTTGCAGTTATGCTTATGTGATATATTGAGCCGTGTGTGTGTGTGTGTGTGTGTGTGTGTGTGTGTGTGTGTGTGTGTGTGTGTGTGTGTGTATATACACAGGCTTAAATTATAGGAATTGATTTGCTTCCAAAGGGACTTAACTATGTGAAACTGCTTTCTCTTTTATTTAAGAAGTTTAGAATGATCATATTAACTTGCTTCTTAGAGAAAGATAAATTATTCTCCCTTTAGCAACAATCACTCTGTGGTTATCTAAATATATTTTGATTAGCAATACAACATGAAAGAATTGTGGCTTTTAAATAAAATACTGTATATGTTAAGCACAAAGAACAGCTAAGTCCTATGTTCAAGAAGTTTATATGTTTTAGTACAACAATCCCTTCTAGGCCTCTTCAGCATGTTAATAGGTAATTGTTCCTTCCTTGTTCCCATTAAATTGTCACTGATAATCTTTCTGCCACCAATATTATATTTGCATGGATTATATTACACACCCCTGTACCAGATGTTGCTACTCCAGGACTAGGCATTGCAAAGCTGTAATGAACCTCGGCCCATATTTACAAAGCGGTGCAAGGTCAAAAATACCCAGTATGGCCCCTTATGGACATTTACTTAATCTGTGATGGATATCTATATACAGTGATTGATAGTAATAATAATAGTGGATTTATTTATAAAATATTTTACCAGGAAGTAATACATTGAGAGTTACTTCTCTTTTTCAAGTATGTCCTGGGCACAGAGTTAAAACAAATAATACATGTTTACAAATACAGGGCCTCATGCAGAGAGCATCGAATTTTCAAATTGGCGAATTTCATAAAAAGTAGCTTTTTTGGAGAGTTTTATTCTCCATATGCAGAAATGTGCGAATTCTGCTATGTTTAACATGGATGCGTGTGGCGAGTTTAAATGGGAAAGATGCGCGATTCAGAAATGTGTAAACAAAAAATCGCGCATTTTTTGTCCCCTTTACTATAGGCGGCGAGCGCCATCTTCTTGCCAACTTTTCCTGGCGCGGCAAAAATCAGAAAATCGCGCCATTTTCTTGGCGCGAACAGCCGCTACATGCCGTTCGTACCTCTCTGCATTCGGAGAATTTTAAAACTGGCGAGATGAAGGTTCTCGCCAGCCGTGCGGCGAGATTTTGAAATAGGAAAAAAAAAATGGAGCGTTTTCCGTAACTCGCCATTTTCTGCAGTTTTCTGCGCGAAATTCTACAAAAAATGGCGAGATTTCAAATAACGATGCTCTCTGCATGAGGCCCACAGTTACATAAATGAACAGGGTATACATTATATACAAGACATTGCGTGCACAGTTAAAGATAATTTATATTATGGGCGTATGAAACAGTTACAGACCAGATTAAAATGTGTGACAGCCTTAGATTTGAAAGAACTTAAACTGGTGGTGGATGTAGGAGTCTCTGGTAGGTTGTTCCAGTTTTGGGGTGCACGGTAAGAGAAGGAGGAGCGGCCGGATACTTTGTTGAGCCTTGGGACCATGAACAGTCTTTTGGAGTCTGATCTCAAGATAATATATATTATGGGCGTATGAAACAGTTACAGACCAGATTAAAATGTGTGACAGCCTTAGATTTGAAAGAACTTAAACTGGTGGTGGATGTAAGAGTCTCATGATGCATTAGAGTTGTAGGAGAGTGGAATAAGGCAATAGAAATCCAACTATCCATCCACTCAAATCTTGCAAAGAACCTCACAGAAAGGAAATCCCATTGGCAGCAAAAGTGGACTAATATCAATGAGAGCTAAAGTAATAAATGCATAAGGAATAGATATGTGTAAAACTTTTGCACAAGTTTGTATGTTGTCTATGGCTAGTATTTGGAGTTTACTGGGTTACCTAAGGCAAGCTTGCAGGCAGTTAGTGCTTGTAATTACTATGCTGAGCAACTGAGCATTCATTATTCCCAATGTCTGTAATTATAAATACAGTATAACATTAAGATAAAGGGCAAGGAAGTTCTCTGTATGGAATTTAAGTGATGAGAGATGACAATAGAGGGGCTTAGCAGTCAGCATGGGATGAGTGCAAGGATACTAGGGCAAGACAGCAGGGCCCACCTTCATCTGTAGTGCCTATGAGAGAACTAACTAATTCCTCCAGGAATGGATGCTGACCTGGAATTAGGAGCTATTTTATATATATTAATATAGATCCCTAGAGATCCAATATACCGGCAGAGTATGGGGAATAATCACATGAAAGTGGTCTATTGGGTCCAGGAAAAAAAAAATATATATATATATATATATATATATATATATATATATAGTATGAGGGATTGAAGGATTAACTCCCTCACTCTGCAGGCAGACAAACCATACCCAAAATGTATGCTGTGCTATGATGTGGACAATTAACTCCAGAGTGGGGCTTTAAAAGGCAGGAAGTGGGTCCTTGTCATTACTACCTGTTCCACAACCCGCAGATAGGTCAAGAGGCTGTGGGGACTGCTCAGAAGGGTGTACATGGGAGATGCAGGATGCTGAAGCCATGAACAAGGTTAGCTAGGAGGAAGTCAAGCTGCCCAGAGGATGTGCCTGGCACAGGAGATGACTTATCTCACGAGCCTAAAGTAAGGGCTATTTAGTCTACTTTTGTTGCATTCCCTGTGAATCAACTATCTCTGAGTTTTGTTTAGCCGGTAAGTGGGGTAGCCATCAGGGACAGTTATGGGCAAAATGTGTACTGTGTAGTTAGTGCTCATAGGAGCTAGGTATTTTTTTTTATTGTTGCTTTGTTTCATGCCTGTAAGAATAAACCTGCTAACAGATCCTTATGCTTCCTGCCTTTAATGTGAGAGCAAAGATCCTGCAACATGGCAGAGTTGGCACAATATATATACAAACACATTTTCATAGTCTTCGTAGATATGTTATTTCTTTAAAAAATTGCAAACATCTCTTGGGTAAAAGAAAGGATGGAAAGGCATTGTTATTCTAGAAGACAGAGCAAAAGAACAAAAAGTAATACCTCCAAACTTTCAACATTTTATAAAGCTGACAGTAGAGTAAAACTCTCCAATGGTTTGAGCAATCAACAAGAATCCTAGGGCTACTGCACACTTACTGTTCAAAAGGACAAACATATGACATGCAGTTATATTTGGGGGAAACAATATCCTAAATATATTTTTTGCATCATGGAATAGAACAACAACGTTTCAGACCCACTTTAGTATGTCATCAAGGACTCTGATATTGGACCCAAGCGAGTCCCATACATTGCTTTTTTGGCTTTGGAGAGATGAGGAAAAATTTACATTTCTTGGATTTGGATTTAAATGATAAAAATGTTACATTAAAAGTGAGCTCAGCATCAAGCAGGCAAGAAAAGAAACTTACCTGTGCATGGCAAAACAATATACATTTTTCAGGAAGTATAAAGAAACAAAAAAGAAAAGATGACAGAATTACAGTATATCTAACAAAGTAGAGAAAAGCAGAGGGCGGCTAGGAGAAGAGTCTAGTACTATGGCAAATACAGAGGACTAAATAACCCAGGCAATAAAGACAAGGCATTTTACCCATATGAACAAAAGGATAAAAAGCAAGGGTAGGTAGCAAGGCTATGGATAGAAGTAAGGGAATATATCAAATCAGACAAGTATGTATGTCTTGTCTGTCTTGTCTTGTATGTCTAAAATAGTGAGCGCAAGGAACCAGTTATAAGCAACTGGAGAATACATGGAAAGGAGATTATCACTGTGCACTGTTGACAGATGTGCTTCCATGTGATTGGAGGCTAGCAGATTTACTTTAACTTCTCAAATGAAATAGATTGAGAAGGGTACACGTAGCATCAACAGGAAACAGTAGATGTTACTTACTGTACCAAGTTTTATAAACTTTTTGGCCCTATTCAGTATACTCCCATAAAGCAGATTTTTGCTGCTCTTCCCCGATAAATGCTTACACTTTTTGCCTACTGTTATAAAAATTACTTATGCATGATTGTTACCTGGAAAAAAAACAGGTAATTGGCATATGCATAACAGCAGCAAACACAGCAGACACTTAAAGCAGTGATATTTAGCAGTGGTTAAATATGTGATAAAACCAGCAATATTTCTCCACCTTGGCGGAAAGGTGTCATGACTGACATAAAATCTCATCACACTCACATTCACTACATCTCTTTCTCTACCTTCCAACCAGTATCTTACACTCACCATTCTCTCTCTTACACCTGCTCTGTCTCTTCCTGAGATTCCTGACATGAAATGTAAACCCAAAACTGAAGGGCTTCCGTTAGATGGAAAGGCGTTATTGGATTGTGCAGGACTTTATATAGGCACGTTCACAGGAGATTAACCTCATTCAAAACTGGCAGAAGCACACACTTTGGGGTCTTTAAATAGGGCCGTTTAAGTTGTTTTACAGTAATAGATAGATGTGACAGTTTTAAAGTGGCAGTCCCTTCTATGACCAAAGTGAACCAAGGATAGTGTCATGTTTAATAAGTTAAATGTAGCAGACTAAATTAAAAAAAAAAAAAAAAAAAGTTGGTTCCTTAACATTTCTTTTTTACATATTACATTTCCACTTAAAAGAAATGTGATACAGAGAGGCAGTTAGTAAATCCATCTGCTGGTTGCACCCTTGCATATAGAGTTAAAGGATACTGTTGATATAATAGCAAAGCCATAGTGTTGTTTTTTGGATATTCAATGTATCTTGTTAGGCTTAAGCAATGTTACATGACATAGAAATGTAATAGTCAAAGTTTAAACTGTGACAACAAAGTGTCCGTTTTTCCCTGGCTGTGTTAATTAGAGTGAGGTAGCACAGCAGAGCTGTTTATCAGCAAATAAGAATGCCGGTAGATGTCGGTAAGAAATCACTGCAGGCTAGAGGTACTCTTGAGCCAGTCGGGAGCAATGCGGTACATTCAATTGTGTCCATTGATTGCCAATGTGACTATCTGTGCCATAGGTAACCACAGTGGCAATCAGGGTGTTTATTACCTACTGTTTATTTTAATGTACAGTATTGAAATGTTTGATTATGTATCTGTTACTTTTCCACATGTTTTTGGGTATTTTTACTTTGACTTGAACCCATTTTTGTGATCCGACCTGTTTCTGATAGAGTACTATTGTTTACATATTGGTTTCATAGAAATGGCCAAGAGCTGCTTTTTTTAAGAATATGGTCAATTGTCATGTATGTTCATATATGAGGACTTTGAAATTTGATCACATGTTGTCTCTTAATCAAATTTTCTTTGTCTCATATTTTCAAGATTCATCAATCGCCATCCCTTATGTATTGTAGAAAGCCAATAAGAGGACAGAATTAAGCGATTTATGTATATGATAGAACTAATGTGAACTATTTTATATTTTTCTATTTGTGATTCGTACCTTATGAATACAAAGGAGAATTTTTTTATTGTTGATTTATCCATTTTATTAAAACCTTTTATTATGAATGTATAAATAAATTGTTATAATTGTTATAAATGTTTAAATATGTATTCATCCCAGTCTGTTGAGGCATTTAGTTCATCTGCCCACGAATTAGGGATGTTGTATCAATTATCCTATAGGAGGAGAGGGTATTGATAGTACTATGGGTATATAAGGACACCTCTAATAGGTCACTGCTACTCCTGACGAAGCCGTCATTCAGAACGGCGAAACGCGTAGAGTGTGACCCTACGATTGAGAGGGAGAGATTGCCTGGAATCCCGTGAAGTCATTTTTCAACCGGCGGCGACACCGGAAGTGACGTATCGGCCCCAAGACCGGAAGTGACGTGTCGGCTCCAGGCTGTGATGCACCTTGGCGGTTTGAAGCAGTAGAGACGCTGTTATGTGATATTGCGATCACCAACGTCCTATGCTGTTATCCCATTGGGATCTTGTAAGCCTCCATTTTTTATTGTGTTTGGATAAATTGTGAGATTTTTACCTGAGCTCCGTGTGTGTCTCCCTTCCTTGAGATTACACCTTCTCCATATAGCCTCCATCTGTGGCCCTCTAGTCTGTTTATAGTAGAGGTGCTCTTTTGGGAGCTCCATTTGATATATTGATATAGTGTTGCACTATGTATTTTATTTCTTTTTAAGGTATCAATGCTCCCCTGGTTCTTCCTTGTCTTGGTTAGGCTTAAGCAATGATACATGGCGTAGAAATGTAATAGTCTAAGTTTAAACTGTGACAACAAAGTGTCTGTTTTTCCCTGGCTGTAGTTCTCACTAATTAGAGTGAGGTAGCACAGCAGAGCTGTTTATCAGCAAATAAGAATGCCGGTAGATGTCGGTAAGAAATCACTGCAGGCTAGAGGTACTCTTGAGCCAGTCGGGAGCAATGTGGTACATTCAATTGTGTCCATTGATTGCCAATGTGACTATCTGTGCCATAGGTAACCACAGTGGCAATCAGTGTGTTTATTACCTACTGTTTATTTCAATGTACAGTATTGAAATGTCCTGGGAGGCTTACCCACCTACCCTGGGGCAACTACATTATACCCTTCACCCACCCCATTAGAACACCAGTATCCCCTTAATTATTTAGCGCTAAGGTAATTAAGGGGTTACTGGTGTTCTAATGGTTGAGCATCGACCCTTTCTTCCATGTTCGGGAGGAGGAGGATGCCTTCATCCTGGCAGGGGTAAGTAAAACATTTATTAATTTAATTAGCATTTTACTGTATATTTGAATGGGCAAAAGCGCTAGTAGCTGCAACCCTCCCAGTATCCCTAACCACCCCCCTTGGGGCAACTACCCCCTTCACCCACCTCATCTACCCCCAACAAACCAGGTACTTTGGTTTGATTCCTTCATTACATCAGTGGGAAGTTTAATTCTCCCGTGTCACGTGACTGGGACATTTAAACGTGCAGCAGATACCAGCACCCCATACCGGGGCCTATAATTCGGGAAACAGGTCGTCCTCAGGGCTAAAATTAATGTGCTTCAGCTCCAGAAAACCCTTGCTTCAATACTATGTAATTAAAATGATTATAAAAGCAGAGCAATTGCCTATTAGAGATGTGCAGAGAGAGGGACTTTTTCTGTCTGCTCTCACTTCGCAGCCCGGTAGGATTAACACAGTGGGGGTCCCATTTAGAAGCAGAAGTTAATCCTGATGGGCAATTAGTCTGCCACTAGGAAGCTGCGAGCAGGCAGTTGTCTGGCACTTTCAACTACAATTTCCTGGCGAAATACTCAACAATATATCTGGCTATATCTGTACAAGGCCTCATTTGTTTTATGCAGGCTGAGCAGTTAACTCTCTTTATGTGTATGTAGACATTAATCTGTTCTGATATATTAAGAGGGCTTAATTGGGAGGGGGGATGTATCACGGATGGCCCATAAAAAGTGAAATATGTGTAGAAGGCTATCAATGATAGCTAAATCCTTGGCTGTCAGCCTCAAAGAAAACTAACATTCTTGATACCCCCTTTGCATCACAGGGAGTGGCGACAAACAGGTCACCACTTAATTGGAGGACTTTATTAAAATGAGGATGTCAAGTGATGACACCTTTTCTTTATAATAACAGTATGGAAAATAAATACTGTACATATTACCTGTGCTACTCTCTCTATGAAGAGCCATCAACACTCACCTTCTCTTCAGTGGAGTTTGAAGGGTAGACTGACAATGATTGGAGAATTGGAAAGGAACTCTATCCTAAAGGGAAGATCCATACACTTCCAAGGAACTGTTTAGTAAATATATTTGGCATTGTTTCAATAAGACAAATAACACTCTTCATGATTAAGGGGTGCTTAAGACAGATATCTGTTTCTCATGCGAAAATAGACGTTAGGCTGTCAAATTTTATACGCAGGTGTGTATGTGAAGATGCGTCTGTCTAAGTGAGAGAAATTAAGATATGACGTCTTTCATATATTTAGGCAGAGTTTTGAACATAAGAAGACAGTTTGTTTTCTTTTAAGTCGTAAAACTGGCAACCCAGTAGTTGATTTACGGCAGGGGTGGGCTTATGTTGTTTCAATGGGGAAGATATAGTACAAATGTCTCACCAAGGTAATATGAAATTCAAAAATTCAACAGAGATGTGTTTTGGGATCAGAACAAGTTAATTCTCTTCTATTCCAGTGACCTCTCTGGGACAGGACATGTAACATATGGTAACGTACTGTATAGGGATTTATGTATGTTTTATTCTTTTATTTTAAGAAACTGTTCTGCATTTATCATAACATAAAAAGATTATTACAAGAACATATAGTTATCTAAGCACTGTATTTTTGTATATTAAAGCCAAACTTTAATAAGTGATGCCATGGCTCTGATTGAACTGGTTGCACGCTTTGTAGAGAGTAAAAAACATTTTGGAAACATTTTGCTACAACAGATTTTTGTGGGTTAAGTATATAATTTTCCTAAAATACACAGGGACCTGAGACTCTGGCAGATATATATAATTACATATTTTTGCATTTTCTTGGGTGGTGGAAGCGGGTAGGTATGATTGCAATCTAGTAAGGGGTTAATATTAACTCATTGAAAGTACCTTGTGCAGGATAAAAGTGAGTTGGCTAGAGTATCCGTGTGTATTAACTCTGGTTGCATATCTAAGTCACATCTCACAAATGTGCTGTTTGTGACAGATGTTATATTGGGACGGAGTGGAGATATTGTTTATTTGAGGGACCTTTGCAAAAGGGAAACATGGGCCACGTGCTCACAGGTGTACCATACCTGACAGCGTTAATAGCCAGTTTGCAACCCGTAGAATTAAGTTCCCAATTTAGGCCTTGATGAAATAAATGTAAATAATGCTACAAGAAAATTTAGCTGTATAAAAAATTGGGACCGCAACAATATGTATGGGGAATTTTTACTAAGAATTATGTATTTATAAGTGGGATAAGTTGTGATATTCAGTTTTATTTGCATTAGCCTAAAAAGCAGTAACATCTGTAATAGCACTTGATATACAAAAAAACGTAAAGGCATGGAAATTTGCATTTAACAGTGCGAGTGATGCAATATGGTGTGGAGGAGGGAGGGTTGGAGATATCAAACTTTTAAATATTAAGACTTTAACATAATCTTATGGAAGAAAATTATTTATCACTTAGGCTACCAATACATTGCAAAGGAATGCCTTCAGGCACCAAAGGGGTTAACAGACAACAAATACCCTACAAATAAAATACAAAAAGCATAACATCCAGAGTTACAGATTTTAAACCTTGTCCAAGTAGTCATGGGTTGACAATGACTAGCTGGTGGCACTTGGGCTTCTAATGGGTTAAAGTAACTCCTCGTCCTTGCCACCCTGAACCGTATTTATTACAGCTTCAAGGACGCCCTAGTTCCAAAGAGACTTACCCAGGAAGGTCCCGCTGGTTACTCCCTAGTTGTTTAAAGCCCACGTGGGCTATAGGGAAGCCACAATGGATTATGTCAGATCTTCCAATTAGCCAACATACTGTACTATGGATGATTTACACTGTTGGTTTCTCCTGGAGGGATGTTTCTGGTGGCATCTGCCCTGATAATTATCTCAGGAAATAGGGGGTCTCTGGAATAAACATGGTTCAGGTCAGGAGAACCTCTGCTTCCTACCTATCTAAAAATGATGGCAAAAGAAATAATAAAAACAGCAGGTTGAACTTCTCCCTTAATATATTATTACGTTCACCATTGTTAATATAATGCATTTTTATCATCCATTCTAGGTTAGTTAGCCTTATCTTGTCTAGGTCTATAGTAGTATTATAGACAAGATCAGCCTGGGGTAAGTGATACAAATTGGCAATATTATTTGGTATTGAAGTTTAGTGACCAGTATGTAAATACGTATGTGTAACCCTTGAACTTCTATCAATTTACGCGCATGCCCCAAGGCATCTGTGGAGCTCCCGCTACCTTTCAGCGCCTAATGGAGAAAACCATCGGTGACATGAACCCTCGGGAATGCTTGGTCTACCTGCGAGACAACAGGTAAGGAGGGAACACGTCGCAGAGGACATGTTCCCCGATTCCTTACACAGTCGCTTGACCAACCTCTGCTATATTCGGCTCACCATCCAGGGGTGTAGCCGGTTGTTCAGTCTCATCATCTCCCAATTGTGGGATTGGCAGCAGATGATTCCGGTGTCATACCTTTACCCGGCCATCCATGTCTTTTATGTGTTCGACTATGAGAACCAAGATGTTCACGAGTGGGGTGCCAGAGTAGAGGACTGCGAGTATTCAGCTGGAACAACCTGGAACAATACATAACAATTACACTATACAGTTTATAGTATACAGTTAATCGCATACACGGAATCATTTATCCCCTCTAATAATAATGATGAGTCAGGCTTTTTAACTACGGTGACCGAGTACTCCCTTTTTGGACCCCGCTCAGATTTGTTATCTAACCGGTCCATATAGCTGCCTCTACCTACCCTCCACACACTCATTAGGTAGCAGACTCGCTCTTTGGTGAAATACCTGTAGTCACTACACTTAGAGGCTAGGTGTTCCAGAACAGAATCCATTTACCATTCATCTCAGTGGTCCTCTATCTCCCTCATGATGGGCTCGGGCACATAGGGGTAGGCGTACCCATGGGACTGCCGGAACCGTTGGACTATTAACCTATCAGCCCTGCTAAGTTTTGTTAGCTTACAGCCACAGGCCAGCCCCTGTATCACCCAATATAATGGCTCATGTGAGAGTTGATCATGAAAATGTATAGATAAGCCTGTAGGTTGTATCACCCCTAGCTTTATCTCTCTCTCTCTCTCTACTCCTGAGGGCCTCCGTTGCCTCCTATGCAGAGAACTCCCCTTCCTCCCACCAGTTGTCTACGAGGTCCCCACTGATTAGTAGGAACCGGGTCCGGTTCATGTATGGTACATAACCCTGGAATCTGGGGTCCACCACTGTAACACCTTCCCCACACTTGTAGCAATGTTTGTGGACATATCAGATTCATACACCGCCCTAGAGAATACTCCTGATGTCTCTGATTGTATGGACTTGTCTGACCCTTTCCCTGCGAAGGTCAAATAGTCAGCCCACATTCCTCCCTCAGGGTGCTCCTCGCCAGAGTCCTCCAAGTCTCTCCAGTCCCGAGAAGGCTTAACTACTTTTTTGTTGCCCCGGGTCCAGGTGGTAACAGTCTTAGGCCCGGCAACATTTCTGGGGAGGTCAGTGTTTATAGGCCTACCACGGACAGTCACCGCCAGCACCTGGTGCTTCTCAGGGTCCGTAGGGGCCTTACACCCTGGGCGTGGTCATGGTGTCTCTGCAATGCTGGACCAAGTGGAGCGGTACTCACTGGAGCGGGCATAGTCGAGTCCTCCTCTGCCCCGGCAGTTGCCCCCATGATGAGAACATCCGGCCACACTGGCTGTGAGTCGATGTCCGGTTGCACCGGAAGGGTGTTGACGTCCTCCGCGTAGGAAGAAGTACCGGACGGAACCTCTTCACCGGATTCCTCTTTGGGAACCTGTAGGGAAGAAGCAAGATGATCCTCACCACTCCGCTGGCACCTGGCAGTCACGTGGTCCTCCCGGCTGGAAGCAGACATGTCTGACGCCGTCTATCGGGAAGCCAGCATCGGCTTTGGCGCAACTCAAATAGGAAACTATATCTCTCCATATCTCAAATAAGCTTAAAATAGTTATTTAATAGGAGTAGAACATCAGATCTTCCAATATGTCTAACTTTTCTTCATTTTAATTTTCCCTCTATGCATTGAGGATATTTTTATTACTTTGGCATGATACATTTTATGACTAAAAACAGGAATATAATAGATGCTCTTTTGGGTGTATTTTTTAATACACAACAGGGCAACAGCATTCTGTATAGCTACTTAGCACAAGTTCAATCACATTAAAGAGGTGGCTATTTTCCCAATATGCACACTCTGTAACAGATGGAGGTATGTTTGCAGCCATTATACATAACATTTGTGAATTTGTTGTCTTTGGAGACCAGGGTTGCAACCCAGACTGTCAAACACAACACACTATAAAACTCTTCATATTCCCAAATATCCATCTATATATGCATTCTGGCTCCTGAATGTGCAAACTGGTTCATTACTTGGCTGCTTTTATAATATAAACACTAATTAAAAATACAAAACATTTTTTGTAGCTGCTCTATGTGCTGATAAAAGCAATGTGCAAGTAGGATAGTGTTAATTTAATGTAGTCCTTTTTCCAACTAAACAGTTTGTTAATCTTTCCTTAGATCACAAATTCTTATTCTTCATTTTTTTCTTTCAAAACTACAGTGTTGGACAATGGCAGCAATTTTAAAACCAACAGATGTAGCAGCCGTTCTTGCTTCCGCTGGCACATTGCAGTAGCACACACAATGTGAAAGTGGGACCAGACGCCATTGTAATGGCATTAGCCACCATAAAAATGGGGCCTACAATATGTACTAAGCATGGCCTTTTTAAGCACAAAATTGTCTTATGTCAAACTTAATTTCAATGTAAAACAAATATATAATCACCGTGCTTCTCCATGTAAGGAGCATGCAGCTGGCGAAGGGATTGGCCATAGAAATGTGAAAAACAGAAAGTGAATCCCTGCGCTTCTCCCTTTGGGATAGCAATAAATGGGGAATAAATATATATGGTGTAAAAATCTATAAGATAAAAGAGACTTTTGGTAACATCCTTTGATCAAATAATGCCAAGCCTGCTAACCACGTCAAGGTAAGTCTCTATAGCAGGTCCCTATGCTAAATGTATACTAATTTTATGTGAAATAAACCCAGAAGGGGCTAATATATCCAAGCATTATTGCTATCCCAAAGGAAGAAGCGCAGGGATTCACTTTCTGTTTTTCAAACTAAATTTCAATTGCACTTGTGCGCCTTGTACTAAGCTTAAAATTCTCCAGCTGCACCAAAACCTATATATTTTTGACATTTTTATCGTCTGCCAAGTTGAACTGGAGTAAACCCTAAAAAGAGTGTGACGGTAGGGGCAGCGTAACATGCACATTAAAGATTCAGCCCGCAGATTGGCCCAACCTGTCGAGATGGCGGCGATGTACCCATCAAGTTGGCCATCTTACGTAGCCAAAATGGCTGCCCAGCAAGGTGTTTTGTCCCCCTATGTAAAATAAGTGTATTCCCTATGTAGAAACAGAAACAAGAAATGCAAAAAAAAAATGCCCCTAGCAGCGCACTGCTCAGGGAGACAGTTGGTATAAAAAAAAATTATTGTCTAAATAACATTACAAAAAGGAGGTGTAAACCCTCCTACGCATTTCACACAACAGTGTGCTTTATCAAGGAGTATACAGTGCGCTGCTTTGTGCATTTTGTTTTTTTTTGCATTTCTTGTTGCTGTTTGGACCTGTATCTGCGGCTGGAAACGCCTCCAAAAGAATCCAGGTGGCTCTAGGAGTGGGTAAGATATACTGAAGAATTATTTAATCAAGGTGGACTACAAGATTAACCAAATGTTTTGGTGAGTTTTTGGACTTTTATTATACAATTGTCTCCAATAAGGTACAGCAGAGTGAGAGCATCATTTTTTCTGTTACCTTCAGGAGGCTTAAGAAGTGCCAAACTCTAGTCACTCACCCAGTAGTATACCCACTCCGCAGTAAAGCCACATTTCTTTGATTCATTTAGGGAAAATTATAATAATTCCAGGACTGTTGGAGCACTCACTACTTCCATATCTTGAATTATTCCCTATGTATAATATACTATATGTATTTTGTCAGGCTCCATTGTGTGGTGGGCCAGTAATTCACTTACCGTGGCCAGCACACAATAACTTTCCATGCAATCCTTTGTTTAGGGCTAGGTGTGGTGCATGGGAAAACTCAGGAAGAGGGGGAGGATGTAGACTCAAGTCAGGGCAACACATACTCCAAGAGTGGAGGCATTGTTTATCCCTGCAATGAGGTGCTTAGCTCTATGGGAGGTATGAAGCTGAAACAGGGATATTCTGAGGCAGACGGATCTTGGACGACATCCTGGGTAAGCTATCTTCGGCAGCGCCCAGCACCTAGTGAGCTAGGAGTCCCCCGTAGCCCCTGTTTTGGTGAGGTGAGCCTATTTGTGTATTGTGTTACTCCTGTTGGCTCCGGCCAAAATAAACCTAGTTTATTTAACATCTTCATTCTTTTTTGTGATTCAATCCCGGTGCAATCGTCTGGTCTCCCCTTTTCTGGTAGCAAAGGTGTGATGATATGCTAAGCACTGAAATTCTTTCAGGCATTTCAGCACTGAGTAAATCTCAATTTCAAGATCACAGAACGAGGAGTTTCAGGTGCACTGTGCCAAACACAAGTCTCAATTTATCGTCCCATAGATAGCCATAGTGGACCTGAGAATCAATGGTGAAATGGCGTACAAGTATTAGTCTTGGACCAAGGAGAATGTGGAGACCCATTGTGAGGAGCTTGGATTGCTCACAGAGGGGTGAGAAAAACTCATGCTTGTCCAGGACCTATTGTGGTACGAGGAGCGAGGCTGAGATACTGCGGTGGAACTGATTGCAGAAGAGTGTATGGTCCCAACTTCACCTCTTCAGGATACATCTCAGTCATTCAGCTTTGAAAACAAAGTAAGCCCCCCAACTACTGCACCTCTCCTTGATGTCTGGTTCCAGCATACTATGGCTTCACTGGAGCAGCATATTAATGGCTGATAGTCCCCAGGTTATGCTGGTCCAGGCCCTCAGAATCAGTCTCTCACCAGTAGCCAAAGCTCCTTGTCCAGTGTCGACCTGAGGCACACATACAACAACTTGCCATATTTGATGAGGTCAAGGAGGACATTCACTGGCATATGCTGTCCTTTGAGAAGCAGTGCCACCTTCACCAAATCCCTGAGGAGGATTAAATGAAGTATCTCTCCCTCCAGTTTAGAGGAAGAGTGGGGGAAGCATACCGGAAGTGGATCTCGAGGATGCCAGCAACTACCCTGTAGTCAAGCAAATACTACTCGTCCGCTATGCTATTCTACCGAAGACCTATCTGACCCATTAATGGTCTCTGCTGCAGGAAATCCAACACACCGTTGTCGAATTTGTGCCTCGACTTGCCCACAATGTGAAGTGCTGGGTGGATGGATTCAGGGCCACTTCTTTGAAGGAACTCCGGCACCTCATCGTCAAGGAACAATTCTTGCACCTTTGTATTCTGGAGGTCCAAAAGTGGGTTGTGGACTGAAAGCCAACCACTGCCAGATGAGCAGCCGAGATGGCAGACAACATCCTGGCAGCATGATCGCAGGTCTGCTGATGACCCCTGATGAGTGTCTCAAACTCCGAAGCATGAGTGTCCTGTCCAATGTAAGCCATGAGTTCTGACTTCTCAACCTGGGGAAGCTCTCCCCATGCCAACATTCTCCATCCCTGACCCACAGAGTTTGCATATGAGAGAAAGTGCTATATGTGTAGTTGGCTCGGCCATAAGCGGGTTGATTTCCCCGATGCTGTCCGGGCAGCTAACACCAATCTGGGGCCACATCACTGAGCACTACACCCAATAGCCTACTTTGTGCTAGTTCTGACCATGGAGCAGTATCAGGAATCTATCAGGTTCCACGGGCTATCAAAGCTCCTGAACCCAAAATTTCGATGGATAGCACTGACCCAGCGAGGTACCAGGCTTGAGCCCCACGATTTACAGCAGATGCATTTTCACCCGGTATCTATGCGTGCCAAGATGGTAGCTGGCTAGCTAGATACCCGAGCTACTGTAACCCTTGTCCAAACTGATATGGTCTAATCAGAGGATGTTTTGCACTGCCAGTTCATTGAAGAGAAAATGGCAGTTGGATCCCCTCAGTCTATCAAAATTGCCCATGTATTTCTCGATTTGGGAGCAATGAATACAGAGAGCCGGCGCCTCCAAGATAGAAATATAAAATCTGACCAAATAAAAAGTCAAATCAGAGATGGCAAGCAATCCTGAGGGGAATCTTCAATGAAGTCTCACGAGGATGACAAACACACATAAATAACAAAGAAAAAAAGGAAAATCATAGTGTAACTCAAATAACAAAAAACAAAACACTGAAAAAGATTAACTAAAGGATTATTACAAATGTAATATGCAATTAATCAATATAAAACAACAAACAAATGTCCGTTGGGCTAAATACACTAATAAAGCAGTATCATCCAGTAGGAGTAAAATTAGAATCCTACTTACAGCAAAGCTGAGTTTATAAAACCCATACAGTAGATGTCCTTTAAAACAGACCAGGAACCTCTGCAGAATGATGAAATACCACGACCTCCAGGACTCCACACTGCCGGAACAACCACTGCTACCGCACACACTGACCCACAAGGTCAACAGGGAGTGCTACACGGTTGATCCGCAACTCCACGCCGCTGTGGCAAACACCAACACCGTGCACACAGACCCGCTGGTCGCACGGTATGCCGATGATGTCACAGTGCAGCGCGAGGGCAAGGGGAGGGCCTGGAAAGTCAATGAAGCTCGTAGAGCTTAGAGGGACAAAGTCTGGAATGAACACCACTCAAAAGGGGGAGAATGATACTAGTCTTGGAGCCAATAAAACCACCCATTTGATTTGGGAGCAAGCCAAGGATACCAAGATCTAGGGTTGCTCCCAGAACTTTACAGTGATGTGCTATTGGGTAATGATCTGGACTGGCTAGTCTGCGATTTTGACAATGGTCAGGCTGCCATGGGTACCTGCATCCAGGGTCAGGATATTTCTAGCCAAGAGGCTCAGGCCATTCAGGAAAATTAACTCAAATCCATTACTCCCAGAAGTTTGGAGCCTGTGCATGCAGATGTATCGGTGGAGACCAGGGAGGTAAGCCAGCGAAATCTCCATGTGATTGATCTTGCCGAACTCCGACTGCATGGGGGACAAATGTATGGAGCAGAGCCGACCATTCCTGGAAGCCTAGTCTTTGGATCCAAGCTTAGAGGACATGAGGCAGCGCACTACGCTGACTGCACCTGGTCTACGAGAAAAATTAGAAAATATTCCGATGGAGCTTGACCCTGCAGGAATATAACTTCACGATCAAGCATAAAAAGAGCAACGACAATGGCAATGCTGATGGCCTATCCCAGCATGTGTGAAGGTGGGCATGATGCACTGTGCATGTATCTGGTGTGTGTGTGAGGGGTGCATTATTATTATCATTTATTTATAATGAGATACCATTATCCCCCTCCCTACCTCTATTCCCCTCTTCCCTCCATTCTCCCTCCTCCCTCCATTCCCCCAATCATCCCTGCTTTCTTCCTTCTTCCCTCCATTCTCCCACTCTCTCTCTTCATTATCCCCCGCTTCTCTCCCTCACTCCTCTCCCTCTATTATTCCCATCTCTCCCTCCAACCCACTTCCTCCCTCCAACCCACTTCCTCCCTCCACCCCCCTCCCTCCCTCAATGCCTCTATTCTCCCCCCTCCATTCTCACCTCTTTTTCCCCCATTCTCCCCACACTCTCCCTCCATTCTCCCCCTTGTCTTCTAAAATCTCCCACTCCCTCCATTCTCCCCCTCCTCCCTTCATTGTCTCTCCCGGCCCTCAAATGTCCCCTTCCACTCTCAATTCTCCCCCCTCCCTCCAGTCTCCCCCCTCTCTCCATTCTGTCCCCTTCATTCTCCTCTCTTCATTCTCCTCTCTTCATTCTCCCCTCTCCCTTCTACACTCCATTCTCCCCCTCTCTGCATTATTCTTCTTCCTGCCATTCTCCCCCTCCATTCTCCCTACCTCTCCATCCATTCTCCCCCTCCTCCATTCCTATCTCCCTCCTTCCATTCTGCCCTCTTCCCTAAATTCTCCCTCACTCCCTCTGTCCATTCCCCGTCCTTTTCTCCACCTTCCATTCCCCCTTTCCCTCCCTCCGTTCTCCCCCTCCCTCCATTTTCCTCCTTCCCTTCATTCTTTCAGTCTCTCCCTCCATGCTTCTCCGCATCTCTCCCTCCAACTCCCCTCATTCCTCCCTCCAGTCTCAAAGCGCCTCAACAACATAATGTAGACTTTCATCAAGAATCCATTTTAGTCAATATTAGTCCAGAAATGTATTTGCTGCAGCAGTATTTGTTGAAAGATCCCCTAAATATTATATGTTAACAAGCAGGTCCTAATAATTTGTCAAGTACACGTTCTTTCCCTGCTTGCAATGACAAAGTTAATAATCATGAAAGTACTTGTTAGAATAATTTCACTTATTCCTTATTCATAAATATTCCAATACGTCAGAAGATTGTTGTTCAGCAGACAAAGATATAGTTTATTCTTACAGTGTTACTTACAGATGAAAATTCAACCAATGATGTGCTCTTTCTTAGATAGTAATGATAGAACAAAGACAAAGAAAACAATTGTCCGTCACATGCTGCTTAGATGTTTCATGCAGAGACTGGTCTAGGAGAGAGAGAAAGGTCTTGGAGAGAGTTGATCATGGGACAACTGTATTTATTGATAACTAACTGCGCCCCCTTTCTCCTCGTGTTTTCTCTGACAAGGAACTTTTCATGTTAGGATTCAGACTAGGCCTTGAAATGTGAAACCTAAGCAAACCTCCATCATCTGTTATGTATTAAACCTTAACTGAAATGCAACTCTTTTGGTTTACATATAAATTCTAAATCTTATGTAGCCCCCTTTCCCTTGTGTCAGGGCGACTACGTGTGCTGCTAATACCTGCGCGGCAAACAGGAGGCCTGATCCTCCGCCATGGGGAGCCTGGGGTGTGTGTATTAGTATCTACTAACAGCGCCTCCACCTGAGAGGAATCCTTACGCAGTGGGATGGCCCCTCCCAAGACAATATGCTCAGTAATGACACACAGGTTATATGCAACAGTAGTTACTGAACAATGCTTATAAACAGTGTTCGACAAACCTATACATTTGCTCGCCCCGGGCGAGTGGATTTAACCCCCGGGCGAGTAAATATTGGCCCAAGCAGCACACGTTTGGTACCAGTGGCGAGTAGATTTTTTTGTGTGGCGAGTAGATTTTCTGGTGATTTGTCAACCACTGCTTATAAACATAACCATAACACATACAGTATATTGGATACCGACCCGCGGAATATTCCCACAGTGCTTGGGTGCAGGGGCACCAGTGTCCCAGTGCCCAGGCTTTAATTGCCACTCCCACCCCAAAATATGTGTTGGTGCACTTGTAAAGATACCTTCCCGGGCTCCAGCACCCGGGTGCCACTGGGTAATAACAGGCAACCAATCCGTCTGTCCACGGAAGATCTGCCTCTGCGTGGGGTGACCTCCAGCTGGAGCATCCCACCTTAAGATAGTCTCTGAGTGTAGGACCAGGTTTGGTCACAGATATAGGCCACACACCGCGTGCGTCCGTCACCGCTGGGTTAGCTAACACTAGTGTACTAAGGGAAGTGCCCCTGCCTTGGGGCCTGCCCTACAACACACAAGCTAGTGGTGAGGGGTCTAGCTGGGACCCAAGGGGGAGTATTCTGGCCTAGTCCTAGCAAAGCACTCACCTCCCCAGCAACCCGCTACCATCCCTGCAGCCACCGGAGGTAAGAGGAGCGCTGAGGAACCGGGGACCAGAGTTGACCTGGTTACATCTACAACATTTTTTACATTCAATTGACTTGATATAAATTCTCATTCATACATTTTAATATAATAAACGGATTTCTAACATTACTGTATTACGATTGGAAAATACACATGTATGCATGCACCAAATTCCTGACAAATCTAAAACTAAAGCCCAATATACTAGTGTTTCAGCAGCATTGTATTAGAATTTGCAAGCACAAGTAAAGATTTTAAATACTGTAGTAGTATGCAGTACCGTCACATGTTAAATAGTATCATATATTTGTATGGTATCTATCCCTCATGTCAAAAGATTTATTTTGCAGTAATGTATTTGTCATAAAAAAACAAATATATATATATATATATATGACTTTGCATCTAACATCACAATTTAAATCACAATCAATCTATGTCATGCATTAAACAGTTTTGCTTGAATACACTTTCTAAGTACTGCATTATAAAAAAAAAATCTATAGCGTGTGTGTGTATATAGTATATATACTGTATAGTATCTTGCTAAATTCTCTGTTGCTGTCTCTACATACATAAACTATTATATTCTCTCTCTCTCTAAAAATATTTTGTTTGTTGGAATGTAATTAAATATATAATTAAAAATCAAATTAAATTAATATTATGATATCAAAACATAGGAATATATATATTAATCACACTTGTTCAAACATACACATCTTACTATATATTTCTGAAAGCATTGTATGTGTCCCTGTCTGCACTGTCCCTAGCGGCAATCGTATTGGTCCCTTGGCCTGCCCGCCCCCGCACACCTCTCATTGGCCTGAGGCGGAGTGACGGGCCAAAGGTCCAACACACACACACACCCGCCGGTCCCGGAGGCTCCGCCGCTTCCTCCCCGAACATCAGCCTGAAATCAAACTCATCACAGCCGCAGTGCGTGGCGCTCATCGGGACCCGCGCGCACCTCCTCCTCTCCCCGGGTCTCCCGGTTTCCCGCGCTTTTTCCTCCCCCCACCCGCCCGGCGCCGCTACAGTCAGCGGAGGAGCGGAGCGAGCGCCCGGGACACAGCGGGGGACTCTCACTTCACCACGGCTCTCAATTGTGTGCACGCGCCGCGCGCCCCCGCGCTCTCCTCCTCCCCGGGATGCCGCTGTGTCCGCTCCCCACACTCTCCGCACTGTGACCCGCCCGCCGCGGGTGGGAGGATGTCTCGCGTGGAATACCTGCCTCCCTGGTGGGTGTACTGGCTGCACGGGTTCCCACACCTGCAGCTCTCCCTGCAGCCCGGGGGCAGCGACTTCAACCCCACGGACAGCTCTCCCAGGATGAACCACATCCACTCCAGATGCTCTCAGAGAGCTTGATAAATGACCAAGGGGTCTGAAACGTACGTCGCTCTGAAGTTTTGTCTGACTGCCTGATGATTTGGGATTACATTTAAAACATTTCTATTTGTGAGTGCTGCAGATTTGTTCTTTTCTAAGGCAGATATCCTATGGCATTACTCCTTGAATAAAGGGTGAATCTTCAGCGAAGATAGAGTTAATTCGCTGGCCTCTTCCAGATACGCTCGGATCAGAGCCCGCACCACATCAGCGTTGGTCCCCCGTAGGATGGGGGAGCTTGGATGTTCCCGGGGCTTGGGACATATCAGAGCTTCCACTTCCATGGGGTGGGTTTTATTGGTGTTCAGCTGTGGTATGTCCAACTGTACTTGCACGACACAATCAATGGGGTAGTCTTCATTGCTCAGACCCCATTATTTCATCTTCTCTGATGACTGCATAGGCAGATGTTTCAGATGCTGGTCGTAGAATGGTCGGTAGATAATGGTCACTTGTGACCTGGTATCTAGCAATGCAGAGGAGTATGTCCCTTCCTCTAGGACTCATATAATTGCTGCCGGCCCTAGTAGACTGTAGGCGTCTGGTTGGGGTGCTTATTCGGTGCTGGGCGCCAAGGTGTTCTCCGATGACATGGAGGGTGTCTCCATCGTCTCTACTTTGAAGGCCATGTCCCGAAGGGTGGTATCCTTGTGTTGGACAGTCCTTAGTGAAGTAACTATCTCATTTACTGTTGTAGCAGCGGTTATCTCAGTTGGCTTCGAAACCAGAAATAGTATCCGATCTCCTTGGCGTCGAGGAGGTCTGTAGTGAATGACTCCGGGGATTGGGGTCCTCGGATTTCTCCTTTGCGCTAGCCTTCTTAGAGGGGGTCGGGGTACTTTCTCCTTTAGAGGATTCATGGGATGTCCTGGGGGTCTGAAACGGCAAGATGACCTCTTGATCCTGTATTCGATCCATAAGGTCCTTGTAGTTAGGAGGATTCTCTGTAGAGAAATTACAGCAGATATAGCCACTAGAGGATGGGTAAGCGAGGCCACTCGCAGGAACTGCTTGGTCCGATAATCATCTAGCTCGGCCACACGGATAACCTTCTCGTTGATCAGTGTCCACAGCACTAGCTGCAGCCGTTGAAACTCTGACAAGTCCTCCTTTTGCTTGAAGGCAGGAAACTGGGCCAGCAATGCAATGGGGTCATCCTTTTTACCATAGGTTTTGGTCAAAGCCCAATTAAGATATTGAGCCTCTGCCTCTACATGGCACTCACGATACAATCGCACTATGTTGGCGGCCGGGGCCGGAGACACTCCAGAATTCGCTGTCTACTGACCGCGTCTGTGCAAGTCCACTCTGGCAGTACTTGTACTGCACGGTCTTTCCATTCCTCAAACGCCTCTTCTCCCAGCGGTGTGGGTCGTACCCCAGAGAAGTTTTTTAGCTTGAGGAAGTTGTGGCCTTGGGTGGACTGCATCAGTGCCTCTACCAGTTGGGGTAGAGTTACTCCCAAGTCTTAGTTTCTGGTTGACAAGCGACTATGGCCTTCTGGCCATTGGCTAGGAACGTCAAGGCTCTAGACTTGACCCGTACTGGCTGGGGCTATATGAAAGATGTGGGGTCTTAGCTCTGCGAGGCGCCACTTGTGTGGCCCCCAGACTGAAGGTTACCCTGGGTATGGGTAAGTCTGAGTGGGTTGCTGAACTCGCGGCCGGTGCTTTATTCCTCCACTTCATGGGGTGTAGGAGGGGTGTGAAGCTTCAGCCCGATAGAGTACCCCAGATGAGGGACTCAGAGTTGAAGTTACTAGGGGAGTTGGTAGATCGGAGTATATCAGGAGACAACCCGTGGGCAGGGCTTCTGGTAGATACAGGGCCCGTGGTTCATCCTGTTCACATATTTCGTGGCCCGCGGCCATTATTATGATACTCCATCTGTATGCGGGGTCGTATTTTTGGCATATGAGCCATGTATTGGCTAGACCGGGGAGTTGTCTTATGTGGTCGCAGATGTCACGCTGGGGCGTGATGCCAGGAACATCACTCATTGCGACCACGTGGCGAGGGAATTCATGGAGCTCTAAGGCCCAGTCGCGGACGTCTTGCTTGAATAGCACAAACATGGTTTCGCTAATTTGCACTACTCTCTCTCGGGCACCCCATGTCAGAATTTCCGCAGCACCTCCAAAATGTAGCCCCCTTTCCCCATGACTAAGGGAAACCACATGTGCAGCCGTTACCTGTGGCTCACAGAAGGCCTGAGCCTCTGCCGCTGGGAGCCTGGGGTGATCTGTTGTTCTCCTTTGTGCAGCGCCTCCACCTGGGAGGGATCCCAGCGCAGCGGGATAACCCCTTGCAGGACCAATTACAATGAAATGATACACACACCGTTATATAACTATTGGTTTACTGACAATGGAATAACGATATAACTGTACCACCAGTAAACACACAATACAATCATAACAACCATGGGTGAGTATCCCCCAAAGTACTGAGGTGCCCTGGGCACCTAACCGCCTGGTGTCCACTAAGTCTAGCCCAACCAAAGTATGTGGAGTAGCGCTACCCACTGTGTGTTCACTCGTAGATACCTTCCTGGGCACTCCTATACCCAGGTACCGCTGAACAACACAGGATCTATCTGATCCCACGGCGAAGGTCTATATGAAGCCCCTGCTCCTGATGTGTCCAGTCCACCTTTGAGGAAGCTCCGGCTGGAGGGTGTCCCTATAAATATCTATGGGAAGGCTGATGGCCTGGTCCCAGACCGTAGGCCGCAGATCACCGCGTGGCGTCAAACCACCGACACAGCACTCTGTCACTAGGTTGCTAAGGGAAGCGTTCCTATCTGGGTCCTTCCCTGCAACCCAAACTGGAATGGGACAGAGCCTAGCTGGTGCTTAATGGGCAAACCTAGGCCTAGTCCAGAGGAGTACTGCTCTCTGGACACTACCTCTCTGGTTGCTCTCCTCCATACATCTGGTGTGGTTCTCAGCATGCTAAATGTATCTCTCTCTCTCTGCTTGCCGTGATTCTCGCAGCCCTATTGGCTGTTTTGGCCCATGTGACAAGAATCCCCTGGGCGGAGCCTGGTAATGGCCGCCGCAACTCTGTCTCTCTAAACATGTGCAAGACCCCTATCGCGCATGTGCGGGCAGCCAAGATGGCGGTGCCCTGCATCTCGGGACCCCACAGAGTTCTGAAGCACCAGAGCAGCTCTCTGGCAGGCTGGCAGTGCCCCTGCCCATAGCGGAGGTAAACGGGGAGCCCGGCTACACAGTATTAAGATGATTTTGCCATTTTCCTTTTATTCAAGGTTTAAATGTACCTCACGACACAGTTATACATGGACTAACTTCATTACAGCATAATGAAAATAACAGTGTTGTTGATGGCGAACTGACAGAAAATCAAATTTATACAATCACAAGTATTCCACATTTGCATAAACCTAGCATGGTCAATTTATGGCAGAATTCATTACCTGCAAACTCAGTAGAAAGACATTCTGTGCAAAAATCAATATCTGTCAACAACAATGATAACGCCATAATTACCAATAACTTAAGTACTAGATAAATTTTGTGTACAACTACAAATTCTTTTGCAAGCTTTGCAAAACCTAAACATATGCAGAAGAGAAAAAGTAAAAGTAAACATTTGCATGTGGCTATCAATACAACAGTACAGTCACATCATGCAGAAATATTGCCTACACACAATGCGGAATCTTAATTTACAAACGAATCACAAGATCACTCTGCACATGGTATGTTACCTGATATTCTCCATGACACAACAGCTATATATACACTGATGTTATGTCACAACCTCCATTAGCCAATTATGCAAATTCCTCAACGTCAACTGATATAGACACTGTAAACATCATGAATGATACAACACATACCAGATGGAAAAGAAAACCGCTCTTCTCTCATGAAGGAAATGGAATATTCATTGAATAGGTCATTATTATTACACATCTCACATACAATTTTTACTTGCATAATGTATATATAAAGTATTCATGAAATAACCAGAATTAACTATCTCAAGCTTGCAAGTATAACAAAATTTAACAGACTATGGGGCCTATGCACTAAGTTCCGCTAAGTAACTTATCGCCACCTTATCGCCAAAAAAGACTACTGCTATTCAGTAAGCTCCGATAAGTCATCGATAAGAGAGCTTTTTGGCAAAAAATTTGTACTGAAATAAAATCGCCAAACGCGCGGCGATAAGCCTCTTATCACCACTTAATCGCCAGCTTTTCAAACTTGTGGTATTCTAGTAGCCCCTATTAGCTTCTTGAGGCTAATCACGGCTCTAGAATTGAGATTTCCTCTCAAAATCGTCTCACCAGGAAATGTTGGCAAGAGCGTGGTGAGAAGCTGCCGATGGCAAATGCTTGCTTTCTATTGAGTATTATTTTTTCTATTTCAGTT
Source organism: Ascaphus truei (assembly GCF_040206685.1). Taxonomy (NCBI): domain Eukaryota; kingdom Metazoa; phylum Chordata; class Amphibia; order Anura; family Ascaphidae; genus Ascaphus; species Ascaphus truei. Next base: position 141,483,555 of record NC_134484.1, read on the forward strand.
TATTTTGTTGATTTAATTGTTTGTCATTTTGCTGGCTTGTTTATATTTTTTTTATCCGATTTGATTGCTTTCTAGGCACCCACGAATGTACTTTGTTGTCCACTTAGTTCTGATTAATGTCTATCCACTATATTGCTTCACTTGTAAAAAGTATCTAGTAACTAGCCTTTACAGTTCCTTGTTGGGCCTACATCATTGTTTATCAGTGCCTGTCTATGCATCTCCACTGTGTTATTTTGGACAGTTTGTCTGTGGCTCCTCACTCCCTTTCCCGTCTATATTTGTAGCAATTACATCTGCAGAATTGTCAACGGGAGTACCCTCTACTTGTTTGCTACTGCAGTAGCTACTATACTGGATTAGGATATATTTTAATTAACCTCCATCATTATAGTGTACTGAGTGTTTACAGGGAGGTTTTATTGCCGTATAACCTCCTGCTGTTACTATACACTGAGTCACAAGGAGGCTCTATATTATGTACAAGTGTCCCGTTTATTTTACATTGGTCTAAGGACCTAATAAACTATTTTTAAGCTGTTCACTTTAAAACTGTATGTTAGGGACTTTCTCCATAAGTATATTTATACCTGACTTCAGATTTGTTACTATTGTTATGTAGCCAGGTCAGCTGATGGCTACTATTCTGCCCTTGTACTGGCAGTAAGCCCTGGTACAATTAGGTTGCCAGTAGTTGATATGGGGTTTTCCCCCTCCAAGGAGCAGCACTTGAGTGACAGCGGGAGGCGGTGACATCAGGCCTGGGCATGACCAATCATGAGACAGACCTGGTTACCGCCTCCTAGCTGTACTTATGAGCAGTGCCGCCTCAAATTCAGTAGTGCCTTCCCCACTTGAGGAAGGCAGGTCATACATTAGAGAAGCTGATTATTGGACCTTCTCCAGTCCTCTTCGCTCCGGGCGAGAGTGAGTATGGACCATACCTCTGCCTCGGCTAGAGGGGCAGGGAATAGCTGGGACTGTTACGGGTGCCCTTGGCCTATAGTGAAAGTCCAGGGACCATCCTTCAGTGGTAGGTAAGAGACTGCATCGGGCAGAACTCTGCCTTGTTACTGTGCTGTACAGTGAAGACAATAAACCGTTCCTGTTATACCTCCTGCCTGGTGCCTGACCTTACTGGGGGGTAGAAGTAATCGTTCTATCGTGGGAGATCACCTTCAGTTCCCTGGAGCCTACGGCAGATGGAGGCGCTGCTCTGCTAAAGAATATATAGGGTATGAACCCCAGAAGCCTAGTCCTGTGTCCCCACTACCACCAGTGACAACTCAGCCCTCCTGTTACCCGTAGGTATCATGCACCACACTATCATTAATGGTCAAATCTCCCACCGGTGGGGGAAATACCGTTACATTTGGAGGTGCTGCTGAGATCTGTAACAGGACAGGCTTTCAGAGAAACAAGACTCGAAGTAACAAGGTACACCTCCAGAACAAGTGCTAATGAAGGAGGGAGGCTAGGTGTAGTGTCAGGGGGATATCGCTCCCCGCAAGGAACTATGACCTAGACTGCCCTATCGGGTGAATTATCTGGAGACACAAAGGCTATTGCTGATCTAAGTCATCCAGAGGTGGGTAGTCGGGATGCTTAAAGGGGGTGCTCTGGTTAACTGAGCCCCAGGGACCTCTGGAGAGGGTATGCGATACTGGCAGCCTAGAGGGGTGGCGTAAGGGTACTGGATAGGGAATATATTAGGAGGGGTGCCTGAAGTACAAGGTGCCAAGACCTCTCCATTGGAAGAAACTATGAGTACCACTAGCCAGTAACCAGACCATGGAACCACAGAGTGCTTGTAATGGACTGTAATCGTGTGCAGCGTATCGAGATGGAGCTCTGCTAGCCTGGGGTACATCCTACTCTTGGTAGACCGCAACCATGCGATGTGACTGGCTCAGCCGGGAATCCCAGTCATGCCTTGTTACTGTGGGCCTCTCCTCTACTCTCCACCAGAGGGAGGGGACCTGAAGACAACCAAAGCTGAACAACTCCTACTCTTGAAGGAGGAGCCGGGTGTGGCCGACCGCACCCTCTGTTCTTTTGAGCCACTGACGACAGAGGAGCTACTCTACGTGTGCTCCTGCCTCCACGCACTTTACTCTACGTGTGCTCCTGCCTCCACGCACTTTATCCAGGCCTGAAATGATGACCCATGTTATTACCCTGCCAGGAGGATTCCTGGAAGTAACAGTTGGCGAGTCTCAGCACCTGATGTGCCTGTGCCCAAATTGTGATTACCGGGCAGAGATCTGGTTTGGGGCGCTACTTGCCCAAGGTGTGGAGCTTACTACTTCCTGCCCATGCTACCAGGTTCTATGGGCTTTGATTTCAGGGATCCGACCGGCTCCGATACAGAGCCAGATGATGATGGGCTTACCTTGCTGTTTGCGATTAGAGAGGGCCTTAAGGCTCTAAAGAGTGCTAATGGGGGTCCGTATGCCCCAATGGTTCCAGATCCAGTTCCCGACAAGGTGCCAGATACGGTTTGCTGGCCGCAACCCACTCATGTACAGCCAGAAGTGTTCCCAAGTACAGCTCTATCCAAAGAGGAGCCGAGACCCATGAGGGCATGGCCAAAGAGACGGAAGGGCATCCCCTTTGCAACGATGTCCTGTTGTTTGGTCGGCGTACCAGTAACTCGATCAGAGGATACCAAGGTTTCAGCAGAGCAGCGGAGCGGTGAGAGACCACCTCCTTACTCTCAGCAGGAACTGGTGGAGCTTTCCGGCGAGAGGGCCTTGGATGGCCATGAATTCTACGCGGACGACAGTGAAACGCCTACTAAAATACTGGATGTCGACACACTTCCAGTGTGGGACCTGGACTTGCCCCAGGATCCTGTGAGATCTTCGAGTGTTGATGTCACTGCTACGGTGCCTGCCGAGGCGGATGAGAAGAAGCCTCTCCTCGCTCCGGTGAGTACCGCCTTGCCAGGCAATGGCTTGGGATGTTTTATCCATTCTATATGGGCACGCCTGGATGGACTTAAGACCAAGACATTGACCCCGGTATGTGTGCCCATGCTGGATTCCGCCAAGATGATTCGGACACTCGACCTGGTATAGGAATACCATAGTGGGGGTCAAATTCAGGACTGTGGGGTTTCATATTGCACTTACTGCACTTGTAAGACCCTATGTAGCCCCGATGTCGGTGAGGGTTGCCAGGAATCGCCAAAAGTAATTCCTCTATTTTCCCCAAACATTGGAAGGGGGGATTGAGTTTGAAATGGGTTCCAATGATGAAGAGATTGAATTAAGCTCTGACGAGGATGAATACTTAAGGGAACTCTCAAACACATGCGTAGAGTGATTAACAACTATCTCCCTAGCCCGGTGCCTTCCGCGCCTTATGTTTCACCGCCCTGGGATAATGAGATCATGGTGGAATACCAGTCCCATGAGGGATTAAGGGAATAACCTACACTGTCTACCTGGGAAAGGGAAGAGATGCTTCACAAGATTCCTAGGTGGTTATTGATAATTCTGAGGAAAATTGGGGGGTCCCATAGTAGAGAGAATTTGGATCTTGAGATCTCAGATGAGAATTGGTATAGTGCAGAAGAAGGGGATGACAGCTCCAGGAAATGTTTTAAGAATTGTCCTGGCACGACCCTACCAGACCCCTAGCATCCATGCATAAAGTATTGCCGGGTTGTGGGCGTTCAGTATGCTATCAAGAACATCGTTATACACTTGCTTTAAACCAAGTGGATCATGCCGTGCGCAGGCAACCCAAAGAGGGTATTTTTAGTTACAGTGCAAGATAGTACTGGGGTACTTGCTTGAAAACCGGACCCAGAGTACTATTACTGATAAAGGTTCTCCATGTTGGGAGGGACCTAGTTCTGTAAGGCAGCCATTTTATGGTTGTAGTCAAACAAGCTGCTATATAGTTTAAGTAAGCTGTACTGACTGTATTCACGAGAAATTTTATCATGCATATCGAATATGATAACCATTATGTGAAATGTTCTCTTGTTTTGTTCAGGTTACATTTAAGGATGGTACCTGAAAATTTAGGACCCAAGCGGGGTCTTTGGGATTCCACCAGAGGGAGAGTGTAGTCAGGTCACCTGATGGCTACTATTTTGCCCTTGTACTGGCAGTAAGCCCTGGTACAATCAGGTTGCTAGTAGTTGATATGTGGTTTTCCCCTTCAAGTGTAACCACTTGAACCACTCACCACAAACGAAGCGCGACCGCGGTGCTGAGGTAGGGAATTGGTTAACGTCGACCCACAGCCACGCAGGTGCGCCTAGGATGTGGAGTAGTCATGCAAGCCAGGTCAGGATTATAGATTGGAGAATAGTTATGAGTACTTGCCAGGTCAGGAGTGGAGTGTTGCGGATCGTCAGGGTGCGTTGCCAGGTTCAGGATAGGAGAGTATCGAATCGTTGGAGTACATAGCCAAGGCCAGGACTAGAGACTGGAGAATGGTCGTTCGTAGCCGGATCAGGAGAGGAGAGGTACGCAGTCCAAGAGATAAGCAGGGTCAGGCAACAAGAGGTTAACAGGCAAGGCAAGGTCACAGGAACTGGAATGCAGCAAGGCACGGCGTCACACTAGACTATGCTCAGCAATGAGAGTATGCAGCAGGAAGGTATATAAAGGAAGGGCCTCCAATAGCCAGCCAGGGCGGAACCAGGAAGTAGACTCCAATAGACTGCTGGTGTACAGAGGTGTGCCCTATGATGCAGCCTAATCAGGGATGGGGGTGGGACCGATCGAGCGCCGACCCGCACGTGTCATGGAGGTCAGGGGGCGGAGCCTGAGATGCGCGTCACTCCCACGCCGGTCTTGTCTATCATTAGAGCGGGGGCAGAGATTGGAATGCGCATCAGCAGGGAGGCTGGACGAGCGCACCCGTCGTGCGTCAGAGCGGGAGGCGGAGTCAGAACCCACGGACGGAGAGTCTGGTCGCGCAAGATCCGCGCGCGCATGTAATGGGACCACGAGATAGCGCATCCTGAGTGTCAGTCACGGAAGGGTTATTAAGGTGAGGAGACGGTCTGCAACCGCCAGGATGGCGAATCCTCACACCATGGAGCTGTGGATTTTTAGCTTTTCATGGGGACACAACAATGTCTCCCTAAATCTCATTATGGGATATGCGCGGCCGTTCATGTTTCTACTCCTCCCATAACTCCACTTACTGGCTCATTAAACCACTCCCACAATTGGAACAGGATGCAAAGCTCAAGACAGAACAGGAAAAATGCTGATATGTAACTTTATAAATAAACGATTGACACGGTACGTACAAGCAGCGCATTTTGCGTGTTTTTAACATAATTTCAACATGCTACAAATACTAATAAATAAACCCTACAGATCCCTATCAGCCAATGTAGCAAGATCCATTTGGCAGATAGTTATAGGAGTTTTCAGTATGCTATTGAGTTGCTTTTCCATGCTTTTTATTATGTAATTGAAACGCTGTGCTCCATTCATACAAATCGAGTCCAGAGTTTCTCCTACGGAAGCTCATCTTATATGCATTCTCCTTTCTCACTGGAATTTATTCATCATAGTCTTCTGACTGCAAATAAAGGCAAATTTAGAGCACACACTAGCAACAGATTTTTTAAATAAAACAGATCTTATTGAAAGCAAATTATTGCACTGGGTTTTTCTCCAGTTTTTCAGCCAGGATATTGAAATGGATAAATAGACCCCAAAGTATTGATATGTCATAATGTGCTGTTATTTATACTGTACAGTAGATTGATGTACATGTTTTACCCTTTCAATCCCTACTTGCACTATGTTTATCTTATATATACATTTGGAAACTCTCTTGGAGATTATACCACCCGAGTTGCAGCAAAGGCGTCTCCCCAAAGAGCGTCTCCCCAAAGAGCGTCACCCCACAATGCTTCCCCTTGACTAAGCCAGCATGGACAGGGATGATGTTAGTATCATTAGGAAAAGACATGCACAACTTCAAACACCTGGAGTTCACCAGCAATTTCCCCTGCATCTCTGCTATGGATGTTGTCTGTTAGTTGTGCAGCTGACATCACTTTACCCCAGACTCTCTTGGACTTGATACCACCCTAGTCGCGGCAAAGGCGGCAGTCAAAGATGGCATCTATTTGCTGATGTTACAGCTGCTCTATACAATCCGAAACACACCACCCTTCTTATCCCCCTTTCACTTACCCTTCCTTATAGATTGTAAGCTTCTTGGGGCAGGATAAATAAATTATGATAATAACAATAATAACAATAACATTAATTTAAAATGTTATTAACTTTAATAGAACTAATTCTCTACATTAGTAGGGAGATTTGTTTTAGAAATCTAAAAAACTCTTGCAAAGGGCATTTTGCTCCACTGTAGCCTTTTACACTTTTGAGGCCTTTAATGTTTTTTTAAGTTCTAATCAACCATAGTAAACAACACCTACAGTATCAGATAGAGTTAAAAGATGAGAAACAGTTACAGTACATATATAAAAATTGCATGTATTTATGGAACATTAAATAAAAGAGAGTTTGTTTGTCCTCCCTAGTGGGCCCACTCTATAATGCAATGTAAATTGTAAAACATTTGTCCCTATTCAAGCCATTTTGGGAGAGTCCTAGGGCTGCCCCTCAATCACCTGCTTTAACCCTTCAAGTGTTACGTAACCTTTAATGGAATCATACCTGTTTTTCTATCTTGCTTCAAATAAGAGTTTCAACTATTAGATTCTAAGTGCTACCGAAGTTTATTCTTCTCCAGACAAATTACATGAGCTGTTCTAAAATAAAAAGACTGATACAATTGACCACTAGAAAAGCCTCTGGCATTCCTACAGATCAATTACAAGGTACTGCAGGGTCATTATCAGATATACTATTAGACAAAATACCTAAGTTTGATGCTAATTGGGCAGACAAGTTTCCACATGAACATGAAACAGAACAGTAGTTGACACAACAGTAGTTTTTGGTAATGACAAAGGAACACACAACTTCAAATGCCTTTTATCTATAGAAGAATTGTTTTGTTTCTTGATTTGTAATAAATAAAGAGGATTTCTTTTTCATAGTTTTCGAAATTCCAACTTTTGGCTAAAATTTGTGTTGGATTTGAATATTCATTCTGGAGACTTGGACATCCGAACATTTCGAACCCGCACACCTCCCCATCCTTAATTTAAATAACATTCTGGGAATGTACAATAGCTGTGGATAAAAACCAATGGGCAGATCCACAGAACTCTGCTGAATCAGGGCAAATAACATGACGTTACTTAATTAAGTAAAGGATGTAATTGTTCTGAGTTTAACAGGTAATGATAGGCCAAACTATCGTAACTATATATGTAGTAGTGGGGATGTTCATAGTGTAGAAACCAATACACTGCACATGCGCATTGGGAACAATTGACAAATGATATAGTTAAATAAGTATTAGTTTTTCTTCTCATAAGTGTAACCCTTGTTCCCTCCCCCCCCCCCCAGACTCATCTGTGGTGTCTAGGGTGCGTGAGGGCAGATTACATGCATAGTGGTGGTGCATACCTGCGTGGAAAAGGAGGGCCTGAGCTTCCCGCGTTGTTATTGCGGAGACAGGACCAGGCTTCTGAGGTGGTAGCCTCCATGGTTTAGTGGTGCAGCACCTCCATCTTCTATACTCCCAGGGATATGGGATAGGACCTGTATAGAAGAACCTCCCTGGTCCAGGGGTTGAATGCTCCAGACTCACATAACAGTCTTTGTATAAAAGTATTGTCTCTTTATTGGTCAGATCAGCGACTCCAAATGTAGTGGCGACCAGCAGCCACAACAACAACAGCAATGTCCTGCTTAGCACTCCACTCTCCTCCCTTTACACGTCCTTCCTCCTCTCCTTCCCTCCAAGTCTCTCCTCCGACAGGATGGTCTGGGCTGGGACGGCAATACCCCGCGGCCCACCTCAGAGGTTAGCCTCTGGGTGGGGACTGGATTCTCCCCATCACCCCAGCATTGGGGTGAGGGGCATTGGTCCACTGGGTCTATCGTGCTATCAGCTCTACTCAAAGTGGCTGAGTCTCTCCTCTTCTCTCTCTGCTCCTGTACGACTGCACAGGTGAGACCGCACTGTCTCCTCCAACTCCTCGGAAAGAACAGCCCCGTCACTTACGGGAGCTGGCTCCTAAATAGAGTCAGCCCCACCCCTCATGATGTCAGCAGAACCTCCCCTCTGTCTCATGCCTGCAGCAGAGTCAGGGGCCTGCATCTACCACTCAGGGCAGGGCTTTGGAAGGGGGAAAACCCATGATGACTACTGGTGCCTGCCCTTAACAGGACTTACCACAGTAGGAGGAAGATAGGTATAGCCCGTGCTGTTTACAGGGGGCTACACTCTCCCTATGGTGGAATCCAATGGTCCCCACTTGGACCTAGTTTTAGCAGACCCATCCTGCAGCGTACAACCTGGGAAACAGCACACATGAGACATTGTCATCATACATTGCATAATGAGGTAGTTCAATATTAATACAACCGGGTACTCCCAACATGGAAAACCCTACAGATAATGCTTTGGATCAGGCTTTCTTACCCGCCGCCCATTATGATCCGTAACCGTCACAGCGAACGACTGGACCGACCCATGCTCAGGCCGATAGGTTACACCATGCATGTAGATACATCTACCTATGCTCCATATGCGGACCAATTCGCTTATTTTATCCTCATTATGATATCCTCCCTGACCGAACTTGGTCCGAAGATACTCCTGCACAGCCTCCCTGAGCCAGCTATCCCTATTCTCTTCTATCTCCCTCATGATTGGCTCAGGCACATAAGGGTACTCATACCCATGCGACTGCCGGTATCTAGCCACTATGGCCCGGTCAGCGCGACTTAGTTTGGTAAGCTTTCGGTTACCCGCCCTGCTTGGCAGCACCCAAAACACAGGCTCTTCCGGAGCTACTTCATCATATAAGATACTGGGGCCTCGGGGTACAACAAGTTTCTACTCTATCTCCCGGTACCGATGATCTAATTCATCCTCCACCTCTTGTTGAGTGAAAGAACCAGCCGCCCACCAATGGCCAACAATATTATTCTTAATTAATAGGAACCGCGTACGGTCCATCCCCTCGTGGTATCCGGTGAATAAGGGTGCCCACCACTTATCTGGTGCTCGTACTCGGTGGAATGACTAAGGCGTTCTACCTCCGACTCTGCCTGAGATGATACACCGGACGTACCCGTATTAGTAGATCGCGAGCAATCTCTCCTCCCTTTGGCATGAACCTGGTAGGGTTCATCTTATGAACCACTTTGCTGGTAGGCCCAGCCTCTACTGGAGTGTGGGACCCACGGGCCCTCCCTGTAGCTGCAGGAGAAAACGGCACAGGGTTAGGCACAGGTATAACACTAGAATACGGTATCTCCCCATCAGACCCCTCGTCGCTCAATTCCCAATCCCGCAAGTCCTTGGAGTATTTGGGGTATTTACATAGCTTATCCCTGGTAGGTCCCGGTGGCAATACTTGTGACGGGGCAGGGGCAGTGGCCGGGGCAATGGAGCTATGGGCTGGGGCTGGGGGAACGTCCAACTCAATGTCCAGCAAGCGGGCAATCCCGCGACCAGTGGACGCTTTCTTATACGCGCTCTCCGCCATGCTTCTGGCTACCCTGGAGGGGCCTCGACTCTGTAGGGTAGCCAGGGCAATGGCTGAATCTATGCTTCGTGAGGAGAACACCCCTCCCGGCCTTCTCTTTCCTGGGGAACCGGAAATGACGTCATCAGGGGTGCCTGCAGAATCTCCATCCGCTCTGTGGTCACGCACCGGAAGTGCGTCGAGGACCGGCATGGGCTGTGGCGGAGCATCCGGTGCACGGCCGGACAAGTAGGCCTCAAGCCTCTCCTTCTCGTCCTCCGTGGTTGTGGTCTTCGCCTGGCGGAAGTAAGGGGGTGGTGGAGTCTCCTTACCGCTCAGCTGCTGTTTGATGATATTGGGCTCCTCTAGGGTCGTCTCCGTCTCCGTCTCCGCCGCACTGGGAGTCACCACGGCCGTGGGACTCTTACGGGCCTCCGGCCGCACCAGCGCTCGCCGTCGGAAGGTTTCCGGACTCGTCTGCTCCCTCTTGAGGCCTCTGGGGTCGTTCGCCGGTAGGCGCATCGCCACCGATGTCACGCCAACCTCTTCCTCCGAGGATATCAAGATCGGTTCCTCCGCTAGGGAGTCACCGGGTTCTTCTGCGATACAACCAGTGGGTATAGGTACAAAGTAGTCGCGCTCTGGTACCTCCACTGTGGTCGCGCTCTTCTCCGTCGTCAGCTCGCTCAGTTGGATAGCGGGCTGGGCCTTGGTTCCTCCTGCTTGGGTATGACGGGGAACCAGGGCAGTCTTGTCTTTGCCTTCCACCACCTCTGCTAATGTTCCCGGAGAGGCACCCCGCGGGGTCTCGCTCAAAGGCCACGGCTCGTTCGGCCAAAGGTAAAACGTGCCACATTGAGGGCATCGGGCTTTGGTGCTTGGTACCACGCCCGGTACCCCGCAGTGAACGCACAAACACCGGAGGTACTCATGCTCAGCCACCTCCACTACCAGTAAGCCTCCTGGTAGTTGGTAAATCGAAGTATTCATCTCGGACATGGTTCGCTCAGGGTTGGAAAAGCTCAGTGTTTCAGCTCCTTGCTCCTCGAATGCCAGACAAAAGTGAAGCTCTTCGCCATGGCTTCTGGTCCCTCCCTTTGCTGGGGAGGACTCTCCTGATTGGCTCTCCTTGTGCCCCCTCCCTCTGGTGGAATCCAGAGGCGGGGCCTTTTCTCCTTCAGTGTGACGTGGCCTGGTTTTCTGACCAATCACGACACAGGTGGGTGGACTTTCGGCTTTCGCGCCTCTCCTCTTGCAAGGAATCTGGGTTTGGCGCCAGACTCTTGCACATTTCCCGCCACATTTCTTTCACTGTCTCTTTGCACAATTCACGTGCTTGCTCCGGGATTGGCGGGAACCGCCATTTTAGATCGGCTCTCTTGCTCCGCGGAGCACATGTCGGGACGGACGCCATCTTGGATGAGCCCTCCAAATGTACATGTGCCCTGTTCTCAGTGTCTACTGGATATCTCATAGCTAAACAGTGACTGACCTCCAAATGTGTGCTCTGCATTCTGTTTCTGTATCCCACTAATATGAGGTGGCTTTACCCCAGGCTCAGCGGAACTCCTCTCCTCCATGCACTGTACTCGGTGTCTACAATGCAAGTGCTCTGTGGTGCATTTGTGTGGGTGATAGCTAGTGTACCTCTCTTTCCTAAGTACGGGCGTCTCCTACTTTTGGCCACTCATAGCTAGGGCCCTGGGCCATGGTCCCTGGACTAGTTAACAGGCTGACCCCCCCAGTTGCCTCACGCTATCTGCCTCAAGGTACTCGGACAGCTATAGCTATTCACCCCTCCTACGCCACCTCCTAAGGGCGCCCAATGCGTACTGTGCGAGAGTCTACGCTCCCCTGACTACCCCCGGTATGTGCAATTGCGCCCTTCCTTCTCCAGCACTTGCACGGAGAGTGCATCTCACTCTTCCCGTTCCGCCTCGCTGTAAGCCTGACCTGTTCTGGCATCTCAGCAGCTCGCCTCCAAATGTAACCCTTGTCCCCCCCCCCCAGACTCATCTGTGGTGTCTAGGGTGCGTGAGGGCATATTACATGCGTAGTGGTGGTGCATACCTGTGTGGAAAAGGAGGGCCTGAGCTTCCCGCGTTGTTATTGCGGAGACAGGACCAGGCTTCTGAGGTGGTAGCCTCCATGGTTTAGTGGTGCAGCACCTCCATCTTCTATACTCCCAGGGATATGGGATAGGACCTGTATAGAAGAACCTCCCTGATCCAGGGGTTGAATGCTCCAGACTCACACAACAGTCTTTGTATAACTTGTATAACAAGTATTGTCTCTTTATTGGTCAGATCAGCGACTCCAAATGTAGTGGCGACCAGCAGCCACAACAACAACAGCAATGTCCTGCTTAGCACTCCACTCTCCTCCCTTTACACGTCCTTCCTCCTCTCCTTCCCTCCAAGTCTCTCCTCTGACAGGATGGTCTGGGCTGGGGCGGCAATCCCCCGCGGCCCACCTCAGAGGTTAGCCTCTGGGTGGGGACTGGATTCTCCCCATCACCCCAGCATTGGGGTGAGGGGCTTTGGTCCACCGGGTCTATCGTGCTATCAGCTCTACTCAAAGTGTCTGAGTCTCTCCTCTCCTCTCTCTGCTCCTGTACGACTGCACAGGTGAGACCGCACTGTCTCCTCCAACTCCTCGGAAAGAACAGCCCCGTCACTTACGGGAGCTGGCTCCTAAATAGAGTCAGCCCCACCCCTCATGATGTCAGCAGAACCTCCCCTCTGTCTCATGCCTGCAGCAGAGTCAGGGGCCTGCATCTACCACTCAGGGCAGGGCTTGGAAGGGGGAAAACCCATGATGACTACTGGTGCCTGCCCTTAACAGGACTTACCACAGTAGGAGGAAGATAGGTATAGCCTGTGCTGTTTACAGGGGGCTACATAAGCAAGGGTAATTTAGTTAAATTCTTTGGCCAAAGTATTTTAAGCCTACAAGCACAGTGTGGCCCATCTGTAGGTCCTAACACTACTGCACCTACAAAATCATGGTCAAAGAAACATTTCCTTCATTAACTTTACACAAATTTAAAAAAATTACACAGTTAATATTGTTCATTACATTATCTAAATCATACTGCTCAGATGTACTGCTTGATGTGTTTCTGAATGGTATATAATTGTTAATATATAGCTTGGTGTGACACTACGTGCCATTAAAATAATATATATATATTAGGGTCCCACTTTTTCCATTCCTTTTGTCATCAAAGGCTTTCAAGAGAAATAATGTTGGGATATTCATGGTCTGGTTGTGAACTATTTATTATGACGGTATTTCTCTGTGCTAACATGAACGGAGGTTTGTAGATCTGCGATGTTAGGATAACTGTTCATTAGCATCTGATTTGCATATGACTAAGCCTAATGTCCATCAAAAGTTATCAATACATTTATTTTACTTCTTTGCTCGAGGTTATCGTAACATTAATCTGCTTAGTGGATAGGAGTATAGTTATGATAATTGTGTGTAACGTTACAATAAATAACGGAGCTTTGTGGATCTGTCCCCAAGAAACAAAAGCACCAAGCCAAACTCCCCCAGGAAAGTGATGTCACCTGGCTAAAGCAGGACTTTCATACTTAACATCAAAATGATGGTATCTAAAATTTGCAGATTATATGTGTATGTACTTATTTTTGCAAATTAATGTAGATGCCAAGTGTTTGGAAACCGTTAAATTAGTATTCGTCTTAATGTACAGAATGTCATAACTTAATTATTCAAAGAATTCTGCAATTTTATTATTTGTATTTAATTCCAAAGAAATGCATTTATTTTTCTAGTCACTTCAACCAGTATATTATTGTGTGCTAGCTTCAGTTTGTGCTTGGATTTAAGGTCATACAATTGAAGGTTACCTGGCATGAAAATACAAGGTTATATATACATTATTGATATTGCATTTGCTGAATAGCCTACTTAAACATGGTTATATTTTAAATTATGTCACTTTAATAATATAGGAGTCTTCATGTTAGCCAATAAACTAAATCTATTTTTGGCTTACTGTTTTTTTTTTTTTACTTTTGAATAAATAGGCCCCTTGATAGAAACAAATGTATAGCTGTCTTATGTAATTTTATAGTTTGTGACAAAGAACTATTACTTTCAATATTCAGTCCCATATACTGTACAGTACTTATTCCTAAAGATGACGTAAAAGATATTCTGATTTGTGACGGATGTTCATAAATATATTCTTCAACCTGCATTGTACATGGCAACTTTCCATCTCACATTGCAGGTATGTTATACAAAAAAATAAGAGACACTAAATAGAGATGGAGTGGTTATCCTCAAAGAGTTTATATCAATTCTATTCTATGCGTCAAATTAATTGTGACATTCCATTGGCACTAGAAGTGGCATCTGTATCCTGCATCTTGTAAAGTCAGTGTATCCAAATCTGTGCCTATGTCTTGCATAAAAAAAATCCCTGGATATTGATATTTTTCTAATTAAAACAACAAAAAAAGTTTAAAGAAATTAGGGTTGTATACCTTCACAGCCATTACACACATCAGTTTATATTCTGCAGGATAAAATATGTATGAATTCACCATGTTCAGGATCTCTTATATCTCTTATATTCTCTGAGTTTTGCCATGAAAGCATAGCTCAGTTATAAATTCAGGATAAAAGAGTTAGCTGCATTTAGTAAGCCAGAAGGTTGTTGTCAACTACACAAAAGTTTTAATAAAGTCTTATCTCTGTTTTTCCTAGATGTTTAGTATACTTGCTACTGAATGATATTCATAGAGCAAACCATTCCCGCTATCACTGGTTCTGTCCAGACGTATGACAATTCATTTCTAAACTATTTATAACTGCCAGCCCTGTAAGTTTGCCCCTGGGTTTCTCTTACTCTTTCGCACAGTATTAATCTCTTTTCGCAATTGCTTCAATTTGTCTCAGCACTCATTAATCACATACAAATCTGTCCCTGAATACTTTTTCCTTGTCTTATTTGTCTATCGGTACTTTCTAAAAGTTCTGATTTGCAAATAAAGTTACACACAGCAAAATAGAGAATTATAATATTATTTACCATAAGTTTAGTGAAAATAAATAGCAATTTTTAGAAGCCATTGCATAGTGCAAAAGGAGATTTAGAAAGTTGCTTAATTACCTTCTTTTTTTCCCCCAGACCTAGCTTAAAACAGATTCAAATAGAAAATTAATATTGCATGTAATCGGTATTTAGGATAATGTCAATGGAATGTAACCCTGGCATTTTGGGGCATACAATATGTACCAAGGCCATTTTGGAGCATATTGCTCCAGTTTTCTCGCTGTTTGAGTCGGCTTGTTTTTTAGAGTGTCAATAGGAGGAGTTAAAGAGGAGATACATGATGCACACATTATAATAAAATGTCTTACATTTGTAACATGGTAAGTCCATTCTACCTATTTCTTCCACTGTTACGTAAGCCCCTAGTAAGTGCAGGGCAGTAACAGGTTAATTCGGTGGGTATTACACCCCCCTGTATCCTGTTCTGTGATGGACAGAAGTGAGGTGGGGACTCATGACCTGTGTAGGCCTATCAGGATGGGTACAGCAGATCATTAGCCCGCCCCTTATGGAATAATCCTAATCAGAGGAGTGTTCCAAAGTTAGTCTAGTTCTGCCCTTTGAGGTGAGAGCATGGGCTGTCAGACACTCCCATGGCGAGGATGAGCTGTCCCACTTTAGGCCTAAGGGCCTAAAGAACATCTAGACTCCAGGCCCCATACAATCGGGGCAGCACCATCTGAAGTCCTGGGATGTTGGAGTAACATTTTATGCTGTAAGAAGAGCTGTGCAGCATGCCCATAAACTACCTGTTCAACTATACCTCTGCCTGGGTGTCAGTTCCTGGGTAGGAGGGGTAAGGAGTGCAGTGGTGGGGACTGACATCCATACACCAAGGTTCCCATCACCGCTGGAGGCGTTGAAACCATGAGCAGAACCCAGAGACAACCCAAAAGCCTGTCCTATTGCCCTCTACCACCTCGGCAGACTCAGCTCTTCTGTACTAGCAGGTATGCCTCAGCACCGCACTATCTTGTAATTCAGTCCTTCTCCCAGAGGGGGGAGGGGGGAAACATGGGTTACACATTCTATGCCCCTGTGCATCACTTTTTCTCATTTTAAACTGTGCCAATTTTCCTACTTAAAAATCTTTTCTTTATGTTAGAAACTGGGGCAAAAAGTTTGTAGTCCCATGTGTTGTTGCTCTTTTAATACCAGAAATGGGAGAATATTTCAATGTTTTGCCTCAATGAAACAAAATCAGAGGTCTACAGTACCACTGACAGTTGAACAATCCATGCCCATGGGACCACAATTGTGGCTACTTTCAATGAAAACACAAAATATCTGTGGGTAAAGCTGTGTAAGTTCGTCTATATACCAAATAAATAATTGTTGCCCATAAAGTCTACAGTAAATTATGTGCATTGTCTTTAAATAATCAAATTGTAGTGTGTAGAAGCTTGTGAACATCACTGAATTAAATTTTATTGCTCTCCATGTTAGATAAGGGTCTTGCACATCTTTGTAACCATGATAACTATGAAATCGTGCACCCGTCTAAAAGAACCAATTTGTATGTGGATTGCAGCAGTACATAATACATTTTAAAGTAAATATTCTTTTCACATAAGTTTTCTAAGCAGGCGTCAAGTAAAGATTAGACCGAAAATAAATGACAGATTAACCATTGAAAAAGAATGTTATTTTTTGTGCAACCATAATTGTAATTGCTGTTTACAAAAAACGTGTGCTGTAGCAAGTATAAAATCATTATATACTTTTCACAGTCTTTACATGCATATACTATTTTGAAAGCCTTTAAAAAAAATTGTAGCTTTTATTATGTTGCATCTAATATTAAAGTTGTTGTTGCTGAAATTAGCAAGGAAACTGTTTGAGATATATTTAGTTTACTACATTTCTTTAAAACAGGCAATCGTTATCAGCATCAAAGCAGCCACCTTTTGTTCTGGATAGTTACTGAGCACATGAAAAAAGGATACTTTTTTTTATAGTGTATCAATAAAGTAAGAAACCCCTGCTTACTTAATGGTAATATGCAGTGGTCGACAAATCACCAAAAAATCTACTCGCCAAACAAAAAAATCTACTCGCCACCTAGTACCACACGTGTGCTGCTTGGGCCAATAGGAGCTCGCCACGATGTTAAATCCACTCGCCCGGGGCATGCAAATGTATAAGGTTTGTCGAACACTGGTAATATGTATGGGTTTCTATTTAAATTCTTGATATTTTCGATTGCACAATGAAAAGAGAAAATGTATCCAACTTACCGTCATTTTCTTTTCCTGGAACCAAATGGCATTGGGCACCGTAGGTTTAGTCCATTCTTAGCTTGAGTAAGATACGTAGTCTTTGATATCAACCATAGCTGAACAATACAACTGATATATATTAAACACAGGGCGGGTAACTATGTGCCCACTGCCATATGGTTCCAGGAAAAGAAAATGAAAGGAAAAGTTGGATACATTTTCTCTTTTCCTCTTCCCCATGGCAGTGGGCACCAAAGGGACATACCCAAGCAATACAGTAAGGAAGGCCAATAATAAATAACCCCAATATCAGCTCGTGTCAGCTGAGGCCTGAATCTCCAGTCTACAGTATTTCATAAATGTGTTAAATGATGACCATGCGGCTTCCTTTCAGATCTGTGCAGGTGAGGAATGTACTTTAAACTACCATGATGTTGCCATGGCCCTTGTTGAATGAGCCTTTAGTCTTTAAGGTGGATTTTCTCCTTTGTGTTTATTTGCTTTCCTTATGCATATAAGTTATAAGTTCTAAAATGGCGGCTTAACAGGATATCTACACTAAGGTGAGGCTCCACAACCTACTGTAAGTGCTAAATTACATGACGATCCACCAGATTTGATCACAAAATGCTATAAAACAGCAGAATCATTGAGAGTGGATCATCAGAAACAATGTAATACTAATATAGTACAATTCCGATACATTTTTTATCAATTTATGGTCTGTCTTAACTTTTAATTTGAGGTCTAATCCCTGACGTAACATGCGTTTTATTGAGATCTAGGAACATCAAGAAAGGCTATCCCTCCTGCATTACATTACAACTAGCTAAATTCGCATACCCCACGAATATGCAGCAGAAATATATAGCACAAACTGTGTAGTACTAACCGTTCTAACAGTACTATCCCTCCTGAATTACCTCTGTATGACACTTATTTGATATTTATATAATATATTATATTACGTTTTTGTTAGACATCCTGCAATTGTATCAATACTCAACAACTGATGAGTTGCTACTGCTACTACTACTGCTGGTAGTGCAGTGAACAATTTGCTGTCTTCTGCTATGAGGAACAGCGAAGTTGATCCTTCTCTGTGGAAGCTGTGGGTCAGGTATATAACAAAAGACAGAAAAGCCCAATGCTACATCCAATGTGACAAAAATACACAGTAAAATACTTATATATTATCCTGAAAGGGGGTCATTTAGTTAAACCCTTTGGCCAAAGCATTATAAGCTTTATCTGCTCTCTGACTCTTATCTTCTATATTCTCTAATTCCAATATTTCCCTCATTGCTTTTATTAGAAGTTCCACAATTTCTGTATTGAATTTTGATTCTTCTGTCTGAATCTCCTGCTCTGAGGAATCGCAGTATTCTGCTTCTGAGAAATGCTGATATTGTACCTCGTTTGTCAGAGGAGTGCTCCCTCACATTATCCAAACTAGTTTGAGATCTTGAAATCTTTTCTGTTGGATAAGTCGCTTGTTGTACTGCTGACTCAACACTCTGAATTACTGTGTCTTTCGTCTATGACAGAAAAGTATTAATCTATTCATTTGGATCCCCTGCTGTTGCTTTAAGACAATCTCCACAGAGTTTCTTAGCTTCTATTCCAGGTTTATCACATGCAGAATACAATCTTGCTCTCTTAGCAACTTTCTTTTTCTGATGAAGAGCCTCCGTTACCACATTAGAAGTTCCCTCTTCTGGCTATATCACAGAGGAACTATGGTGACACAAAACATGCATTTAGTTCTGCATAACTCTCTTTAGTTGTCTCCTCTAAACTACGGATTCAACCTGTTTTAGGAAATTACCCTTTGCTGCAGCAGCCCCCGTGGTGATTTCTGCAATCCTTCCAGCTTCTTACAGCTGATTTGTCTTGCTTTGCACTATTCAGCCATGTGGGACGCAATGCAAAGCCTTGTCTCCGCATCAGCTCTGTTACCTCTGTTACCGCTGCATACTGAGACGTGTGCGGTCTGCCCAGTCGCATTGGCCTCCAAACAGCAACCCAACATGGTGATTATATGTCAGAGCTGCAGGAAGAGAGAGGCTGACAACCCCCGGATTAACTGCACTAGCTCAGTCCTTTAAAAAATAACAAACCCTACTTCTAACTGTGGGACAGGAAAAAAAACACCTGTAGTAGTAGTAGGATGGGCCTTCTATGGGACTACCTCCAGAATTCCATTTCTTGTCCTACTGAAGCTAAGGAAGGACTTAGCACTACCGTCCCACAGCTATGGGGAACATGAAATAGGGATTTTGTACCTTGTAATGTTAAAATTAGTTCAGTATTTCTGGATGACAATTGTATTCTAAAATATAAAGGATATTTTCCCTGTAATGCTAAGAGGTATTGTAAACTATCGCACATTTTGTTTCACTCTCAAATCCAAATTTGCAAATAGAATCAGGAGATGAATTAATTCCTATACAGTACATAGAGTACTTAAAACATTGCCAATACATAAAATAAGTTGAAACCCTTAAATTTCCACTATAGGGAATATTCTGGAACCAGGGTCACGTGTGAAGTATGAATAGCTCCAGTTAGCTTTAACTCATGTCTTCCCTCTTCCAAAGCATAACAAGTCCTTATTGTCTTTCTTAACTTTATTGCAGAAGTAGAAAACAAAGTCTGCTTGTAGGTGTAGTGTGAGTAGAGAGTGCTTCTCTATCTGAATGCTTTTATGAGGTTAGACTACGATAAGACAGAAAGGCCTTGCCGGGGGTAGTTGCAGACAGGTACTGTACTCACTGTCTCCAGGGTGGAAATGGAAGTGAGCGGCAAGGGTCACACTAGAAGTGAGCTGGGACTATGTTAACTGCCAGCAGAGACAGGGGGGAATGGGAAAGTCCAATTAACTTGGAGGACTGGAGATATTGCCAGGGCAACCAGAGGTGTGACAGACTGGAGGGAAAAAGGCAACATAATGTATCCATTCCATCTGCTCTGGGAGTGAAACTGCAAGGAAAGCTGACATCCTAATACAGCTAGCAGGCAGATCTGCCAAGGGAAAGGGGGGGGGGTGAAACAGAGAAGGCAGAAATGGGTAATTCTGTTCCAGGACACTCCCCGTCTGGTATCTGGAGATACCACTATATAACTGGAATATGTGGACCATATGTGCAATGCAAACAAACATAACAATGCAGAGTTCATGTCCACATAACACGGTGATACCGGCCGGTATCACTTGCTTCCAATCCTTTGACCAAAGTCTTCTGGTAAGGGAGGCCAGGTGGATGCACAGCTCCAGGTTAGCTGGTTGCACCACAATGTTTTTGTGTAAAGGTCTCTGGCACCGTTTTCTTTTAACTTTGTGAGAGAACAGTCCTTTTATCTCTGTCGTTTTCTCTACAGAGGGCATCACCTTGTGGATGTGCCAGTCGTGATAGTCTGGCACTCCATCACCTGGTGTTTGACGGAAGGTAATAGCTTTTGGCTCCTTGAGAATGCGGATCAGCACTCCTGGAAGACTGTCTGACAAGTCTGGTCCAGTGAGTAGGGCGTCGTTTGGAGAGGCTGCCTGGTGCTGAGCATTGGAACTGAACGTTGCCCAGATCTGACCGGGTTTCTGATGGTGGTGGACACCAGATGATGGAAGGTACCAACATCCTTCACCTTCCTTCAGTGAGGGTGCTGGCTTCTCGTGGCCACTAAGGAATGTCTTCTGGATGAAGGCCACAAAGTTATTTTGTAGGTCGCAGCAGAGCGAAGTGAGCCTACAGATGACATGCTCCTTGTTGTTTGGGAGGCGTCTTCTTGGCGAACAAAATGGTAGCGGGATCACCCAACTGCCCGATCCGCCCTTGAAGAGCTCCTTATCCATTCACCTCAGGAATTCTCCATCTTCCATCGATGATGCTTGCTTGTCATCGTCCCTTGTTGTCTGGAACGCTGTGCACCCTAAGGGTATCATGCAGTAAGCAGCGAAAAAATGCATTAGCCAGCTTAGCAATTAGGCATGTTTTTGGCGTGTTAAACTGGCTGTATGCTGTAAGGGGCGAATCCCTGGCGAATGAATGCGCCGCCACCATTTGATGAAATGGCGTGTAACCGGTGGCGAGACGGCTGCCTGGTGAGAAACTGCTGAGAAGCCGTCCCCTGCCGAGTTGTGTTTGCAGCAGAGAGAGATCCGCTGCTCTCTCGGCGCAAACATCAGCACATTAAAAATTATTTTTAAACCATTTTTATTCATAGTGTACATGTGCAGGGGGTCTCCGGAGCTGAACCGCATTGGTTTCAAGTCCGGGGACCCCCTGCTTCCCGAGATACAGGCCCCTTTATGAGGTGCCGGTATCCCTCTGCATTTAAAGGTCCCGATCACGTGACCACGGAATGTAAACAAAGCAGAGGGATACCGGCACCCCCTAAAGGGGCCTGTATATCGGGAAGCAGGGGGTCCCTGGACCTAAAACCAAAGCGCTTCAGCTCCGGAGACCCCCTGCACATCTACACTATGAATAAAACACACATATCAATAAAGACTCGTTCCTTACCTTAGCGGGTATTTGCTATGGTAGCGAAGCAGCATGAATATTTATTTAATAATACTGTACAGTGAGCAGGGGGTCCCCCGAGCTGAACATCACTTTGTGGACCAGGGACCCCCTGCTTCCCGAGTTGCAGGCTCCGGTATGTGTGATCGGATGGGCAGTGTCGCTGCCATGTTTATAGCGTCCCATACGCTACGTGCCCGCAATAAACATGGCGTCCACACTGTAACCGATGCCCCAAACCGGGGCCTGTAACTCGGGAAGCAGGGGGTCTCTGAGCCACAAAACAATGCGGTTCAGCTCAGGGGGCCCCCTGCTCCCGCACAATTTTATTAAAATACATTAATGCTGCTTCATTACCATAGCGGATAGCCACTAAGGCAATGAAGGGGTTAACGCATAATAGCATGTTTATTGGGGACAATTGCCCCCAATAAACATAGCAATACACAACATACAATACAGTAATGGGCAACATTACTATTATCCACAAATGGATAATAGTGCAGTTGTCCATTTAAAATACATACAGAACAATAAAGACATTAAATACATATAGCACTCACCCATGTGCGGCTGCCACGATGAAGGCCATCCTCATCTTCATCCTGCCCATGCCCCATCCGCTTCTGCAAAACAGACACAAGAATAAAAACATCCAATGTAATGTCCCCTAACCCCTTAATCACCATAGCGGTTATTAACCGCTACAGTCATTAAGGGGTTAACTCACCATCACCCACATACCCTCCCCCACTAACCTCCCCACCCCCTGAGGCCTAACCACCCTCACCCACTACCCACAAGGGAGTCCTACCACATACCCTTGGGGCCAAAACCCCCGTCCCCCCAGCACATACAGTACAATAATGTGCCAAATAACTATTATCCACATAGGGATAATACATTATTTGGCCATTATTAAACACATTAAATACCGTAGTAAAATAAAGAAAATTCTACTAACCTCATCAATAAGAAGGCCCCGTAGCCAACATCATCCTTGTGGTCCGTTGCCAAAATAATAAATAGCCAATACATATCAATGACATTCACATACCAATGAACCCCTTAATCACCTTATCGGGTACTAACCTCAAAGGTAATTAAGGGGTGAAGCCATCCTGCAATGGCAACACCACTTATGCATAACATCCTCAATGAATTAAAAAGCAATTTCCTAAACAAATCTCATGTAATCATTCAATCTAAAGCCTCAAATGCCACTTAAAACATTGCATTTACAGTGTATACATGTAGCATAAAATGTAAGCTACATGTACACGCTGCAAATCAATGTTAACAATACAATAATCCAACTAAAATAGCATGACATCACAAGAAGTATACTATGTAATCCAATAAAGTCACCATCAATTAATTAACAGACATGAATTACATCCCTAAACAATTTAAATACCATCCATACCAATTACACAATTAACTATAGCTATCGTTACAGAGAACAAGTTCACATCATACAATATAGGACACCAACAATATACTAAAGCAAGCCTCTCCATAACCTACAGTACAGCATAGAAGCCCAAAAATTACATCTCTTTAATTATAAAAGACATTTAACACACATCTATGCATAGCAGCATAGCCACAATCATTTACAATACAGTAAATCAAGCTTTTCAAACACAATCATTTCTTACCCTGTATGTATATATCTCTCTAGACATACATACATACATACATACAGTGGCAAGAAATGATATGCATAAAAAAAATAAACACATGAAAAAGCAAAAAAAAACACAGTTACATTAAATACATTTCTTTAGTTCACTTACCATTACTTGACCCCACCGAATACCGTTGATCAGCTTACTCACGAACCAATCCACGAACAGGAACCCATGAAATAATAAACCACAAAATAATAAACAATAAAATAATAAAACACGACAATCCAGGGGTCTTCTAGTTGTAATCCATCTTCATCTGTATTCTTCTACCTTCTTCCGGGGTCTTCTTCCCGTCTGCTGCCACGCCCTGGTCTTCTTTCTTCTCCGGAGGTCCTTCCTCCTCGGCGTCTTGCTTCAAAATGAGACGACATAGGCTTTTAAAGGCCTATGACGGCACATTTTCGTCATAGGGTTCCCACGGCCCTGAGTGGGCTGTGAAAACCATGTATTTTGGCCGATGCAAAAAAAAATGATGACGTCACTTAAAGGCAAAGAAAGCACAGCCAATCAGAATGGCTTTGCTTCAATTGCCTTTAAGATGACGTCATGAAAGGAAACATGGCCGCCCTCACATGGTACAGTAGCCAATCAGAGCGTGGGAACTCCATCCCAACACTATGTATTTTAAATGGACAACTGCACTATTATCCATTTGTGGATAATAGTCATTGTGCCCATTACTGTATTGTATGTTAGGGGGGTATAGGTGTTGTTGGGGTCATATATATATATATATATTTATATATATTTATTTAGTTAGTGTGGGGCTGGTGTGTGTTTTCTTTTTATTGTGGGTAGTGGGGGTGGGTGAAGGGGGTATTAGCCCCAACGGTGGTTTGTTTAGGGCTTGCGGGTGGGTAGCGGGGGGCTTAACCCCTTCATGACCGTAGCGGTATTAACCGCGACGGTCGTGAAGGGGTTAAGTGCACCCGCAACCCCCCCGCAAGCCCTAAACAAACAACAAGGGCCAAATACCCCCTTCACCCACCCCCGCTAACCACAATAAACCTGGCACGGCTCTTTAACCCCTTCATTACCTTAGCGGTTAACCGCTAAGATAATGAAGTGGGCTTTAAATGCATTTTTCCTGCCTCGGATGCATGCCGGGGGGGTCCGGTGCTGGTATTAATGGTGTCAGCTCCGGAGACCCCCGGCATCAATCCCAGCCAGGAAAAAGGCATGAATTTTTTCTAAGTGCCGATCCGCCACTCATCCGCAGCCTCTCACCAGCAACTTGCCATCTTTTTCTTGCGTGCCTGATTAGCCAGCAAAACGCCATTCTACAGTGGCGAATAGCTCCGCTTAGCTACTCGCTACTACTAGAATACAGTGTGGCGGAAAATGTTTCATTTTTAGGCGGAAAGTGCCTTCTCGCATCGCCACTGGCGGGAAAAAAAAAACCGCCAACCAAACTGGCGTTTTTTTTTAATCTCGCCACTTTCTCGCCCCTTACTGAATACGGATAGGCTTTTTTGGCGGGATAGTGGCGAGAAGTGCCTTTCCGCCGCTTACTGCATGGTGCCCTAAGTCATCGGTACGTTTCTCTTGCACGAGAATGTCTCCGTATATTTTGATGATACGTCTTTGTGTCTCTTTGTGAACTGCCCTCAGGAGGTTGTTTTCTCCCTGGACATGATGAAGAACAGTCTCTTTTGTCCTTGTAAATCCCTTTGTGAAATGTCTCTGCGACTGTCTCTTTTTAGACGTGTGAGAGGACAGTCTTTTTGCCCCTGTAGTTTCACCTGCAGGGCGCAATCTTTTGCGGCTATGCCAGCTGTGGCGGTTGGCTGCTTTGCCACTCGGTATTTTGTGGACAGGAATGACTGTACGTCTTAGCTGTGCTATTGCTCGCAGGAGGACCGTCCGATTGTTTCTTTTCCTTTGGACGATCCTTTTGTCGGTCACCTTCAGGAGGTTACTTTCTTCCTTGAGTGGAGTCGACTCATCATCCTTAGTGGTCTGGATTACTGAGCATCCTAGGCCATTGTCACATTCCCCTGATGTGAAGATTTTTTTGCTGATCTCAGGGGTATGACCTTGTCTCTTCTCCTGACTTGGCCTTCCTGTCACTTGGAGATGGCCAAGACATGATTTGGAGAGGGATGTGTGTCCGCATTCTGTTATCACTGTTCTACGGGCGTCAACATAGTCTGGTCCGTGCCCTTCGTCAATGCACACGTTGCCAATTATCACCCATCCTAGGTCAAGTCTTTGGGCGAATGGAGCGTTGCGCTGTTTACGGACTTTGTGCACCCTCAGGATGTCCCTGCCGAGCAGCAGCAAGATCTTGGCGCCCTGTTCTACCGGCGGGATGTAGTTGTCTATTCCTCTGAGGTGTAAGTGATGGCATGCCGCGTCTGGCGTGGGAATCTCATCCTTGTTTGCCGCCATGTGGTTGCATTCGATGAGTGTGTGGATAGCTATCTTCACTCTGGTGTCCACTGAAATTATAATGTAGCCAGTTGCTCTTCTCCCCGTTGTCTCAGTTAACCCTGCACAGGTTCTGAGGGTGTAGGGTGAGGCATTGTCTTGTGCGTTGAATAAGTTGAAGAATTCCATCTTCGCCAATGATCTGTTACTTTGATCGTCGAGGATAGCATACATCCGAATAGCCCTCTCAGGTTTTCCCTGGGGGTGCGACAAGGCATATTTTGGAGCAGGACCTTTTATCACATCCTTTTCCGCAAACCTCGGTGCACTAAGACGTGACAGATGTTGGCTCTCCTTCTCCTTCCTCCCCGCCATGCTCCGCTATGGAGGATGGGTTGTTGAGTTGGTGGAGTGTTAGCGCCTTTGGATGTAGAGATGTTACGTGCTTGTCACTTTTGCACACTACACACTTGATGGCCTCTTTACAGTCTTTGGCTAGGTGAGTTGTGGAATCGCAGCACCTGAAGCAAACTCCGAATTCTCCGAGTAACTTCTTGCGTTCCTCTAGGGACTTCATCCTGAACCCAAAGCACCTGTTAAGTGGGTGTGGCTTCTAGTGTATGGGACATTCCCTGTTTGGGTCCCTTGGTTTCTTGTCTCCGGCAACCGACTGGTCGGGAGTTGGTTGGGCCACGGGGGACACGTCCATCCTGTGGACCGAGATAGGCGTTCTAGCATTACCGTATCTCGCCGCTGGCCTTTCATTCCTTAGGTTGCTTGCACTGTATGTGGTCTGTGCACCTAAGATGAAACTGGGATCGTTTCTTGTCCTTGCTGCTTCGCGGATGAAGCTCAAGAAGAATGAGAAGGGAGGGAAGGCAACTTGCTTCTCCCTTTTGTATTTGGAGCCTTGTGACGTCCATCTTTCTTGGAGGTTGTAGGGTAGCTTCTCCAAGATGGGTTTCACTCCGCGAGCTGAGTCTAGGACGTTGAGACCTGTTAGGGATTGGTCATTTCTCGCAAACTCCATAACTTCGAGTAGTCCTTGTCTGTGATTCTAGGAAAGTCGTCGACTCTCTTGAAGAGCGCGTCTTCGACTGCTTCGGGGCTACCGTAGCACTCTTCTAGCCTTTCCCATACTAGGTCAAGACCTACTTGGGTGTGGTTCACATTTGCTGCCCTGAGTCTCTTTGCATGTTCTATGGATTCTTTCCCCAGCCATTTGGTTAGCAGGCTGAGTTCTTCCCTTGCGGAGAAGCTCAGGCACTTCCATATTCGGTAGTTCTCAGGACGGTCGTCAAAGTTGGTAAGTACTGTTTGCACCATGTCACGCTGGATTATGTACTTGCCCATATCTGTCAGGCCTGATGCATCGGTGTGTTGGTCGCGTTCTGAGGTAGTTGCCGGGAGGGTCCTTGCGGTCGCCTCTTCCTTGGCGTGGGCGTGTGTCGACCGCTGGTCGGTGTGAGGGGCTGTGTTTTCCCGTGTGGGTGTACCTGAATTGCGAGCCTGTTGTAGTGCATCCATGTGTGCGCTGGCGTGTGGATCACTGTTGCGGCTGTGGCTGTCCCAGGTAGCGTGTACCCTTGAAGGAACAGCGTCTTCTCCACGTGGACCTAGCAAGTCTTCGGTGTCTGTGTAGTCACTCCCGTCGTGTTGAGATGGAGCGCTGGTGTTTACGCTGAAGAGGCTCCTTACGTAATCTTCAGTGCGTTGGACTGGATCTTCTGAGATTATTCGTCTGTATGGTTGCTCCCCGCCATCCTGCTGCGCGGCTGCTTCTAAGACTTCAGCTTGAGCTACGGCGGCGGCTTCCCTCTCTTGACTTAGGGCCTCAAGTTCCGCATTAAATTCGGCTTTCCTCCGTGCAGCGGCTGCGGCGGCAGCGGCGGTGGCAATGGCTGCGGCGGCGGTAGCATTAGCGGTGGAATTGGCTGCGGCGTTCTGCTCCTACTCTTCTATGCGCGCTATCTTTGCCCTGACGGCTGCCTCTTTCAGACTATATTCGGCCCTAGCGCGTGCGGCTTCTGCGGTGGCCCGCGCCTTGGTAGCATTTGCTCTTGCGCTGGACGCGTTAGATTGCACTGACTTACCTGACCTTGATGAGCGCCTAGATGTGCTGGAGCGCTGTGATGCGGTCTCCAGCAAAAGGTCTTTTCTCTTACTCTCGGCTTCCATGATAGAGGTACGCACACGGCTGTCACGTGTTAGGTCGATATTATGCTGTAAGTCCCTTTCTTGCAGGCTTTCGCCGGTGTTAGCCCTGGTCAAGTAAGTGATGTATGCCTCTGACAGCTCTTGATAGTACGAGTGATCTATCTTTAATTTAGTTATTGCCTGCTCGGGGTGTTGTACATAATTGCCAGCGCCGGCGACATTGCGTATTCCAAGTGTGGTTATTTCCAAGGCCTTCTCTAATTTAGCGCGGTGCGCTTCAATGTCCGTCTCGTACCTTTTGCATGCTTTATGTGTGAGTGTAATTGTCCGTTTAGGCCTTGCGCCTTCCTGCGTCTGTTGCAGTTGTGTAGCGGTCTCTGTTTCTGAGTGGTCACTCTCCTTCGTTGTGTCTGGTAGGGATCTGAGTTCTGCCATGCTGTAGGTGTATGTAGGCCTTTAGCCAGTGCGTGTGGCGTGCGGTCTGTTACCTGCATTAGCGATGGGCGACTGTCTCAGATGATGCCGATCGGCGTCCTGCAGCGTTCAGCATAGTGGTAGCTGTACTCACAGGTGTCCGGTGGCTCTGACCGTGTCCTGGCGGGTGTCTGGTTGCGTGGCCCTTGGTGGCACTAGCCGTGGGGACCTGCACAGTGGTAGGTGAGATGGTAACTCCTCACTGTGTCGCTGTGCAGAGGGTGGACTCAAACAGAAAAGGCAATTAAAGTTCTGTGTATAGTGCACTGTCTGGCTGCAATACTGCTGCTTTTTGTGTAAAGCTGCCTGCTTTTCTGTGTAGAGCTGTTTTGCTAGTGCTGGTGTGCAGAGACTGCTCTGTAAAAGCTGTGTAAGCTGCTGGCTTGTTTAGCTGGAGAGGTAGCTCTGAATCTAGCATAAAGGCTGTGAGTAGCAGCTCCTGTGTGCAGTGTAAAGCTGCTTGCTTGTTTATGCATAAAGCTGTAGCTGTTTGCTGTATAGAGGCTGATGGCTCTGTGTAGCAATGTGGAGCAGTATGCTTGGACTGTGGTGGTGAGAGACTGCTGTTTATTTGCTGTGTAAGCTGCTTGCTTGTTTCTTTAGCATAAAGGCTGTGAGTAACAGCTTCTGTGTAGACCTCCAGCATACGGTCTCTGTCTTACTATCCTGGAACCAGGGTCACGTGTGAAGTATGAATAGCTCCAGTTAGCTTTAACTCATGTCTTCCCTCTTCCAAAGCATAACAAGTCCTTATTGTCTTTCTTAACTTTATTGCTGAAGTAGAAAACAAAGGGTGCTTGTAGGTGTAGTGTGAGTATAGAGTGATTCTCTATCTGAATGCTTGTATGAGGTTAGACTACGGTAAGACAGAAAGGCCTTGCCGGGGGTAGTAGCAGACAGGTACTGTACTCACTGTCTCCAGGGTGGAAAAGGAAGTGAGCGGCAAGGGTCACACTAGAAGTGAGCTGGGACTATGTTAACTGCCAGCAGAGACAGGGGGGAATGGGGCAGTCCAATTAACTTGGAGAAACCAGAGGTGTGACAGACTGGAGGGAAAAAGGCAACACAATGTATCCATTCCATCTGCACTGGGATTGAAACTACAAGGAAAGCTGACATCCAAATACAGCTAGCAGGCAGAGCTGCCAAGGGAAAGGGGGGGGGGGTGAAACAGAGAAGGCAGAAATGGGTATTTCTGTTCCAGGATAGGGAACATATAGCATTGTTTTAACAGTGTTCCTGGTTGCCTTATTGATACAGACAATAGGAGTTTACACTAAAACACTGGGCACATTATGTCCAGTCAGCAATTGTGCAAGGATAGGAATTTAGAAAAAAGCACAGAGCATTGACTTTTAGAGGTTTTTATTATGAAACGCCTCAATTTGATAACGTCTTTGGCATATTCAAGTACCAAGGTCAATTCACAATTGACTACTGTACAGTACTGTACGTACAGTATACTTGTTTTTTATCTGTATTTTAAACACCTGCAAATCGACACAGTAGCACAGTACTGTACACATTACAATTCATTCCAATTTCTGCTACCTGCTGGATATGCGAAGAATTGCACCCAAAGAAATCCGAAACCATTAAATTAAGCAGATCAACCGCGGGTGCCGGCGGCGTGAATGCTGCGTGAACAGCGGCATGAATGCGGAGTTAATACCGTATGGAATACAGCAGAGCACACGAAAACTGCTCCGTGATTTATTCGAATAACGGCCACTGCAGCTGTACCATGACATATGCAACTAAATTAGTATTTTTGGAGGGATAGTGACCACATCTTAAAACGGCAATCCAATCTGGCGATATGTTTTGTGAATTGTTTTTCTTTTCTTCCTTACATAGGATTGAAGCAGGGGGTTTCCGGAGCAGAACCCCATTAAATTTCAGTTCCGGGGACCCCCTGCTTCTGGAGATCCAGACCTCCGTAGGGGGTGTTGGTAGCCGCTTCCTTCGGCTAGCAGGGTTCATATAATGGCGGAGTTTCAAAGCTCCCGCACCCTGTGGGCAAATTGGAGCCATGATGTTTTCAGGTTCGGCTTCTTATTGACCCGTGTGACACGGGAGCTTTAAACTTTGTCGAGATACTGGCACCCCCTTTTGGAGGTCTGTATCTCAAGAAGGAGGGCATCCCGGGAGCTGAAATTAATGGTGTTCAGCTCCAGAGACCCCCTGCTTCAAACCTGTTAAAAACAGTAATAAAAAAAGGAGGTGTGTGCAAAGCACACATGTTATAAGTGAAACTTCTGTGTTTTCACACTTTCAAAAGTGTTTCATGCCATAAATATCATAAACATGAAAGTACAATTTGATTGATAAAATACAGTGAAGTTTGATTGTGAAGGCACATGTTCGGCACATACCCCTTGTG
Organism: Ascaphus truei; assembly: GCF_040206685.1. NCBI lineage: Eukaryota > Metazoa > Chordata > Amphibia > Anura > Ascaphidae > Ascaphus > Ascaphus truei. Next base: position 141,514,065 of record NC_134484.1, read on the forward strand.
TCTGTGTCTGTGTGTGTCTGTGTGTGTGTCTGTGTGTGTCTGTGTGTGTCTGTGTGTGTCTGTGTCTGTGTGTGTCTGTGTGTGTCTGTGTCTGTGTGTGTCTGTGTCTGTCTGTGTGTGTCTGTGTCTGTCTGTGTCTGTCTGTGTCTGTGTGTGTGTCTGTGTCTGTGTGTGTCTGTGTCTGTGTCTGTCTGTGTCTGTCTGTGTCTGTGTGTCTGTGTCTGTGTGTGTCTGTGTCTGTCTGTGTGTGTCTGTCTGTGTCTGTCTGTGTCTGTCTGTGTCTGTGTGTCTGTGTCTGTGTGTGTCTGTGTCTGTGTGTGTCTGTGTCTGTGTCTGTGTGTGTGTGTCTGTGTCTGTGTGTGTGTCTGTGTCTGTGTGTGTGTGTCTGTGTCTGTGTCTGTGTGTGTGTCTGTGTGTGTCTGTGTGTCTGTGTGTGTCTGTGTCTGTGTGTGTGTGTGTGTCTGTGTCTGTGTGTCTGTGTGTGTCTGTGTCTGTGTGTGTGTGTGTGTGTATCTCTGTGTCTGTGTGTGTCTGTGTCTGTGTCTGTGTGTGTCTGTGTCTGTGTCTGTGTGTGTGTCTGTGTCTGTGTCTGTGACTGTCTGTGTCTGTCTGTGTCTGTCTGTGTCTGTCTGTGTCTGTCTGTGTCTGTCTGTGTCTGTGTCTGTGTGTGTGTGTGTGTGTGTGTGTGTATATATATATATATATATATATATATATATATATATATATATATACATATATATATATATATATATATATATATACAGTATATATATATATATATATATATATATATATATATATATATATATGTATATGTGTATATGTATAAATATATGTGTGTGTATGTATATGGGCATACCAGACAGGGCCGTAGACAGCTTTCCTGGGGCTCACTGCCTGCATCTCACATCACCCTCCCCCCCGCATCTCAAATCACCCTCTCCCCTGCACATCGCCACGCACATCCTGCCTTCAAGCCTCTGAACTTGCGGGGTGGGGCCTACAAAGGAGGCCACATGCAACAGCACCGGAGAGAGAGGCCTGCTGCAGGGGGGGAGGGGAAGTTGGGACCCAGTACTCATACGCAGAGCTGCCTGCCCCGGGGCAGCTGGAGCTCGAACAGAGGTCGGGTAACTGCAAACACCAGCCGTCTGGCTGGCCGGGCCCCCCCCCACAACCTTGGGGTCAGGGACAATACAGTAGTTCCGGCTCTCCTCCCCTGTCAGCGGCCCTGATACTAGTACACTGGTCAGCAACACAGACAGTCATCCCCCTGACAACGTGTCCTCCACAGTGATTACTCCAGAGACCACCCTGCTGGAGCAGGCACTTGGCACAGTGAGTTGCGACCCCTACACGTGCATCTGTGAGCTGGTGCTTACAATGTAACTGTGAGTGGAAGCCTATGGCCAGAACCTTGGCCCTGTTTCCATCTCACACCCGGCCAGGAGACCCCAGGGAGCCGGTCACAGAAAGAAGCACGGTGATCCCAGAGAGGCAGCCAGAAGCAGCAGTATTGTGCTCCGGAGGGTCGGGTCTAATAATGCAGTCCTGGTACAGGAGCGCTCGTTCCGGCTGTGTGTGGTTTCCTAGGGCCGGAAAGTGCCTGTGCATGCGCTGAGTACAGTGAATGTTTGTGCGCATGCGCAAAATACTAGCAATGCTTTTGCACATACACAGTTAGTCAGTTCCGTTATTTTTTTTCTGACAATTTTCAGTTTTTTTCCCTATGAGATTTTTTTGGATGGCACTGCCACAAAAGAAGTTTGACTTTAAAAAAGCATAAATTGCACTTTTTAATGATTTAAGCTCCCTACCCAACCCCCAGGTGGTCTGCTAAGGGCAAGGTGTAAAATATATTTAGGTTTACAAATTACAGAGTATTCCTCCATGAAAATAACAGAGAGTAGCAGGGGGGAATTCAGAAGACATGGTAAAAAAAAAAATCAACTTAGAAGTTAGGACTTGATTGACAGGTGGTTACTTTGGAGAGGTGGGCAAGCTTATCATGCTTTGGCTAAAATATGTAACTAAAACCCCAATTTAAATGAAATATTAGAAATAAAGATTTGCAGCCTTCTACGCAGCAGGATGTACATAATACAAAGGGTTAACAATAATGATGAAATGTTGTGATTCTAGATGTGCGATGATCTTGTGTTTTCTGCTTAAGGTTTGGCAATATACCAATCTTTTATATTTTAAAACAATGAGCAAATCACTGACCACGCAGCAAGCCCACAGCAACATAAATTCAATATTTTCATTTAGGAAGTATGAACAGTCATCAAAAGGTGGTAGATTCTACATTCTCTAGCAGACTCTAGCTTTACTCCCAAGTAGTGAAATATATAGAAGGAAAGGGTAGGTCAGCTGTTGCAATGACCCAAAGAGGAATGCATGTGATGCATACGTCCTATACGTATAATAATGAAATGACCGGCTCTGCACTTCACACAAAGGAGGAAAGGGAAGAGTAAGATAGACATATCCTGTCTGTGCATAACATTTCCAAAAGAAAACTGCCGTACCTCAAATCAGGAAATGTGTGCCCTTGTGTAATCCTTTGATATGGGTTTGTTTACTTTTTTGGTACAACATGCGCTGTTATTTTGGAAATAAACATGCTCATGATGATGTATTTCACGTTAAATGGCTGTCCTAATGTTTAATGTTCCGATTGTGCTCATGAGATACAATTGTTCTTTACTAAATTATATGCTTTTGATTTTTCTATACAGGCATACCCCGGTTTAAGGACACTCACTTTAAGTACACTCGCGCGTAAGTACATATCGCCCAATAGGCAAACGGCAGCTCACGCATGCGCCTGTCAGCACGTCCTGAACAGCTATACCAGCTCCCTACCTGTACCGAAACTGTGTGCAAGCGGGGAGACTATAGAGCCTGTTACACATGTGTTATTTACATCAGTTATGCACGTATATGACGGTTGCAGTACAGTACATGCATCGATAAGGGGAAAAAAGTAGTGCTTCACTTTAAGTACATTTTCGCTTTACATATATGCTCCGGTCCCATTGCGTACGTTAATGCGGGGTATGCCTGTAGTAAGTCCATGCTGTTGGTTTAGTTTTCCTATTGTTCATACCTGCAAAGAGGAAGGTCAAGACCTACCGTACAGTGCAATAATCAGTAGAATAAGGAACGCTTCGTTTCTATTGGTGTATTTTAATTTCTACTTGTTTTGTTATATATATATAGAAAATGCAAATATACTGTATGCTCATTTGCATGTCTTAGGCAGGTCTGCAACCCCGCCTTTCACCATTATCACCCAGCACACAGCACTTCCACTGCAGCAAGGGATTCTGGGAAATGACATGCAAATGAGCACACAGTGCCACTTTTTGCTTCAAAAAACATTTTATACATGGTTCTCTATAGGCTTAAGCTTGCTGCATGGTCACAGCTTTGAGCACAGCCAGGGTTAAGATGCATTGCCAGAAAACCCACCCACAGACAGCTGTTTCAACCTTAATGGGTCTCATCAGTGTGGGGTTGGTTAACTGGCTATGCAATGAAGCGAAAGGATGGGGTTTACCATACTGAGTTAAGTTATGGTGAGTAAAAAAAGTGACAAAAACCCTCCACAGCAAAGCATATAGCAAAGGCAAATATACTGTATGCTCATTTGCATGTCTTAGGCAGGTCTGCAACCCCGCCTTTCACCATTATCACCCAGCACACAGCACTTCCACTGCCGCAAGGGATTCTGGGAAATGACATGCAAATGTGCACACCGTGCCACTTTTTGCTTCAAAAACCATTTTATACATCGCAGATAGGGGCCTTTACAGGGTGTGTGGTACATAGACCTGCTGGCAACAGGAGGGCTGAGTCGTCCACCGATGGTAGTGGGGATACAGGAACAGGCTTCTGAGGTTCATACCCCACATATCTCCTCAGCAGTGCAGCGCCTCCATCTGCCATAGACTCCAGGAACTGAAGGGGATCTCCCACAGTAGAACTTATTACCTCTCCTCCCAGTAAGGTCACGCACCAGGCAGGAGGTATATTGCAAAACAGGAACGGGTTTATTACTACACTCTGCAGTAACAGTTCATGGCAGTCTTCTGCCAGATACAGTCTGTCAGATCAGCTATCACTGAAGATGGTCCCTGGACCGTCACTACAGGCCAAGTGCACCCGCAGCCGTCCTAGCTCTTCCCCACCTCCCTAGCAGAGGCAGAAGTATGGTCCACACTCACTCTCCCCCGGAGGGAAGAGCACATGGGAAGGCCCCAATCTCAGGCTCCCAGTTGTGTGACCTGCCTTCCTCAGAGGGGAAGGAACAACACTAACGTTAGGGCAGTCCTGTCCATATGTAGAGCCAGGAGTTGGACATCCCGTTGTCCCAATTACAACAGGATGTACCACCCTCTGCTGTCACTCAAGTGCAGTACCAAAGGTGTGGGGGAAAGACCCATACTAACTACTGGCAACCTGATAGTACCAGGGTTTACTGCCAGCCCATTGGGTAAAATAGTAGTCAGGGTGGACCCTGCTACTCTTCTTCTGGTGGATTCCCAACGACCCCACTTGGGCCCTAAATTTTCGGGTACCATTGTCAAATGAAATCTGAATAAAACAAAATAACAGTTCACATGATCATTACATAAATATGCATGATATACAGTACAGTTCTCTGGGAAAAACAGCACATGACAGGGTATTTGCATAAACACGTACAAAATGGCTGTAATATTAACATAGGTTCCTCCAACATGGAGAACCTTCTCATCAATAATAGTGCTCAGGATCCGGCTTTTGCACTACCGCTCCTGACTCATCAGTGACTATGATGGAGAACACACTTTTAGGATTTCGTTCTGAAATGTACTCCACCTTATACATATACACTGATCGCCCTACCTTCCAAACTTGCACTAGATACGCTATCCTCTCATGTATGTTGTGAAAGGTAATTCAATTGTGCTCAAGCACATAAGTCTTTACAGCTTCCACTAACCATCGTTCCCAGTTGGCGTCAATTTCCCGCATTAACGGCTCAGGGACATATGGATACTCGAACCCATGAGAGCTCCGATACTTTGTACTACGTGCCACTCAGCTCGGCTAATCTTAGTGAGCCGGCAACCTTCAGCCTTACCTGGCTGAACCCAGTACAATGGTTCTTGAATCAGAGGCACATAATTTTCAGAAACATTACCCGTAGGCTGTACAATACCCTCTATAATGTCTGCTTCTCTTCTCCTCATTTCTTGTGCAGCCTCATCAGGACTAAACACTCCTTCCGCCCACCAATCATGCACTATGGTCTCGGTTTCAAGCAAGAACCTCGTAAGGTCCATAAAGGTACATATCCCTTAAACCTAGGATGCCACCATGGTAGGGAACTAACGGACTTTGCTACAGCAATCCCTGTATGTGAGGTAGTGTTGGTGGAAGTAGAAATATCAGATGTAACAGACATAGGATAATGATTAAATCCACTATTTACACTGCATACTGTAACGCTCATCCTGCCCACAAGCCAGACGAGACCCCGGGACTGAGGTGGAAAGGAGTAATACAACACACCTAACAGCAAACGGGGGCACGGCCGGAGTGTGGTAGTAGCGTAGCTGGTCCAGATAACAAAAATAGACAAAGTTCAGTACTTGCCAACTCCGGTGTTGAATGGTAAAGTCCGTAAGCCAATGGTCAAGGTGTAGAGAGGGCAGCGTGGTAGAGTGTCCGTAAGCCTGGGTCGTGGAGTGGAGAGAGCAGCGTAGTAGGGGTCCATAAGCCGAGTCCAAGGGATATAGAAGTCAGCAAGCTAGAGAGTCCAAAGCCAAGTCCAAGGGGTACCAGAGAGCAGCGTGATCGAAGTCCAAAGCCAAGAGTCAAAATCCAGGGAGGTCAGCAGAATATCCAGGGACAGGAACAGGGAACGAAAGACAAGAGAGCCAGGCAACAGCAGACAGCACCAAGGTACAGAAGCTATGCACAGCAAGGAGGTAATGGTGAGGGGAGACTAAATAGTGGGCTGGGGCCTATCAGAGGAAGGGGAGGAGCGGAGGAACGGACCCGGGGAAATCCTGATAGGAGAGAAGGGCCTGGTGGATGGACCTGGTGGAGCAGGGGCAGGGAAGAGTGTGATGCGCGCGCTGCACCTGAGGAGGCGGTGTCAGGCACCCGGCACCAGTAAATGGAAGCCTTGGTCCGTGCACGCCCGAATGGGTGATGCATGCGACCCGGAAGTGCGGGAGCAGCCGTGGGAGAGACCGCGATGACTGAGGCACGCTGCCGGGGAGCCCGAGCAGCAGGGAGAAAAGGTAAGGAGGTGCTGGAAGCGTGAGTACCCGCAGCGCGGATCCTTACAGTACCCCCCCCTCGAGGGTCGGAATCCGGACGATCCATCCAAGGTCTGAGGGGAAATTTTTGGTGGAATCGTTTGAGTAGAGACGGGGCGTGAAGATCCGCATGCGAGACCCAAGAACGATCGTGAGGTCCGTATACTTTCCAGTGGACCAAAAATTGGAGTTTGCCCCTGGAGATGCGAGAGTCAATGATGGACTGGATTTCAAACTCCTGTTGTCCTGGTACAATGGGGGGAGGAGGCCGAAGTGAAGGATGAGCAAATCGTGTGCCTTGGATGAAGGGTTTCAAGAGTGAAACATGAAAGACGGGTGAAATTTTCATAGAGGGAGGTAAGCGAAGCTGATAGGCCACAGGATTCAATTGTCTCAGAATAGAGAAAGGACCCAGAAACCTGGGAGACAGTTTAGGGTCTGGGGCCTTCAGTTTGATATTTTTAGAAGAAAGCCAGACCTTCTCTCCAGGTACGAACTTATGGGACTCCTGACGAAGCCTATCCGCTTGTCTCTTCTGTCTTAGCACGGACTACTGTAAACCTGTTTGAATCCTCTTCCATGACCCCTGTAACCCTATCATCAGCTGCAGGAACTCCAGACCTGGAAGAATGCATGGGAAGGCGGGTGGGATGAAATCCATAGTTTACAAAAAATGGAGATTCTTGAGTGGACTCATTCTTGAGAGAGTAAATAGCAAATTCTGCCCAAGGAAGTAACTCTGCCCAATTATCCTGAGAATCGGAAGAAAAACAACACAAATACTGTTCTAGGGACTGGTTCATGCGTTCAGTCTGCCCATTCATTTGGGGGTGATAGCCTGAGGAAAAAAGAAGGGTAATGCCCAACCTCTGGGAAAATGCACGCAATAACTTTGAAACAAATTGAGTACCCCGATCTGAGACAATGGACCACGGAACGCCATGGATACAGAAAATTTATTTTACGAAAATATCAGCCAAAGTACTAGAATTGGGTAGACCCTTGAGGGGAACAAAATGAGCTTGCTTGGAGAATCTGTTGACAATTACTAGAATAGTAGTCATACCATTAGACGGAGGAAGATCCACAATGAAATCCATGGCAATGTGACTCCAAGGGCGGTCCGAGACCGGGAGAGGTTGTAGAACACCAGAAGACTTTTGACGGACCGATTTATTTTGTGCGCAGACTGGGCAAGAAGAGGTGAAAGCTCTAATGTCCTTTTACATCTTGGGCCACCAGAAAGTTCGCCAAATCAGATCAGCAGTCTTCTTAAACCCGGGATGGCCGGCAGATCTGGAGGAGTGACCCCATTCAAGAATTTTGAGATGAAAACGTGGGGCTGCGTAAAGACGACTATCATGGACTTCTAGCCCTTCGGGGACCTGTGTTTGAGAATCCAGACTCTTATCCAGTATGTCAAAGGAGGCAGCAGAGATAAACAATGGGGGGGACAAAATACTCTCCGGGACTTCCCTAGACTTCTCAGTGATAAACTGACGGGACAATGCATCCGCTTTGATATTCTTTGTCCCAGGAATATAAGAGATGATGAAGTTAAACCTTGAGAAGAACAACGCTCAACGAGCTTGACGGGGCCCAAGACGACGAGAACCTTCAATGTAAGAAAGATTTTTGTGGTCCGTCAGGATCAGAATGGGTTCCTTGGTTCCTTCCAGAAGATGTCTCCATTCTTGTAATGCCATCTTGATGGCCAACAACTCCCTATTCCCCACGTCATAATTTCTTTCTGCAGAAGAATTTTTTTTTTTTAAAAAGTCACAGGGGTGTAGTTTATCTTCGGGGGTGATCCTTTGAGAGAGGACCGCACCGGCTCCCACGTCGGAGGCGTCAACTTCCAAGGTAAAGGGAAGGGTGGGGACGGGATGTCGCAGGATGGGGGCAGAGACAAAGGCTCTTTTAAGAGACTCAAAGGCACGGCTGACCTCCAATGGCCAAGAGGAGGGATCAGCCCCTTTTTTGGTAAGGGCCATAATAGGTGCTACCAAAGTAGAAAAACCAGCAATAAATTTCCTATAATAATTTGCGAAACCAAGGAAACGCTGAATCGCCTTTAAAGAGTTAGGTTGTGGCCATTCGAGTACGGAATTGAGCTTCTCCGGATCCATGGTGAACCCCTGATCCGAGACAATGTATCCCAGGAAGGTAGTTGAGGATTGATTAAAGTCACACTTCTCCATCTTTGCGTAGAGCTTGTTGGCCCGTAAACGAGAGAGCACCATCTTGGTATGGAGAATGTGTTCCTCGAGGGTTTTGGAAAAAATGAGGATATCATCCAAGTAGATAATCACAAAAGAATTTAATAGATCACGAAAAACCTAATTCATAAAGTCTTTGAAGACTGCAGGGGCATTGCACAACCCAAACGGCATCACCAGGTACTCATAGTGACCGCTGCGCGTGTTGAACGCGGTCTTCCACTCGTCGCCACTGCGGATGCGAATCAGGTTATTTGCCCCCCGTAGATCAAGTTTAGAGAAAATCGTTGCGCCTTGCAGCCTATCGAAGAGCTCTAGCGATTCTTGATGGTAATTTTATTTAGGCCACGGAAATCGATGCACGGGCGAAGCGTCCCATCTTTCTTTTTTACAAAAAAGAATCCTGCTCCGGCGGGAGAGGTGGATTTCCAGAAAAAGCCTTTTTGAAGATTTTCTGTGATATACTCGGACATGGCCTCCGTCTCAGGCAAAGACAATGGATACGACCTGGCTTTGGGAAAAGGGGCACCCGGAATTAAGTCAATTGGGCAGTCGAAAGGGCGATGAGGGGGAAGCTCCTCGGATTTGGTCTTACTGAAGACATACAGGAACTCCGAATTGACGTCCGGTAGGGTGGTGTCTTGCGGGGAAAAGGTTTCCAAGACGGCCAATACCGCAGCGGACGGAGGAGGCAATTCCCCATGGGGCGATCTCCATTGAACAGGGAACTCAGCAGTCCAATCAATGATGGGATTGTGAAGTTGTAGCCATGGTAAGCCCAGGATGATTTGGACCGAAGGGGAATGGATGACATCAAAAGAAATTAGTTCCAAATGTCCATCATTCATAGAAAGTTCAATGGGAAGTGTCTCCAAGGAAATGAAAGCTGGCTGCAGGGGTCGACCATCGATAGCCTCCAACCCGACCGGAAAGGCCTTCTCCTGGAGAGTTGCAGAAAAATGGGAGTCTCACACCCCCTAGTGGCGCTTCTCAATAGTGACCACAGTCATAATACATTGAAACTGCTTGCTGAACAGCCGTCCATGTGTATAAAACACTGATGAATACAGTGGTACAACGGTCCCCCCAATAGCCTCCAACGTGAGGTAAATTTTGTATGGGACAGGGACTACGATATGAAAAGTACTCACTGTTGTGATAGCAGGACTTGTAGCTGATCCGGTGTGCTCCTGCTGATTGAGTCGGAAGAAGTTCAGGATAGAGAAAGCGGTGCAACTCCCATGCAGATAAAAATCACAGACCAGGGTAAGTACACTCTAGTGAAGCTTTAATGACACCCCACAACCCCCAAAACCCACTCTGACGCGTTTCAGTGTATGTGCGAAACGCGTCAGAGTGGGTTTTGGGGGCTGTGGGGTGTCATTAAAGCTTCACTAGAGTGTACTTACCCTTCTCTAGGGGAGGAATGTTGTACTGGATAGCAAAAGCATGATTCATGAAATTCCCTCTGGATCCAGAATCGAGGAAGGCCAGAGCGGAGATTTGAACGCTGGCATACTTAAGGAGGACAGGCAGTAAGATGCGCTTGGGAAGACCCTGTGCGGGAGAAGGGAAAGAAGAGATAGTACCCAGTAAGATCCCCTCATACCTCACTGGGTGTTGGCGTTTCCCGGCCTCAAGTGACAACACGGCAGGATGTGGCCAGGAGATCCACAATAGAAGCACAGCCCCTCGATCCGCCGACGTAGTCGCTCCATAAAAGAAAGTTGATGACTGCCCAGTTGCATGGGTTCCGGAGCATCCAATGCTGGTAGAACAAGAGGATGAGACCTGGAAGTAGAAGTCATAGAAACAGAAGTACGAGGATGCTGACGTTCAGCCTGCCTCTCCAGAAGTCGTTGATCCACCCTGATGTACAAAGCGATTAAGGCCTCCAATGAGGATGGCCTCTTACGAGCCGGCAGCTCGTCCTTTAAGGATTCCGAAAGTCCCTGCCAGAAAGCCACAGAAAGTGCCCCATCGTTCCAATCAGTCTCAGCCGCGATAGTCTGGAACTCCAGAGCGTAACGTGCCACCGATCTCTGACCCTGTGAAATGTGGAACAAGGAGGAAGCAGCCATATCACTACGTCCAGGGGTATCAAAGACTAAATGAGACATTAACCTGGGGAATCTGAACGGATAAGGTAGCCACCTGTTGATTAAGAGCGGTGACCTGGTTGTCCAAGAAGGTAAAGTGTTTGGAGATGGTAGTTAGGGTATCTTCCACCTCAGGGGGGTCTGGGTCTGATGGGCTCTGCATAATGTAACGTTTGGCCTGCCCACAAGCCAGACGAGACCCCGGGACTGAGGTGGAAAGGAGTAATACCACACACCTAACAGCAAACGGGGGCACGGCCGGAGTGTGGTAGTAGCGTAGCTGGTCCAGATAACAAAAATAGACAAAGTTCAGTACTTGCCAACTCCAGTGTTGAATGGAAAAGTCCGTAAGCCAATGGTCAAGGTGTAGAGAGGGCAGTGTGGTAGAGTGTCCGTAAGCCTGGGTCTTGGAGTGGAGAGAGCAGTGTAGTAGGGGTCCGTATGCCGTGCCCAAGGGATATAGAGGTCAGCAAGGTAGAGAGTCCAAAGCCAAGTCCAAGGGGTACCAGAGAGCAGCGTGATCGAAGTCCAAAGCCAAGGGTCAAAATCCAGGGAGGTCAGCAGAATATCCAGGGACAGGAACAGGGAACTGAAAGACAAGAGAGCCAGGCAACAGCAGACAGCACCAAGGTACAGAAACTATGCAGAGCAAGGAGGTAATGGTGAGGGGAGACTTAATAGTGGTCTGGGGCCTATCAGAGGAAGGGGAGGAGTGGAGAAATGGACCGGGGGAGATCCTGATAGGAGAGAAGGGCCTGGGGGACGGACCTGGTGGAGCAGGGGCAGGGAAGAGTGTAATGCACATGCTGCACCTGAGGAGGAGGGGGTCAGGCGCCCGGCGCCAGTAAATGGAAGCCTGGGTCCACGCGCGCCCGTAAGTGCAGGAGCAGCCGTGGGAGAGACCGCGAGGACTGAGGCACGCCGCCGGGGAGCCCGAGCAGCAGGGAGAAAAGGTAAGGAGGCGCTGGAAGCGGGAGTACCCGCAGCGCGGATCCTTACACATACATCATCAGCAATATCATTATCATCGGTCAACATAGTATTCCCGTAAGACCAGTCCTTCCAGTCTGAAGAGGGAACATGAGTCTTAGAGGCCAGCAGGCTCCTCTTTTTAGAGAAATGTTCTCTCGCGGCTCTATCAGCGTCCCCAGGCAGTAACCCACCCTGAGACAATCTGGTAGAAGGGGTTTCCTGGTCAGAAGAGCGGTAAGACGCCTGGAGACCAGCTGTACTGGACGAGGGAAAAGGGGTCTGAAACGTAACCAAGTCCTGGACAGTTACATCCCCGGGACCCAACTCTAAAGTTATGCTCAATATCGGTTGAGCAGCAATAGGTTTTGGCCTTGGTGTTTTGCAAATAGTCCAGGTACTGAGCCAGAAAAGAAGGGGTAGGCCCATCTGTACACACCGGAGGTGGGTCTTTCTTTGGGGCCACTTTCAGGCTAAACTTGCGTTCGTACATAGAACGTATGAATGCTGTCGGAGCAAAAGAAGGGGTAGCGGTACTCACCGGAGCAGTGATTGGGGACTTCTCATCCGCCCCAGCGGTCGCTATCAGCAGAACGTCATCTCCTGCAAGTGACACAGGATCCTGGTGCTTGTCCAGATCCTTCACCGGAAGGACATTGACATTCGGTAGTTGCTTAGGGGTGGGATCTTGGTCTTTATCAACTTCCGCCACGTGAACGTCGGCACCTGATGGCACCTCCATCGGTACCAGAGAATCACTGACAAGGCCTCTGGTCACCTCCACTACTGGTAGGCTCATCCGCCTCTCAGGTCTCACAGTCGCAGTCATCGGCAAGGGAATCCGCTGTCAAGCATAGTCGCTGACACCATTCGGTTCATCTCCAGTCTCAGCTGGTGTAATAAACAGCGGCCGGAACATCACCGAAGATCGGCGGCTACTGGTGCAGGAAGGGTATAGACACATCCGCAGGGGAAAGGCACCGGCTCATTTCCGCGTCCACAGTGGCTATTGGCAAGGCCTCTCTAGGCTCCTGTGCCTCTGGGAAAAGCAGTTGTAATGCTTGCACTGCCCACGAGCAAGACAGGACCCCAGTACTGAGGTGGGGAAGTATTGAACCATGCACCCACAGCAGCGGAAGCGTGCCTGGCAGGCAGATTGTCAACGTAGCCAGGTCTGGGTTGGGGAGAGTGGGTTAGTCCAGATACTTGCCAAGGTCTTGGGTTGGAGAGATTAGAATGGTCAAAGTCCGTATAGCCGTGGTCTGGGGTTGGAGAGGTGATAAAAGTGGTAGTCTGTGTAGCCGTGGTCAAGGTTGGAGAAGTCAGAAGAGTCGAGGGTAAGCCGAGGTAAGTATCCACAGGAGTTTCCAATTACAAGCCGGGTCGGTACATGAAGGGTTAACTGTAGAGAGAAGCACAAGACAGGGAGCAAGGCATAACAGACGTGGAAGCACAAGGCTACAACTAGTTATGCTCAGCAAGGTAAGACAAGAACTGCAGGATATCTATAGCACACAGGAACCAGTCAAAAGGGAGGTGGAATGGAGGAGCAGCCTCCGCGGAGGCAAGGATTGGCTGCAGGAGACAAGTGGGCTATTAGAATTTGCCACGCAGCTGGGTAGCGATACACGACGTCACGAGGGGGCGGAGCTAAACTCCGTAGCACTCTAGAAGAGTTGCACGTGCGTGCGCGCTCTGCAAGCAGAGAGGGGGTGCGTGCATGTGCTGGTGCCAGAGTAGAGGACTGCGAGACAACAGGCAAGGAGGGAACACGTCGCAGAGGACGTGTTCCCTGATTCCTTACAGTGCCCCCCCCCCCCTTGAGGATCGGCCTCAGGATGATTCCCATAAGGCTTGTGCATGAACCTGGCGTGGAACCACCTTAACAAGCCGGGAGCATGGATCTGACAAAGCGGTACCCAAGAACGTTCCTCTGGTCCGAAGCCTTTCCAGTGTACGAGGAATTTAACTCCTCCTCTGGAGTATCTGGAATCGATTATGGATTGAATTTCAAATTCTTCTTGACCCTGTACAATGACAGGTGGAGGTTTAGGCGAGACATCAGGAAATTGAGAACTTTGAACCACCGGTTTTAACAATGAGACATGGAAGACTGCCGGGATTCTCCTCGATTGAGGCAGTTGCAAGCGGTATGCCATAGGATTGACCTGTTTGAGAACGGTGAAAGGTCCCAGGAATCTTGGGGCCAGTTTCAGTGTAGGTGTCTTCAGTCTTATGTTCTTAGTTGAAAGCCACACTTTGTCTCCTGGTCTAAACTTGGGTGCCTCACAGTGATAGCGATCCGCCTGTGTCTTTTGTCTGTGTACTGCTTCCTGCAGAGTCCCTTGAATCTTCTTCCAAGAATTTTGGAGCGAGTTTACTCTGGAATCTGCTACTGGAACCCCAGAAGGATTGGAGGAGATAGGAAGGCGAGCTGCATGATATCCATAATTTATGAAAAATTGTGATTTTTGCATAGACTCATTTCTGAGTGAGTTATGGGCGAAT